>NC_136011.1:19270970-19538470 GCF_048128805.1 Centroberyx gerrardi
TGGCTAATTCACCTGACGAAATGTGAATGGATCTCATATCACCATTTATTTTTGTCATGCAGATAAACTGTCACTTAGGTTTAGCATCCGTGAATGTGTACTGTGTGTGTGTGTGTGTGTGTGTGTGTAGGCCAGTGGGGCAGAAGATGGCTTTGCCGTGGGTGGTAATGTTGTCACTCGGCGCTCTGATTTATGAGCAGAGGCGCAGACAATGGAGAGCAGCTGAGCTCCTGACACTCAACACAACAGACAAGAGGACAGAGTGACATTGTTTTGTTAAAAAGAGGCGTTTGTTCTGAAGATACTTCTCAATAAATAACCTCTACTGCTTCATCTTGTTTTTCATGTGCTATTGTCTCTTTTTTTATGTGATATCATACAGTAACTTTTGTATCCCTGCTCTTATGACCGTGATAATTAATACGTCAGAATTTAATCATAATGCAATTACAATTATCATTTCACATGACCATTGCATAATAACCTAATCTCTAATGGAGACAGGGCTTGAAGCCAAACAAGTAAAATTCACATCCAGTCCACTGGGGATTCCCAGCCATAATAGGACTAAATGATGACCTAACCAAAATATTTTCATGGCAGGATTATACCAAGGCAGGGGTGTTTTTTTTTTCTGAGTAAGAAAATACCCGCTCATCAGAGGGCAGAGGGGACAATTAAATGTTTGAGTCTGAGAGCAAATTGGAACTATGATTCAATTATTGAAATGTGCACACACATCTATAATTATTCTCCAGTGGGTGACAGCTGAAAAAAAAAAATTAAATCAATTTGTTATCCAACAGCAATGGAATCAATTCAGATTCTTTTCAGACTGATCTAAATCTGAATTGATGTCAAACAAAGTTGATATATACTACCAGTCAAAAGTTTGGACACACCACATTTTTCTTTATTTTTACTATTTTTCAGACTTAAGAATAATAGTAAAGACATCAAAACTATGAAATAACACAAATGGAATTATGCAGTGACCAAAACAGTGTTAAACAGATCAAACCTATCTTATATTTTAGATTAGTAGCCTCCCTTTGCCTTGATGGAAAGGCAACGGCTTTGGAAAGAAATTCATACATAGGCATCAACTTCACTATTTATATTTGTCTAAAAAAAACAAATTTCAAGCATTTAAGCATAAGCCTTTAGATCAAAATGGCTTTAAGATAATGAAAAACATAGTATATTCAATCAGGTGTGTCCAAACGTTTGACTGGTAGTGTATGATATGCTATACTTTACAGTATATAACTTACTTGCACCCGCAATAATTAAATGAGCTCTTGTGTCCGCTACTCACCAGAGAAGACATCCAGATAGGATACTGTGGCGGTGGAGCTCTGGCGGCCAGAATGTGCTCTTCTGGAGCCCAGTGTCCAGTAAGCCCCGCCTGTGTGTCCTTTCTCTGATGCCCCCTGCTCCTGGAACCTCGCCCCGCCGTCCTGCCTGGCTCTCAGCTCGTCCAGCTCTTTGGACCAGTCTGCAGAGACACTGAGGGGCCCGGCGATGGAGCAGGACCTCTGCCTGCGGCTCCACCATCCCTGGGCCTCACCGGAGCCTCCAACGCACCTTGAAAAAGCAGTGACATCTGTTTTCCTGGGGACGTTGGGGCTGGTAATGGGGGAGCCAATAGGCGAGGTGAGCTGCCTGGTGGTGGTCTTAACGTATGAGGGGTGTACAGGAGGGTAGAGCTTGACAGTGGTGGACGTCCGTCTAGGAAAAGACACATGGGAACTGTCTGACGTCAGCTGGCTGATGGAAAAACTACTTTTCCTCCTGCTCAGGGAGAGGAAGTCCCGCCTCCCATTTTCCTCTTCCCCCTCCCTCTCGATGGACAGGTCCATGCTGCTCACACTCTTGAGCGACCGCATCGGCCCCACCACCACGGGGTCTAAGCGGACACATGGCACACACATGCTTTTGCTCCCATGTGAGGGCAGAACCGGGCTCTCCAGCTCATCTTGGGGCTCGTCGGCACTCTCATAGGAGGAGGTGGTGGTGGCAGTCGTGTCGGGGAAGCTGTATGTGCTGTTGGTCTTTGGAAAGAGGCTACCGCTGCTTCTCTCCGTGTCTGGGGCCGAAGATGAAGGACCACTCTCACTCAGGGACCCCGGCTCAGATGAATTTCTTGATATGGGTATGCCATGTCTTTCATTTTCTGATTTCCTACTCTCAACACTTTCCTTACCCAGGTTTAGTAGCTGGTTAGGTGTTAGTTCCTTTTGGTTAGTAGTCTCAGGGGCTTTATTTTTATTCCCCTCATATAAAGGGCTCTCCAGGACCCCGTCGCTGGCTCCATGTTGCTTCCTGATGGCTTGCTGGATGTCAGACAGCAGGTCCTCATTTTCATCCGCTGCTGAGTGGAAACTGTAGAGGTCAGCGTCTGACCCTGAGCTTGTCTTCCTGCCATCCTCATCCACTGTGGATTGCCGACTGTCTCCGGTCAAACAGCCTTGATTCCCCTCGCCATCTGATATCACACCCATCTCATCAGCTGACAGGCTAGCCTCCGCATTGGACTGGAGCCCTGCTGTTGTCCCACCATCCAAGTCCTCCTTGGAAAACCCTCTCGACCTGGACAGACTCTTCCTGATCCTCATGGTGGAAAACACAGAACCCTTAGACTCTGATTTTGATTTCTTCCTAGCGCCATTATCCCCTCCTCCTTTGCTCGTCTTATTCTGGGACTTCTTAGTTTTTTTGTCCACTTCCCTGTCATCAGCATCCCTGTCGGGGCAGGGGACATCCCCCGCTCCTCCGCCTCCTGCCCCACCACTACTTCCTCCTCCCTTCTTCTGCTTTGCTTCCTGGTTCCCCATATTCCTGAGCAGGCGGACGCCCTTAGCTATCAGGCCATACTGCTGGGGTCGAGGCTGGGCGCACTGGGCTTCCTGCTGGGCTGCTGCTGCTGCTGCTGCTCTGCTGGTCGGAGCCCTTTCAGAGCCGCCTAATCCCTGCTGTCTACTCACCACTGTTAAAGGCAGCTGTGAGGATGATGTTGCCTCCGCTGATGCTGCTGATGCTGCTGACGAGAGGAGGAGACTGGCACTGGCAGCCACGGGCTCACTACCACTCACTACTCCCTCCCTCCCCTGCTCAGCCTCTCTCACTCTCTCATCCTTTCTCTCTCGTTGCCCCTCCTTTCTCCCCCCATCTGCCGCTGTGCGCTCTGCTGTCTTGCATAACGGGCTGCTGGTCGAGCGAGCCAGGGGAGGATGCTCCGGAGTCTGTGGCCTTTGTCCCTTCTCAACAGAAGGGGGAAGTGGAGGCTGGGGATGATGTTGTTTCTCTAAAATATACTGTTGTTGTTGTTGTTGTTGAAAAAGGACTGAGTGCTGTTGTCTACGGAGGAGGTTGGACACACTACTTTTCCTCCTGTCTTTGAAAGTGGTAGTGAAGAAGCTCTCTTTCAGAAAGGGCACCTGGGTCTCCACTGTCTTAATAGTCTGCATCCTGACGGCTATGGCGTGTTTCTCACCCAGAGGGGAGATAACCTAGACCGGCTGAATGGAAGAGAGAGAAAAGAACAAGTTTAGATGACATTGATTAATTGTATATTAAAGCTTTGCTAGATAAGGGCAGAAAAGAGGCATTCTGTTCTCAGTGGAGTCAAGTGGAACCTAAAGTGGAAGACATAAGCAATCTGATTAATGGTATTTTAAAGTTATTGCCACGCAGCGGGTATTTTTTTGTGTATCGTCTTAAGATGTGTTTTCTGTTATTTTGATGCTTTTTCAGAAATGCAATCAAATCATTTTATGACTCACACAGTCATACAAAGTGAAAGCAGTAATGTTTCTGTTTCTGTTTCTCTATTACTATGATTTTGTTCCCCCAGCAAACTTAAACATGCAGTGCCCCAAGTAATCCCCTCTTCTCCCCTCTTCTTAGTGTATCTATTACTAACGTTTTTGATTTCCCGGGCCTGGAAGTCTGGATTGATTTAGTGAAAGCCAGATTGACACGGTTAACTGGAGACAGCAAGAGAACCACAGTGAAACTAATGTTACTATTATTGAGCACAGTGTAGGCATGAATTTAAGGGTGTAGCAAATGCTATTCAAATGTATCAGTCTGAGATCCAAATGAGAAATATAGTGTCACTTTAGATTTCAGAGATATTACAGCATGTCATCTTTGCTGTAGAGAGATAAAAACCAGGCCGGAGACACATTTTGGGTCCATAGTTTAAGAAGCCAAATGACATAGTATCGCAAAAGACATTTTGTTTCTAAACATCTCTTTGATCTGCTCTTGAATATTTGTCGGTGTAATTGTGTGTGTATGTGTTTGCACGCATGCGCAGTGTTTGTGTGTTTGTGCCTGCATCAAGGCATGCCTGATGACTGATGATTAATGCCAAAGGGTGTGGTACAGTCGAGGCAGAGCCATCTATTTATAAAGATTACCATCCCCTTCCTAAGAAAATAGAGGGATCTGAGTTAAAAAACGTGAGTGGCTTAAAAGTAATAATACCAATAAATATTGAATTAAATCCTTGAAATGAGGATCCTAAGTAAACGAAAAACATTTACCAGAGATTACAAGCTTACAGGTACATTAAAGCTTGGAAAAAGGCTCTTCTGTAACATGGAGCACTTCAGCTTACAGTATGGTTTTATTCCTCTCTTGGTAAAACATTATACAATCACTTTGAAGCACAATCCCAAACAAAAAATGACATACCATTGTAGTGAAATGAAAGGAAACAATATATCATAATCAACTAGTGCAAATGGTGAAAAAACACCTTTTTAAACAGTAAAAAGTAAACTTATAACTCAAAGGATAAGTACAGTGAACTTGCCTGAGTGGTGGCTTCTCCTCAGTGGTTCCTCCTCAGTTCAGTATTGACTGAAGAAAACAACACAAATGAGTGTCTGTCTTCCCCTATGAGACGCTCCTCAGCCATGGGTCACATGAAACTGGTCTTTTCCCCATCACATGTCCGGTCTCCCTGCCCTCACTCAGCAGCACTGTCTGAGGCTCCTCTCACTAACTTCATCATGTTATTGAGCACATAGAAGCTTGAGTATTATACTGTGACTGTGAAACAAAATTACATAACAGAATAGCCCTTTACTTGTCTATAGCTGATACTGAACAAATAATAACTTGACTCACAGTGGAATTGACACTTGAAATGCTAACATCAGATAACTTAAGGTGAAGTGCTACACATTACTAACCAGATAAAACAGTTTGAGTTTATTTGCACAATGTAATCAAACATGGGGAGATATATTCAAAATGTATACAAAAGCCTATATGTGAAACAGGTTATAGTGGACATCATGCTGTACACTGACAAAGGAGATCTATGCTCCAAATGTATGTTCTTCATTGAAAACAAATACATTGTTTCCTTTTAACTAACACAGTCATGACTAGTAACACAAAAAACAGACCATTTTTTGTCAATAAAAAGGTTTTTTGTTTGTTTATTGACTTAAAATATGAGTATGATTGGCATACTTGAAATGTAAAAAAAACAAAACAAAAACAAAACACAATTTTCTACTGTATGTGTTCATCTTTTTAGGTAGTTTACATTCCCGATATTAAAACCAAAAACCTCATATTTTGACGAAGAATGTATTATAACACTAGAGCACATTGTGTTGAAAGCAGAAAAAACATCCACTGGTGCACAGGCATGGGATATTTTTTAATTTTCAATGAACATTATCTCTCTTGCCATTCTATATTGTATCCAACCTGCAGTAAATCCTTCAACTCATTCTTCAATATGCTAGTTACTACAGTGTATTGTTTGCCTTCAATATCCGTTTGAACAATACTCATATATGTGAAAATTTGGGTGCTGGAAAAAAGTAGAAATCATCTGGTTTAGGTAAGAATAATTTATTCCTATGATAATAAGTATTACAAATACAATCAGAATGAATTGTTCCTTCAGTTGGCATCTTTATGCTGTGTTTTGTAGGTATGTGGTGTTTTTGAATAGACAAACCTGGTGTATACCATGACAGCTATCAGTCAGTTCTTGGCAAATAAGTCTCAGTAATAATTATAAAGGAGAAAGTAATGACCCAAAATCATATAAGACAAAAAAGCTTTGTCAGATTTTGATAAGAACTTAAAATATTCTACATGCAAACTGGTCAAGAGTGTGGCCATCCTGTTCTGCATGCCAAATGCACTTTATCTAAATTAAAATGATCAGCTTTTGGCCAAATCATGGAACCAAACAGGGCTAGAATATGAATAATTGCCACAAACCTATGTATGTATAAAATTCTTTCACTGTTGTGTGTGGTCTTGAAATTGGAAGGGTGGGATTTTGATACTGCAGCACTATGGGAGCTGCACTGACAGTGATATAACCTGCAGGCAAATGCATAGTAGGGCTTTCACAAGCCACTAGAGGCTGCCATTGCTCTACTAAATCAAAGACGGACGGCCCTTTTTCAACAGTTGCTCAGATGAATGTTTTTGTACAAATTTAAAAGGTAGTGTATAATCAAAACACACATCTTCATAAATGGACATCTTTGTGTGTACAATCAATCATTGTGTATCAAGTCAGAAATATCCAAATGTACACAAACAGTATATCATCATTATCATCATTGTATAATCATTACTCTTAACATAAAAACCTCAAGTACATAAAACACAACCAAGCTACTTGATGTACTTATTATTGTCTCCACCATGTAAACCACAACGATCACATTGAACACAACAGCAGCTCACTGACTGTGGTGCCACACAGAATATTCACAACTCAATTCATCAGAAGAATCATTTTCAGACTGGCTCAAAATCTGAGGAATATCTAGAGACCCAAAGATTAATATCACAAAAATAACAAATTTCTGTTGACAGAAAGTAAGGACACAGTTTTAGAACTTTCAATATTTCATCAGACACAGGAAAGCTATATCCAAGTAGAAAGGCAATGTACAGAAGAGTTTTGATAAAAACATAAGCCAGCCAGGATGGCAAGTCAAATCAGATCAGCAATTCAGTACAATGTAGTAGCCTGTAGACACAAAATAGTTTTGGTCTTGGCTTTCAGTGACATATTACAGATACATAGTTTTGTTTGAAACCCAAAACCACTCTGCACTTTACAGATCGAACTACCTACAGAGAGAAAAAATGATAAGAAATGTGAATCCCCAATCCCATAACAAAGGTATCATTTCCCCCCGGTGTCAATTGCACTTCAATAATTCTCCTGCAATGCATTTTAAAGCCCTTTTCTATTATTTTCCACTCAGTCAGTTCTCTCAGCTGCACTTGTGTGAAATGATAAGAGATCCTCAAGGACAGAGGGAAAGCTTTCATCTGTGGAGCTCACCTTAAAGAACACCACACACATACGCACACCCCTGCACGCACACACACACACGCGCATGCACACAAACACACACCTCGAGACCACTAGGTGTTTGCTGTACACACTGCTGTGTCAGAATCACAGCAGAGAAACACATTGAGCATCTCTGAGCAGTGAAACTCCACAGAAACAACCATAGGTTGCGTCTTCCTTTTACTTTTCCTGAAACCTGTCACTTGCCCATCATCAACCACTCAAAGTCCCTTATGTGGACTCCCTGGGAATCCTCCTGTGGAAGACCACTGACTGCCTCTGCTGGAACTGCTGCTTCCTCCTCTTCTTCTTGTCCCAGCGGCAGAGCAGTATCATCTTGAAGGTTGTGCGGAAAGTCTTGTTGCACAGGGCGTAGCACATGGGGTTGACTGTGCTGTTGACATAGCACAGCCAGTAGCCCACTGCCCACAGGGTCTCCGGGATGCAACCGTTACAGAAGGCATTGATCAGCACCATGATGTTGTAAGGTGTCCATGTGATAATGAAAGCAAAGAGGATGGCACTGAGTGTCTGAGCTGCCTTCTTCTCCTTCACCAGGGACATGCGCTTTCGCTTGGTGATCTGAGTCCGAGCTCGGGCCGCAAAACGCTTGGCCAGAGCTGCCTCTTTAAAGGATATGGGGACAGAGGGGGATTTGGTGGCAGTGCTGGTGGTAGTGGTGTTGGTGGTAGTGGTTGTTGGAGGATCAGCCAAAGAGTCCGTTTTGGAGGCAGCCTGGATGGTAGGCATAGACTGGACCTTGCGTGAGCAGAAGCGTTGGTGGTAACTATTGTTGTCTGTTGTATTGTTGGCTCCATCTGGGGTGGTGGCAGCTGTGGTGTTGGTGGTGACTGTTGAGAGGCTGTCTCGACCGTCCTCCTCCCCCCTCAGGGGGTCCTCCTCTGAGGCTACATCCAGGTCCTCACATGAGGTGAGCTGGGAGTTGACGGCAGCCTTTATACCGGGTAGGTTGAGGACAATGGAGAAGATAGCGTGGCTCTGGGGAATTATGTCTCTGCCCCCGCAATCCTCATCCTCTGACGACCCAGAGTGGTCCGCTGAGACCCCGGCATCATTATTGTTCCAGCTGTCGCTGCTGCTCTGGTCGGGGTCACCCTCTCCTGCTCGGGTGCTACCAGGCCTCCAGGACCGAACCCCTGGCCAGCAATGGAAGCGGCCAATCAGCCCCCGACATGAGCTCTTTCTCTTGGATGACCTGGTCAGTTCGTAGCTGCTGCAGCTTCTGGAGCTCCCTGTCTGGTGCACAAAACGAGCTCTCTCACCCCCACCACTTCCACCTCCTCCTCCTATCCCACCTCGACTCCCTGAGCCCTGCAACCCAGCTAATTCCCTCGAGCGGTTCTGGGTCTCCTTGTAAATCCGCCAGTAGAGAACACTCATGATAGTTACAGGCAGGTAGAAGGCAGCCATGGCCGTGCAGAAGGTTATAGTGGGCTCTGAGAGGAACTGGATGTAGCATTCATTTGGACGTACTGTCCTTTTGCCCTCAATATACTGCCACAGCAGGATGGCTGGTGCCCAGAGAACCAGCGAAACAAACCAGGCTAGGCCAATCATCAGCCCAGCCCGTTTTGTGGTCCGTTTGGCCCGGTAGGTCAGAGGCCTGGTGATAGAAAAGTAGCGGTCAAAGCTTATGACCAGCAGGTTCATAACTGATGCATTGCTGGCCACATAGTCTATGGCCAGCCACAGGTCGCAGGCCCAGTTGCCCATAGCCCAGTGGCCCATCACAAGGTAAGCTGTGTAAAGGTTCATGGAGATGACCCCTATGATGAGGTCAGCCACAGCCAAGCTAAGCAGGAAGTAGTTGTTGACCGTCTTTAGCTGGCGGTTGACCTTGAAGGATACCACAACCAGGATGTTGCCAATGATAGTGATCAGAGACAGCAAGCCTGTCAGCAAGACAATGAGGACAACCTGCCACACAGGGTGGCCCCCCAAGTAGGCCCCGCTGTCTGTCTGTGTCCCATTTGGGGGTTCTGAGGTGAAGTTGAAGAGTCTGCTGGTGGAGGACGAATTATCATCCAGGGTAGTCGGATAAACAACCGACCAGGGGTCTCCTCCGGCCCCTCCATGGTGGAAAGCATTGGATTGTGGGTAGGCTCCTGTCCCTGGTGGTGAGGTGATGGCAGTCAGGATGAGGCCAGGTTCTGTGCTGTTGGAGCTCATTGTTACGTCCTGGCATATTCTGGAGGGAGAGACAGAGGAGAAAGAGACAGAGAAGCACAGGCAGGAAAAGAGGGAGAGATGAAGGGAAGAGAGAAATGACAAGGAGGAGAAGGAGAAAGAAAGAGAGGGACAGAGTGAGGAACAGAGACAAGTAGAGAATGAAACAGTGACAGGACACGTCAGCGGTTGAAATTCCTATTTCACTACACATCCACTAGGTGAGGCTAGCAGTCTATTTTACCCAATTGCATGTCTGATGTGAAAGGGCAGCTGAAGAAAGGTGTTTGGGTTTAATTTCCTTAATTCTTGTTAAACTTTCACTTGTAATTCAATTTGTAAACAATCTGCATACTGTAACTTTGAGGGTAAACGCATTGCAAGCAAATTGTATACAGGCAATATATCTTCCTACATGGTTGCTTAAGATGATTATGCTGGGATTGCACCTTTACACAAGCAATTACAGTGATGTTGTAAACAACATAAGGCCTTGCACAGGGGCTGTCTTCTCCTGTCGTATCAGGTGTGGCATGGGGAGTTAGCATGCTGGTGATCTTTATCAAAATTCAGCTTTAGTATCACTAGAGTAATTGTAAGAGAATGAGAGAGACTGACAGACAGACACACAGGCGGACACATAGATATTCTCTACCAAATAGACAAAAAGGGAAAAAAAATCACAGATTTCTAGTAATACTGCCCAAACTCTCTCTCTTGTTTAACTAATCATCAAATGTGAGGATGAATTGAATATAAGTATGATTTGGGCAGAGAGAACATATAGACAGCTAGCTGCCTCTGAACATCATGCCAAGGACTGAATCCAAGTGACAATGAAGACGTCAATGAAGACGCTACAGCTAGGCTCTCTACACTCACATTATGTACACATCAATATACAGACACACACGCACATACACACACACACACACTCATCTCTCTCTCTCTCTCTCTCTCTCTCTCTCACTCTCTCACTCTCTCTCTCTCACACACACACACACACATACACACACACACACTCAGTGGTTCTTCTGGCTCACCCTGCTCTCTCTGAGTATGGGCTTGCAGAAAGCAGGGTGAATGGAGGACGAGGGAGGGAAAAATGGAGGAAGTACTCATAGTCCTTGGCTGTGATTCTGGCCTGTCTCGCTGTCTGAAAACAGAAGTTTCTGGTTTCACTTGGATGATGGTAATTTATGGTGCTGGTTAATTAGTTATTGGATTTGAATGTTGTTGCAGGGGAACGGTGGAAGGGAAAAGGTTGAGGGCAGATCCTTTGCAGAGAAAACTATGGAGAGACAAAACCTGATGGTGAAACGAAAAGCACTACAAGAGCTAGTATCAGAGTGATACAGGAGAGCCTGGAGAGATGCTTGTTGGTTGAATGGGAACCATTTCAAAATGCAAATGCAAACAATCAATAAAAGATTATGCTGTTTTTGTCAAAGCAATTCTTGATAATTGGATAATAAGTTGAGGAACTGGCATTCGGTATAACAGCATGTTCCAGCCAATTCAGTTCTGCAGTGCAATCATTCATAATTGCTGTGGTGTTTTGCATTCTGATATGCGTGTGTGTGTGTGTGTGTATGTGTGAATATGTCAGTGTGTGTGTGTGTGTGTGGCAAGCAAGAAAGAGATGCTCATTGACAACAAATATAGCTATAAAGCGAGGAGTTTGGAAAGTTTTCTGTCACAAAAAGGTGTAATTGTACAGTAACATCATGGGTGTCCCACCATCCATGATTTTGCCAATGTAATTATTAAACTAATAGATAGATACTCTATAACCAGGTATTTTGTAGAAAGCAGCACTGCATCAAATTGACAAAAAAAATCATACTTTTTTGTAGAATAGTTTGATATGAATTATGTGGACATAGGTATAACCATAGCATGAAGTATTTTCTGTAATGTGTAAGCCAGGGATTCATTCCAGCACCAGAACACCCTGTTAAGGAACACCTTTCCCTACGATGAAAAATTGCAGCTTTCTGTGATTTGGGAACTGCAGCAGTCAATATTGCAATCCAGATTCACTGTAGATCAATTGTGAGTCCCAGTAGAAAGCACACAGTGCTTCCTTTTTGTTGTGAAACTCATGAACTTGCCTGAATTCTTCTGCTGACTTTTATGGCAACGATGCATTTTAAACTTGAGTTTAAAATGCATCGTCAATGCAGAGTCAGGCTCTGTGAGGGGAACCAACACTGACCTGGCACCAGAGGGAACAAGTGAGAACATCTGCCCCCCCCCCCCCCCCCCCCCCCAACTTCTGCAGCCATTCACACACGTAAGCATTTATACGCACGAATACACACACAAATACACTGACACATACACACATGCAAGCACAAGCACAAACACACGCACACACAAAAACAAACACACAGTGGCAGTCCCAAATATACAACCACAAGTGCACACACGTAAGAAGAAGGGAAAGGTCTTTGAAGCCGACTGCTGCACCTGTGCCTTGACAGAATCTCAGACCTCCCACAGAGCTGCTAAAGAACCCCAGTGGCCCACAGCAACTCATAGCCGTCGGTGACACAGAGAGACACCGCTACTACTATTATCAGGAGGCCCCCTACCATGCCGCACACACACACACGAGCGCACTTACATGCACAGTATGCACACAAAATCACACTTATACTGTTTACAGTGCGCACTCATCTGCATAGACACGCACGCGCGCACACACACACACACACACACCTGCCATATTGAACAAAATCCAGGGAATCTTAAAGAAGTTCCCATTTGCTAATACAAAAATACAATATATGTGAAGAAACAATCCCAGAAGTAGGTGAATACAAAAACAAATTAAAAGCGCCAACAAAATAAGACTAAAACAACAATGTCTAGCAGAACAAACTGAACAACAACTGTTCATGATAAACAACAAACTTAAAAGCCTCCTCGGAAAACAAGGTCTACTTTTAAATCTTCACAAAGCAAATTCCACTGAGCGTGTGAGATGATAATGTGTTACTAATGAGTGGTAAACGTCATTAAATTGGCAAATGTTATGAGAGGGCGAAATGTGTCTATGTGAAGATAAGGGCTCAAACAGTAGGGAAATCAGCCTTTTCTCTGCTACCTTGACTCGCCATAAACACAGAGGAAGGTATAAAAAAAAAGAATGAAAAAAAAAACAAAAAAAACAAGAGCACAGTGGAGTGTTGAGTGTTCTGCCTGGGGAATACCGCCATGGGAGGCTTGCAGGACGGGGAAGATTTAAGGCTGAGGCTGGGTCCTATGGGAAAAAGCCAAATGCCAGACTACCTGTACCAAAACCCTCCTTGCCTTCCCCTCTCTCGGAGACTCGCGTAAATAAGTATGTACTGTATGCGTGTATTCATGCATTCATGCACAACATTGACTTGTTTAGAGGCAAACTCAGTGACACAAAGTACAAATAAGCCTCGCTGATGCCTTATATTGCAGTGGTTATCTCACACTCATTTACATCAGCAGTCCCTTGGGAACTCAAATTGGCTGCACAATAGAGGAAGAGAGGTTTCTGTATTGTTTACTGTCCTCTAAAATTGAATTCGTCAAGCCTTTGCAGATAAAAACAGCATGAGGTGGATGACAACATCCTTTACCACCATGGGTGGGCAAGCTAGACCTTTGACAACCAGTTGCTATTACAGTGAAGCCTTTACAGTGTCTCTCTCTCTCTTTAGAGCCACCTTAAACCTTATACCTTAACTCCCAGGCACATAGGTGTGATAGTTTCAGGGACACCGAGAGATCGATACTTGTTTCCCTGTGTCCCGACACGATCTGTTCCCTGACATTTTGAGGCATTTGTCACAGCAGGGTAAGACACAGCAATCCAAGCTGCCAAGAGATCCAAGGATCCATCTGAATGGTTGGGTGACTAATACAGGACCATTTCGGGTTCTATTTTCATCAGCTAATCTAGTGGAGCAATGATACCAGGGTATGGTTTTCAGAAAATGTAGAGAATACAGGAAGATACAGCACAGATGGGCCATTATTAAAAAGTACTTGCTGACAAGTACTGTCTAAAGATGGTTAACTGGCAGTATGAAAAGTATATTATATCACAAAATTCCATCTTCATTTAAAGGTGCCCTATTCTACAAATTCAAATTTTCCCATATTCACATAGGTAAGCAGCCGAGGATGTTTAATCAAGATCAATGTCAATCATTGTCAATATTTTATTTTGATTGACTGGTCATCCATTTTTACAGGTCGTTTCAGTTTAGCTTCAGATAACACACCACGACTGAACTTGATCTTGATTGGCAACCAAGCCTTCCATAAACAACTGCTTGAATCCTCTCAGTCACACAGGTTTGCAGCGTTTGACTTGAAACACATTCTGGTGTGCTTTCACTCAGCAGGGGAGCTGGTGCTGTCTGCCTGTCATGGCCTGTCATGTGTGGCTGATCTGTTCAGTGTGAGAATATTGTTCAAATCCAATCAAGAAATACCCTCAACTACCTTCACATGAAATTTGAAATATATCTTAAGGCACGTTATGTATATCTTGAGATGTGGTGCATTTGACACTAAATTTATGAAAAGAAAATAATATTGTCAACTTGTTATTTCGTCTCATGCTGGCTTGTCTTGAAGTCCACTGTTTAGTCTCATGTCACTGATCTAGTATATGAAGTGATTCATGATAATGTATTTCAAAGCAGCCATGCCTTCAATTCAGTCCCCTTATAAAACACTAATGTGTTATTTGTAAAACAATCCACTGGATCTTCTCAGTCAAACCTGCACTGTCCCCCAGCATTTAGTGTAGCTAGATGATGTGCTGGTAGATGATAAGTGATAGCACTCTCAAAACAGAGATGTACAATTACACTGTAGCCGTGCCTAACCCGGGTTGTAATGAGGTAAATTAAGGTGCTGTGCTAGTTTCAGGGAGAAATGTGATCTGGCAAGTAGTGCCACAGTACTGACTGCTGTGGAGTTATCGATCTCCTCCTATTGAGCGGACCGGCCGTCTTGGTAAGCGACACCTGGGGTAGACCAATTCTGACCCAGAAGTTTTATCTTACATTTGCAAACACAACACCAAAGGGGACATAACCTAGATCCACAAAGGCTTTCGCTCAGATTAGACTGAAAGTAAGCTATAATCATTTCTGGAATCCAGAGATACTGGCCTGCCGTATGGATCAAACGGTATTTAAGCCCTCAATGCTGTCTCTGTTGGCAAAAAAGGTAGTTGGCTATTAGCCTGTCAGCCAGAATAAGTTAATCAAGCTGCTTCCTAATATATATTTTATGTCTCCAAAATGAGTTATTAAATATAGTTCCTGCCAGACATCTCTATCAGTAGCAGCCTACCAAAAGCAAATAATATGTCCCCTAACACCATCCTTGTTTCCCAGACAGATTGCTAATGCTAACAGTCTAGCAAATACAAATAATATATCACATAACATGTCTGTATTCCAGACAGGTTAATCAAGATCTACCCCTACCCCTACACGTTTTTTTCCAGACACGTTAATAAGAAATACCCATGCCAAACAACTCTATAGCTAACAGTTGAGCAGAAACGAGTCCTATACCTCTACGGTATGTCTGTCTCCCAGATAAGTTAATCAAGCTGTCTCCTCACACCAGATATGTTTCTTTTAACTCCTGCCAGGCATATCAGCTAGCAGCCAAGTAAAACTAATTAATATTATATCTCACAACTATATATGTCTTTCAGACAAGTTACTCAAGGTATATCCCAACACACCTGTTTGGCCTCATGATGAGCTGCATACAGTGAAGCCAGATACTCTGTAGGTTAGCAGCCTAGCAAGAACGAATATGTCTCCTAGCATCATGTTTGTGTTCCAGACAGGTTGCTTACTACAGCTGTCTCCAAGCTGTTTTGGTATGCAGCATGTGGCATTAATATGACGTGTTTGCATTACTTAACAAGTAAATGTCAAAGATTTTGCAATTATTATATGCTTTAGCAGCTGAGTGTTAGCTAAGGACACGTTCAAGCGCACTTGTCTTTCTGTGTTTCAGGGGAACAGTTTGAAAAGCCCTAACTCCTACACTGCAAATCTGACTGACACAATACTTGCTTGCTACACACAACCAGCTATCCTTACATATTACACTTATTGGCCTAATGGGGGTCAGATTTTTTAACTCAAATGTGATATCTCAGACACCAATGGTTTGATTTTGACAAACCTTGGAGGGATGATGCATTTTGGTACAGAGTTCTGGCATTTATAAAAATTTAATTGATTGGCCTGAAGAGGACGCTATTATTAAAGGTCAAAATTTCAAACTTTGAAAGGCTGTAACACCACGACTCCAGTGATGCAAAACGTTTACTTGTTTTCATTTTAGTATATTAAAACTAGTACACTTTTAAGAGGGTGCCTGTATAATATTGCTGTATTTTAAATGGAATCGCTATTCACTGTCCACAGCCTACAATCCTGTATTAATTGTTCCAATTTTCAATTCCACCCAGTGAAGGCTCATTTTTGCAGATTCATTTGCAGAAAGGTTGCACACTATTAGTGGTTATCTGCATGGGAATCATGTGGACAAAATTTAGGCCAGACACATGATCAGAGCAACCGAGATCAAAGGAATCCGTTTTGTGCTCATGGAAAGCTGACACTGAAGAAAGGAGATGGAGGGAAACTGAGTGTGAAATGCTCTTTTATGGACATACTCCTTATCTCCTCACTTATTCTTCAGACCCACATTATTTGTGTTGGCAAGTGCTGCACACAAATTGAATGATAATGAAGGCAGCAAGATTTTTGTGTATCACTTGTCTGTCCAAAGCAAACAATTTTCCTATTTTAGTTAAATAATTAGAATGCCTACTAATTATTAATCCCCTTGATCCCACAGAAAGTGAGAGTCAATCACGGTTGTTCCAATTAAAATGCACATGAACGCATAAAATTATGGATGCACCGATCCAATATCTGTTATCGGAATCAGATCCGATCCCAGCAAAATCCCAGCTACAGGTTGTTTGATCAACCTCCGATCCATGGATTTATTTATTGATGTATAAATATTGGGGAAAAGCTTAAGGTTCCTAAGTCACGGCATGAGAAGAGGTGCATTGGTTTGGTAAATGAGATCATTGCTCTAATTCACATTCTAAAATATTAAACTTTCACACTTTTGGATACCATGGTCAAAGTTTCACATCTGTTCTCAAGTGATGCCACATCCATGTCAGTAGAACTTCTACTTCCCATAAAGTGGAAATGAGTGTTCCTGCAAAGAGCCCAAATTGTGCTGTAGGCTGCCATTTAATGTTTACATTTAATATCTGGAGCATGCATGCATCCAGAGATGACATTATTTCAGTCAACAAGTTGGGATCTGAAAAATTATAAATGCAACCTTTGCAAACCTCCCTGCCTTGAGATCTAGCCAACCGCAACTTGAGTCTGTACAGTGGAAGAAGTCCCTTCAGTCCCTTAATACCAGGAAGCTGCTGAGCATAATTATTCTGCCCTAACCTTGTTTATTCTCCTTTATGACCATGGGCAGCCAGGAGAGCTGCTTTTATTGATGTGTCTTTTTGCTGCAATTACTACAGCACAGTGTCTCAGTCCTGCTTACATTGGCACCAGAAGCCATAAACAGAGTGGAGTTTGACTGGAGCTCAATGAGATAAAATAACAATGCAAGGAAATGAAATAAAGCTGTATGTGAGAGCTTATGCAAGATACCAGATCAGAAGTCTGATACTTGGAAAGGTCACTGTTAGAGCAGGTAGAGGGACATTGCTGCAACTTCTTATAAAGCGCTGTACAAAAGGCAATGCTGATTACCTCACCTCAAAAAGTTGACCTCTTTCCTTTGTTACCTTAACAGCTGAAATGTATTTTCATATATCTGAGCTTGTAGCAGTATATTGTTATAAGCCTTGGTGTATCGCAGCTGTTGCATGGGACAAGAAAAGGGTGAGGAGGAAAACCTTGAGGTGGAGAGGGGGAAAGGATGCTGTTATGCTTCTGACAGCTGCTGGAGGCTCATGGGATTTCACACACATCCTGACCTCTGTGGTGGGTCTCCATGCTTTTTTGACAGCCTCAGTAACAAGCGGCTGGAACTCACAAGGCCTGCACTTAGACATGGCCGTGTAGTACGTGTGTATGTGAGAGTGAGAGATAGGGAGAGAACGAGACAGGACAAGAAGGGCTCAGGAATATGTCAAACCAAAAGGCTGCGGCCACTTGAGGATGACTGCACATTGTATGCTTAAACTAACCTCTCCGTCATTCTCACAGTAAATCTAAACCTGGATTAGGCCCAAAGCATACCTGATGTCTTCCTTAAAACAAAAGCTAACTTACTGTCATGGAAATTAGCTCCAGTTTTATGGTGGATGTCAGAGTGGCACACGGAAAAACATAGCTTGTACATTAAATTTACCGCGGTGACAGCTCATTCCTAACAATCCCCACTATCCAAACGATGAAATACCAATCCTTTGCTGAGAAACAATGTCCTTTTCGTGTGAGGCGGACTCCAGACGTGACCCCTTGCCTCGCTCCTCACGCCCGCACTGCAATACAACCCAGCACACATCCTATACACATTTCTGTTCATGCGATAGGCTATTGCGATCAATCCTTAAAAGGAAGTGCGACCATCTGCCTATTGAACGCACTTGAAACAGCGGGAGAGGGAGAGAAAACACACACTCGCTCCTATATAAACAGGCCCGAACACCGAGGAGAGGGGTCTTTTTAAACGCTGGAGACGTGGAGCCGCGGGGTTGCACTGGGGGTACAGGAGAGTGAGTGAGTGAGTGAGAGGGAAGGATATTGTTGGGGCCCAGGAATGTGCTAGGAGACCTCAGCGCTCACGCCTCCTGCTTGGGGAGTATAAGTCATCTCAGCAGTGGGTTATTATGTGTTTATGTGAGAGGAGAGGCACGAAACAGACTTCTCTTCAGGCTCGGGACAGAGGTCCTTCTCTCTGTCAGATGATACAGACCATGCCCATGTCGACTGGAACGGCAATGTGTACTTATCCATCAAACACACACACACACACACACACACCGCAGGCTCACATGTATATAAAATCATACACACATGCGCACTCTCTTTTACACATGCTCACATGAAGAATGACACACAAAAGCACACACAGACGAATACCCACATCCATACACACATCCGTACACATACGCGCTGTGTCGGTCTCTCTCCCTAACACACTTACAGACACACGGACACGCAAACACACACATCATCAGTCGTCCTTGCTCAAACACTTCAGAGGGCTGCGAGTCAACTGGCCGAATACAAGGAAGTCTTGACAATAATCCAAGTACCGTATCACCACAAAGAGAGGTGGCCCTGACAGCGCTGGTTATAATACAGTCCAAACATTTCTCTTGGCGGATGTAGACAGGATTACATGGAAGGTTAACAAAGTGCTAACTTTATTACAAAAACATGCACACTCGCAGACACACGGAAGCATGCACACACACACACACACACACACACACTCTGTCTCTGTCTGCCATGTCTCTCTCTCTATGTCTCACTCTGTCCTCGTCTCTCTCTCTTTTTCTGTTTCTCTCTCTCTCAGATACACACACCGACTTGGCAGAGGGTGTATCCCATTTCATCCAATACCATCAACCCAGGTGACGTGATTCCACCTGGCACCGATGCCTAAAATAACTGTTAGATTTGATTCCCTAAATTCTCTGGAGAAGCCCATAGTGGTCTCATCTGTCTGTCTGGGTATCAAACTCCCATCCTCTGATAGCCTGCTCCAAATGAACCCGACCCCAATGTGTAGACCTACACACATGTGTCCTACTAACAAAAACCTGCTCACACACAATGTACACAGACGCATGCACACATGGTTGTGTTTTAATAATATTAATTAATAATTGATTTTATTTGCATACCGCTTTTCTGGACACTCAAAGACACTCACATCAAAGGCAGATAAACATAAAACAAAAGGCCTACAGGAAAAACAGTAAAAACACAATTCAAACATTAAAGGCAAGGTTTTACGCATACATACATGCACACACACACACACACACACACACACACACACACCCACACACACACACAGAACAACAGGACAGAACATGCAGATATAGAGAATGCCAGTTCTTCAACACAAACACGTTAACACGCACACGCCTCCACATTCAGTAATTTCCTCTCACCATATTCCACCAACTCAGCCCACATTCAGCGGAATCGTTTGGGAAAAGCAATTTTTCTCAGGTATAATCCTCATTATAGACATGTCACAGAATACCAGATATTACCTGTCCCACCAATGTATCATAATAGGATAGATATTTCAGGAGAAAGTTATCTTAGCACTTGCAGAGCCACAGTGGGTTCATCTCAATTGGTTGCATCTCCCTTTCTCTGATTAATGCTTAATGGCCTAGCTAACACAGCGCCTTCCTATTTGGCCCTCTGGATGACTTTATTTGTGTTTACTTCTCTTGCAATATTCATTGCTGCCCCTCTGAACTTTTAATATAACTGCATTGTATTTTACTCATTAAGTTGGAATGTTCAAAACAAAAATGGATTGGATAGTGATTGCATGAGATGATGACATCGTATACCTCCTACTGAGGTTATGGTTGTCTCAGAGGGTTTTTTGAGTTCTGGAAAAAAAAATCAAAGCTTTTGTATTCTAAAAGTTGGTTATTAAACAAAAAATATGGAGAAAGCGGGGGGATAAAGGTCTCTTTATGTCTATTTATGTGTGTGTGTCGTGAGAGAGAGAGTAAAAGAGAGTGATTATTGGTGTAAATGCACATGTGGGGGAAGTGTACTCTGAAGACGGAAGGATAAGTTTAAGAAAGTTTAGAGAGGCCTTGGTAAATATAATTTACAAAGTTGTCCTCATTTCATGCTTTCTAACCTGCAGTACAAATCCTGTCAAAGGAGGCATCTTCATTGGGATTAAGAGCAATAAAACTGAAACTGTCCAATGGTGTGTTGGCGGTCGAGTGCCACAACAAAGTTTATGGCCTACAATTGTATATTACGCTGGGTGCTTGCTGGCTAATGGGCCTTGAATGCTAATGGCGACAGACGAGTGATGGATCAGCCATGTTAACGGATTGCTTCTCAGCCGTCGCTGCCGAAAGCCTTGTTGTTATTGGTTTGTCAGTAAACATCCAACACAGGTGGGAGAGAGGAAAAGAGTCCTTTCATACAGCCAAGGGCTTCACATGGACAGGATTACAATGGAGCTGCTCTGAGGTGACGCCTGAGATCAAAAAGTGACCTAAAATGAAATAGATTTGAATCGTGAAAAAATAATCCATTTGACAAAAATAGCTATTTGTCTTCTGTCATCCCAAGTGCTCACTACAAGGCACAAATGAGATTCTGAAATTAGCATAACGAGGCAAACCACTGAGCTAATACACAAATGGACTAATATCTTGCATAATAAAACTGCCACCATTTATGGAGGCTCCTGCATCTTGTGAATGATGATCTGTGGCGTCTAATAGTTCCCATCCGGCACATTGACAGGAACATTATGAGGATGGAGAGTGATAGGATCCTCATAAGCCTCCTTTACTGTATGGCGCCATGCTGAGTGGAAAAAGACTCTCTTTGACTCCCATTGCACTTAAAACGCTGCTAATATGAGTAGGAGCACTCACTGCAGGCGACAACACAGACCAGAGCAGGTTCCCAGAATATCATGTGGGTGGTTCAGCCATAAAAATCAATGTCATTTCAGGCTATAAAGGAGGCATACAACCAAATTACAATTTGGAGGTAATGACTTCATGAATATGCACCTACTGTTGATTTTCTCCTTCAGTAGTCACCAGTTAAAGTGTCTTGGTATTTCATCTCAGGGCTTGTGGAACACACCAAGTGTAAAAGAGACTTCTACTCACTATATAAAGAGCAACCCAGGCACATAGCATGCAATAACAACACAAATCGCCCCTGTGTACGTCAGGAACCAGCTCCTATATGTCAGAAATCTGTCAGAACTTGAGGACTTTCCTTTATCTCAATCAAATGACACCTACAGCGTCTTTTAATTTCAAAAGCTTCATGCTTCATGAGTACTTGCTGCGTAAATCACCGTGTTTATTGATGCTTCACTGCTGGAGTCTCATCAGAATATATGCTAAAAGCACTAAAGCATCAATAACTGTGTTCATTTTTGCAGAAAGCAGTGTGTGTGTGTGTGTGTGTGTATGTGTGTGTGTGGGTGGGGGGTTCCAATCTCCCATAAATCAATCTGTTACTCTTGCAAAAAACAGTAGTGAGGTTTTTTTTTTACTCTACTAATTAAGGGTTAGTTAATGCTAATGTGTCTGGTAATAATTTACTAATGGTGTTCATGTTAACTGAGGTATTAATTTATACATTATTTAATAGTTTATAAAGATGACTATTAAATAATGTATAAATTAATACCTTAGCTAACATGAACACCATTAGTAAATGATTACCAGACACATTAGTTAACTGTTAATTAAGGGTTAGTTAATGCTTATTAAGCATTAACTAACCCTTAATTAATGTACCCTTATTGTAAAGTGTTACCGATGAATTCTGGGTCTCTGCCTTGAACCACCTCCCTCTTTATCAGCTAAACCAGTTTCTGGTGTAAGAGGCCCTCTTGTGTCTCTCGTTTCAGATGTCAAAACCGATCAAGGAGGCTCTGAGGCCCTTAAACTTATTTAAACAGTCCTAAGAGTGGGTATATTACTCAATGCTGAGATTAGTGGATGAAGATAAACACTGCAGCCACTCAAGTGCCTCAGTCATCCCTGTGGACTGCGTAATCCTGAGGTTGCACCCATTTTGTACGCGTAAAAAACTATCTTAAGTATGAACCAATGCCAGACAATAACGTCCTTATTGCAAGATATTTCCTCTCTTTATCTCATCCCCGGTACCACATGTCTTGCTATGGGCTAATGCCTCCATCGCCTGCATTTTAATGGACTGATAAGTGTTTAGAGTCAGTGACTGAGAGGGAGAGAGAGAGAGATAGAGAGACATAGATGGAGAGAAACAGTTAGCCAGAGAGCAACAGAAGCCAAGACAGATACAGCGAGAGGCGAAATCCCCCAGCGACCTGGAGTCCAGTGATATTATAGCGTTATCCCTGTTCTCTCTCTGTTCTTTCCCAGGGTGACCTCAACCTAGGCCATGGGGGAATTAAAGTGCCTCACACCAATTTGTCAACCATGACCGTGGAACCTGATGAAGCTGCCACTGTATGTAGCAGCCATTCTAATGGCAGGGAGACATACGGGCTTCAGGATATTTATTCTCCACAGGAGTCCGTGAAGCATGGTGTCAGTGATGCACACGGATATCATCTACTGGTTGACTATCACTGCTGCAAAACATTAGCATTTGATATGAAGGGGCCCCACTGTAATTATAATGGGTTATCTTATTGAAAAATGCAGGTCAGTGAGCTGTGTACACAAATATTGAACAACGCCTACAGTAAAGATCAGCTTGATGACGCACTGAAAGCAAAATGAGTCCATTGTATGTTGTGCTGTCATTAATCCGATTTCAAAATCAACAGTGGCATTTTAAGGTCAGACTCAAATAATAATCTATTGAATAATATATCAGAAAGTGAACGCAAAAGCATAAGTCTTCCATAATTAGTTGTATACTGTTCAAAATCAGCAGCAAACATCTGCAACGATGCAATTAATCACAAGGCAAAGGTGAACACAGTATCCTTGATTAACCTTTGATTTAATAAAAAATAAAAATCTTTGTGCTGAGGGAAAAGAAAATAATCAGCAAGTGTTCAGGCATAATAACTCATGACTAGAGTGGCAATTTTTTTTCGATTACCTATTGGCAATAAAAGATGTGACCAGTCTTATCAGATTATTACGGGAAATTGCTTTGTATTCATTAACTTGCTTAACTACTTTACTTGCTTTGCCACTTCATCATTCTAGTCCCAGATGCCCAACATCCTTTACTTTACAACTCAATGAGAAGAAGATATCCTTCTGAAGTTCTGTATCTCTCCTCAGGCATGCCCCAAAGCAAAAACACAAACCCCAAATAAGCCGTAATGTCCCAATCAGAAAGCTTCATCTGCTCCACACCAAACAGTGTGGGAGGAGAAAGTGTCATTTTTGGAGAGTGGGTCATTTGGACAGAGCAGAGTGATCCTTCACACTATAACTGCATTATGCTCTTCTCACCCTCCTACTGGTGAATTGCCAAACAACTCAAAAACCGCAAGACTGCCTGTTTCATCCTGTTGTCGTGTCGTGTAAATGAATTACAGTAAACCAAGATCAATAAAAGATTTAGGTGTTAGCAAACAGAGTATTCTTCATTGGTGGGGTTATTACGACACACAAACAGTTTGTACCTGGGACTTCAGACTAAATCCACATCCTGGATTCGTCACACATTAATCGATGCAAATTTGCCCTCTCCCTTGTTTGTCTATGTGATATATTGCTATTGTGCCTATTCTGGCAACCCTCTCTGTAAACATAGGTAAACTTAAACATACAGTACATGAGAATAACATTTCCCAATCTCATGGTGATGCTTAACAAAGGACTTTTCAATGCTAGTTACCTAAACTATGATGTTGCGTCAGTGTTGTGTAAATTTGGCTACCACCCTTTGAGAAACTCTCCCTCTTGTGGTCAACACAATCAAACCGTTTTACAAATGGTAGAAATGGATCCCAATGTGGGTGTGGCTAACTGGCTAGAGGCCATATACTATGTCATCGCTACTTTGCAAAATTTCTGCATTGGCAGTTTTCTTCAAGACATGAATGAAATATTAGCAAGTTGGTAGTTCAGATGGTGATTGTTGCTGTTTTGGTTAGAATGATTCATGTGTTGGCGACACTTTCTACTAATGTGAATGCAACATCAATACAGTGTTACAACGAATTTAAATATTTAACTTTAAACAAAATTTAATTGTACATTATTGGTATTAAGCATATAGGCAATGAGGTATAACAGGTAATGTCATGAGTTGGAAAAACTCACGATATTCCACTGGACTTCACCACAAACGGCAATTTAATGTTGTCTTGCTTATTGGCAACGGCCCTTTGTTAATAACATAACTTAAGACCTTCTACAAATCCTTAGGAGCCACTTTTGAATTCGTCATGGATCCAACACACCATAAAATCTTTTAGGATTGCTTCCCACAATCCTCCTCCACTAACATACACCGTGGTGGGCGTTAGCGAGAAGTGTGAACCAACTCTAAAAATTGAAATTATAGATTTTCCGAGTGCTGCTTGGTGGATTATTTATATGGCGAATTTACCAGGAGACATTCATGATTTATATAAGGTCTAAAGTTATGTTCTACAAGATAGAATGGAATGGGTATCTGGGCTCTGCTTCCCCTGGCATTTGTTGACGTTAAAGCTGCGCTAGGCAACTTTGCACACTGTGGCAGCCCCAAATCACAGCAAGAGGTAACGGATTGAAAACTTTCAATACCAAGAAATCATATAACGTAATATCAGTAAACTGCACACAGCATGCTAGTATTTACCAACCTGGCAAATCAGTGATCTTATCCAGACTTTATATCAAAGGTTACCGAAGAGATGAGAAAGGCATAACAACTAATGTTTTGGTGAGTCAAGCTTTCTCTTGACAGAGCGCTCACTCACTGCTGTTTAGGGAACAGTTTGTTTTTTGCTCTTAAGTTTTGATTTGTCAGTTCCTGTGGGTGGAAAAGTGTCCATACCCGACACCACAATTTCATTTGGGCAAACAGGGCAAATCTACAGGGTCCCAACTGGGACACTTTTCTCTATTGCAGCCCCACAGTGCGATTAGGCTGATACGACAGGTGTGTAAATCTGCTAGTGCAGCTAGATGTTAGATAACATTAGCCTCATAAACAACAATATGAGATATGCCATTTTTATAATTGAGCTTATTTGACATTCAGGGAGTAGAGCTGTGTGTTGACAGTGTGAAAGAGAGAAGAGAGAGGTGACAGATTGCCTTGGTGGCTAGCGAGAGCAACGTAGGCGGTGTGAAATGACAATAATGCCATTATTTGCGGTTTCTCACTTCTGTCCTTATCTTCAACATGCATATTATTATCAGACTAATAAAGTTATGGATGGTTATGGATGAGGGAGATGGACTATGTGTGCAGGTAAGCGATTATGACAGAGAGTAAGACAGGAGGAGCGGAGACCTCTGTGTTGATTACCCTTGGCCTAAAATATTTAATATTGTTTTTCAGGATAGGAATTTTTTTTTTTCCAAAAATTAATTTACCTTAGCACAGACTGTACTGTGGGCCAGACATGATGGCAAACACAGAGTGGGTGGTGTTAAACATGTCGACAGAGCCACACTCCCTCAACCAACTGGCTGGGCATAAAGAAAGGGCTACTAAAGAAGTTATAGCTTTTCCTGACTTAAGTCTCTGCATTTCCCTCTAGTTTCCGAATTAATACATAATAACTAATGTTTAAAAGCCAAGGACCATAACATACCAGGGGACAATTAACCAGTTTAATACACTGCAGGTGCTGTCCCTCAATTTCATGTGGGAAGCTGTCACCTCTGTATATTGCTTCCACGGCACGTCAAGGACGAATCACAGACAATTACAGCTAAGAGACAGAGCTTACTTTCCTAGCAAACTTTTTTTATTTGCCCCTGTGTTTGTAAAAGAATACTGGCCGGTAATTGCTTTTCATTTTACTGCAGGCCTTATAGCGGTCATCCAAAGAACAGGATCTGTTCGGTTTATGCTCAGGAATTTTATCATCAGTGTTTATGTGAATGCATATTAATCAGAGTGTATGGAAAATGTGCCGTACTGGTAGAAAACAGATACAATGCTGTTAAGTTATTCAGTCTAAATGTCAGAACTTCAGAATCACAGTAAATAATGACTCAAATTAAAATGACTGATGAAGGTTGTGTGGCTGATGTCAACACTGGGATATCCACCACTGTTACAATAGTGCCAACAGGCCTGCTGATGAGGACCTTATAGTGTCAGTCTTTGACATGTGTTTAAAGATTTTCTTCTCAGGAAAAGCGCATTTCCGCTCTTTTGATCCATCTAACATAAACCTTAATCTATAGACTCCAAACAGTCAGAGAGACGATCAGAGCCAACATTGACACTGCTCTCCTATTTTCAGACTGCACATTTCTGCATACAGTCAAATCCAATGTGAGGAGAGGGAAGTGTTGATCACACATACTGTAGCTTAGCTTTTCATGGCCTGTTTCTGGAATAACGTGGAGCACCGTAAAGAATGCTTGGTCCCCAAACACCGAAGACTCGTCCATCAAAAAGTCCTCACAATAACCCTAGCTGAGTGTCCAGCAATGTGCCAAGCACACCATGGGCCACATACATTACAGCTGTGCTGTGGGATTCACCCATGAAATATGAACCCATTTAGGGTGTGATGGGCCGCATTACACTCCCAGGATGTTATGTAATTAGAGGTCAACCAATACAGTAACTGTAGCCTGTAGGTAGTCTCCTGCCATCTCAGCCATCTATACTTGTAGCCCTTACAGGCGCACAGGAGGAATGAAACTAGTCAAGGGTGAACAATTAATTTATCTTTTGTGTTTTGCTGAGCTTGACTAAGCCTGATGCCATTTAACTTCAATTAAAATTTATCAAGCATAGCTACTTGTGTCTGTTTGCCAAAGAGCATTCTGTTACACACACCAGTGAAATCTGATGTTTAGTTATTTTTTCCTGAGAGGGAGCATATTAGGGACGGTTTTCAAGCAGAGAGATGTGTTGAATGGTGACTTTATGTTAATAGTCCTACTTTCCACAGCGGTAGATACAACTTTTTTTTCCCAGTGTTCTAAGCAATGATTTGTGTGTGTTCTTTGGTACAAGACTGCAGGGACTGTTCAGGACGTTGATGAAGAATGGTAAATTACCAAGTAATTACAGCTGTAAATAAGTCAGTAAATACTCAGAAATCAAACCCACATGACTTAACAAGAGGCACTTCAGCTACATAATATCCTGCCATAATCACCATGATATATTAAACATAACCAGTTATGCTAATGAGACCATTAATTAAGCTAATTAATGCATTAATTAGTAAATATTTTATAGTTCTAGTAGTTTCAAGGAAATCAGTTGTTCCTCATGAATACGCAAATTTATAATTTATTTATCTTAAAGGGACTTTGCTGTAACTGTGTTTGTGCCCATGAAATTAATAAATATATGAAGGTTGCACACTTCTCTCCAGACAAAACATTTATTTTACATGTAAAATACATATTTTGTGTGGAGAGAAGTGTGCAACCTTCATATATTTATTTATTCTGACTTTGGACCATATCCTTTATGACTGCTTATTTAATTTTCACTTCAATTAAGGCCAACACATGCCATTTATGTTCTGCAAATGTACTAAATAAAACATGAATTTACTCAGTAAGCTGAAGCTGGACTATAAAAGGAAGCATTGTTTGTTACCATGGTCTTACCCTAATCTGTAATTGGTTACAAAGGACAGTATTTCACAACACACAATAAACTGTACAAATACAGTACCTTAACTGTCTGCATTCAAAATGACAATTCATTTTAAAATAATAGATGTTCACTGCATTTAACACAAAATCTAAAAGAAATGTAATAGTACTTGCCTTGGGTTTAAAAATTATGGTGCTTTAAACCCAAATGAAAGTACTGAGCTGAATTTGGAGCTATTCATGTATGACTGGACCAAAACAAGCACAGATCCAGCACAGACCCAGGGCAGGTGTGTTCAATTCTATGCACTGAAGCACTGACAATTCCACTAACGTTACTTAAATACTACAAGATGACGTCACCTACCGTTAAAGTTTGTAGGGCAGCGAAGACGAGTTACTGTCTGCAAATCCCCGTTACTGACTGTGGAGTGTTAAGTTTCACTTTTGTTTTCACACCGGGAGACTCTGTGGATTGAGTTCAGTGCTGCTGGTCTGCTGTCTGTACATCTCCAAATTACAGACATGACGTGATGCGCATATCAGGCGCATTAGGGATCGATTTAGATCCGTTTATATTCACTGACCAACTTTTGAAAAACTTTTAAAACCTTCTGCTGTCCAAGAGTTAGTTTCATGCATGTGCCATGTGCACATAGTCACGATTTTAGAAACACTACTTACATCTCTCGAATGATGGTAATAATAATTTTACTTCAGCAGGGTGGACACTTGCTGACACATGGGCTGCAATTGAAGTTTCATGAAACCGTCTTGCTTCCCAAAGAGCATTGTCATGAGCATGAATTTAATAAGTCAGAACCAGACGGTTTTAAAAGTACTGCATTGTTCTTATAAAAGTATACCAGGTGAAAAATATTCCATTCCATCCATTTTTTGCCTTTTTTTATTCACATTTTATTCTTTTATTCTGTAGCTCATTTTCTTTTTGCCAATACAATACTCCTACCCAATTCAGTCTCTTCCTCTGTATTTTGCTCCTCAGCTCTGTCTCCATTCTTATGTGGTTACGTAGGAAATTTTGGTAAAGGAAGTCGGCTATAAATTATTTAACTGCCACCCTAATTATAGACAGGAACACTGCCATTCAATGAGATGGGCAAACTTTTTTCAAACAGGCAGTGCAGACCCACTTGTTTATTTTAGTCCTTTGTAGTTTCCCCCCCCTCCTACTCCCTCCTTCACCTTCTTCCTGTCTCTCTCTACCCCTCTGACTCTGGTTGTCTCCCTGTCTTTCTGTTATTTTCAGTTGAAGGATTTGCGCAGTGTGTTCATTGCTCCAGGAGAAGGAGGAAAAAGAGGGGCAAAGCCGGATGAGATTTCATTGATCAGATGTGACTGACTAGTGGATTGCTTTGATCAGGTCTGTGATTCAGCTGTGGGCAATGCCAGTTTCAATCAGCCCATCTCACACTCTGTATCACATTGCCTATTACATTTTCCATTCATTTCCCATACAGCCCTCTCTCGCCTCCACTATTATCAGTGGCTGCCTGTAGCCTACTGTGCCTCCTATTCGCTAAGTTGGGGCACAATCAATAAAAATGATCTTAAATGTTCTGACAGAACTTTGTGCACACGCAAAACATAGCTTGACTTTTGCAGGATTTATTGTTCTTGGGATGATGGAGAGTGTTTAGATTATTTGTTTGGGGCTTTTTAGAGTCCAGAGAACAACCTTGGCATCCCACTGTCAGTCTTCCTGAGTGTCTAGCTGGTAGAAATATCAGCTCCTGTCTTGGGGATGAATTATGGGACTGAATGCTAGTAAATATAAAGTACATAGAGGGTCGGTTTTATGATGGTGCCTCATCGCAGATCATAATGCAACTGACAAGAGCTTGGTAGAACAAAGGCAATCTTAAGTCCTGGTCTAACGGTCTTTTTATTTTAATGGATTTCTTGGCCATGAATGGCACACTCTCAATCACTAAAAGGTCTGGTGTTTACAATGCCAATCTTTGGTATTTGTAAGCCGCTGATTCTATAATTGCAGGACATTCTGCATTTCTAGGTGACTGGAAAAAAGTACATGTTTGTTATAAAAAAATATATATTGCTCCAAAGCATCCCTGAAATGTTATATATTTACTACTTGCACTTCAAGCTCAAGCTATATACGGTATAATGATTTCAGATATTTATATGAAAAGAGAAATGTTAATTGATTAATTTGTTAACTATGTCACAGGTATCATAGTTGACATTTTTGAGCCTCTACACTACATGGAGGCCTAGAATCAAATACAACATTGCATTTTTCAAAAGGAAATTTCATAAATATTAAATACAAATAATTGATAAAAATGTCATTCATGATATTGGAGGAACACTGTTGACCTTCAATAAATCCACTCTGGACTCAGGCACAAGGCTACTTTAAAACAAACATTAAGAAAAAGGAGAAAGAAGATACCTGCCAGTCCTCACTGTGTTTTCTTCCTGAGGAAATTATGTAGTGCAGTTCATATGCTTTTGGGACAAACCATTTCTTATTTAGAGGGTTTAGAGGGTTTTGAGGATAGCATGACTTGATTTCTCAGATGTACATAAAATTTGTTATTTCATACTTGGTGTATATTTGGTGTATAGGCAATAAATGTCTTTCTGTCATGATTATTTCATGTTCATGAAAGGAAAATGATGATTTTTTTTTTTGACTAATTAGAAGGTGGTTGTGATTAAAATCGGGCAGGGGAAAGCAGGGTTTTCAGTGGTATCCAGCTTAGTTATCGATGACAGTTGCTATGATACATAATTATAGTATTTGCTCAAACATTATTGTATGAGAATAAAAAAGCATTTAAAAAAAAGTTTTAATAAAAAATATGTGAGATATACTCAATTAAATACCCCACAATTATTGAATTACCCAGGTGCTGCTTATACAACAAGCCTTTTCTCAGTATGCATTGCACTGCTGTTTAGACAAATGGCACTGTTCATAAAGTTTATTAAGTTTATAAAGTACTATCTGTAAAACCCACCCTTAAGGTGTCTGGATAGCAGTGATAAGATAATGTGGATGGCAATTAATTAACTTCCCCTTGACCCAACCAGGAAATTAAATGAGAAAAGCAAAGCAAGACAATTGCTCAATTGCTCAGTGGACCACAAGTCCAATGTTTGTTCAGAGTTCAATCACTCTCATCACCATCTTGTTTATCCGGCCAATCGATCCATGTTGCTGGGTTTTCTTGCACAAGACGATATCATGGTTGACAGAGCCCCTTCCGACTGACCTCACCCTCCTCATCATCCACAAATGGATGTGGGAGAAGCCATAAGTACCCAACAGCTCTTCCCCAGATGCTGCTACAAACATTTATCCCTAAAGCCTGTGTCAAAATTTCAAGACAAGAACGTGGACGTTTAGTCAGACATCGTTTGGCCACTTTCATCTCCTGTGAGAACTCGTACCCTGCCTCTGGTGATTGAGGTGGGTCGATTCAAAGGTGAACCTGAAGAACAACGTTTATGTACTCTGTGCGGTTTGGGTGTTATTGAGAATGAATTTCATTTTGTTTTTTATTGTACAAGGTATAGTGACCTGAGGAATTCTTTGTTTGAAAAATTCTGATTTATCCTGGTCTTAAGAAGGCAATATGTTAAAATGGCTTTTCAAAAAATACGTTTTTATGTAAATACTGTATGGATACAGAACCTGGGCTGTAGATTGTATGGGTTGCCATGTTGGATGTATGTACAGTATATGATGTACTGTAGTGTCTTGTAAGCCCATGTGGGCTGGGCACCTAACTGGTGCATGACACTTAAATAAATTAAAATCAAATCCAATCAAATCAAATCCAGTGGGAATATCTGGATTCAGGGCCACTCTGTGACCATGAATCGGTAAGCGGGCATGGAGAATAAATTAATGAATGGTGGATTGGATCAATGCTGAATTTAAGAGTGGCTCTAAGGATTTGTAAAAGGTCTTAATTAATGTTCTACCAGATATAAACCTTTCCCGATAAGCTAGACAACATGCAATTTTTTAAAGGAGTTTGGCGTGACGTTCTCTGCACAAAGAACAGCATGTACTGGGGCCAGGGAAAACAAATATTCTGTGCTCACACTCACAGCTTGCATGCTGCCTAGCTAACAAGCTCTCTGTTAGCCATTAGCCTGGTTGGGCCAAAGAAGTCCAGTGGAGGATGCCTGGCTCCTCAAACATGCTCATTTGTCTAAGCTCTTGGTTACACAAACCAAACCTCTGAGTTTGTGACTTCTTGGTCCATAGAAATGGACGGTACCACTCCTTTCCTTAACATCAAGTTACTAGAAAACCCAAGTGTACTTTGCCAGTTGCTTAAGTCCTCTTTCCTAACTGCAGACAAAGCTTGTAGGACAGAGAGAGCCTAATCCTTCCCCCTTGTTATGCCATCCACTGCATATCAATGTTATCTTTGAAGAACAAATATCCAGTGTTGGAACTTCAGCACCCATCAGCAATTGAGGCATTATGATTTTGGCTAGGTTGGGGACTACAACTATGGGGCACCTAACTGTGGACAATGATTAGACCAATATTGGGCTATTATTAAATCACCAATCAGTGTTGTCCACTTCTGATATGATGGAGGCTCCTCCTTGACCACAGCTACATAAAATCAGTCTGCAAAACATGCAATGAAAATTGCCCATATTATTTTTATTATTATTTTGTTCAATCAAGTCTTTTGTAAATAGATTCTTCTTTTAAAGGTAGCAATATATCCAATAGTTTCCTCTACCATTTAATTTGTGGAGTGCGTCATGCTGCCTCGAAGATCTGCCAATCCAAAAAGAATTTCATCAGTATTGGTTTCAATGGACAAATTCAGTGTCCCGTGGTCTAGATGCTGTTTCAGAGGCTTTTCCACCCTAACAAGATTTAAGTTCTGGGGGAAACATTGACTTATAATTTTTTGGGCATAAAAATGTAAAATTTAAATATATTGAAAATTGGCACTATATAATATTGGCTACGGCTGCTAACAAAACTATCGATATTGGAATCAGGCTTCAAGAACCCATATCGGTTGAACCTTACTGTCGACCAATCAGATCATTCATTCAAATCTAAGTGTATTTGATGTCATTTACACCAGAAAGTAGATTGGGATTCTAAAATCGTTTAATTCTGTTGACAACCAGAGGCAGAGTTGCTCAAAGGCCTGACAGTTAGACCACTTTGGGTAGCTTTACATTAACAGGCCCTGGGTTAAACAATACTACGAGAATAGGAAATACGATTCACATTGTACTGTATCTTTAAGTTATGTAATATCATTTGCAAGAAAGTATACTGTGGAAAAATCAACTGCAATCCCTTTGGAAATTTTGAAGAGTTACACATGGTTATGTTTGTAATAAAGTGTAGTACAGTTTGCAATTAATTTTGTGTGGCCAGGGAGAGAGAGAGAGAGAGAGAGAGAGAGAGGAAATTAGCCAAATTGTCTGTGGTCGAGTGTCTCTTTCAAGTATTCAAGAAACAGATCTCTATTAAGTAGGCCTCATTAAATAACTTATTGTCTTAATTTGCCCAGACTGTCAAGGAAGATTATTGCTCTCCTCTTCCCAGATTTTCAGAGTTTGAGTTAGGGTGTTTTCTTTTTAACCAAACGACAGCATCAGCACAGTAATTTCCGCCGGGATAATAAATCACCTCTACCCTGGAGACAGACAAACACCGTGTATGATGGATAGCCAGGCTGTTAAAATGTAAAAACGCACAGTTTGGAGGGAGACAATACAGCACCACAGTCTATGCCAAGGGGCATTCTGCCAATACGAAACTGCCCATTATCATGAAAAATAATGTTTAGGGAAAAAGGTGATTTAAAATTGTGTTGCTTGGAGAGACAACAATGATAGCACCATAAATGAAAAAAAGCTTGACTAGTATGTTGGAATGTGCAGTTATGTGACATAGAAGACATGCTGTAGGTGCTTAAAATCTGCTTAACTGTATGCAATGGGGGAGGAAAAACAACTGGAAAAGAATACAGAAAATTAAAGTAGAAAAGTGTAAACAGGTTGGAAAGCTCAAGACAGAAAGAAAGAAAGAAAGATTATGAAAGAGGATGCAGGGGGAAACAAAAGGAGGTAATGAGGTATGACATAAGGATGCGAGAGAGGTAAAAAAGCAGGTCAAGGTGGGAGGAGAAATATGAGGGCATAAAAACTAAGCATGACCTATAATGGAGAGAAGTGATTCTGTGGATAGTACAGAAGCATCCGGCTGGGTTGGTGGAGTTGGGGGGCGGGGGGTGGGTGGGCGGTGTGTGATGGCGGTGTTGGGGCGGAAAAGGCAGGGAATGTATCTTCTGTGCTGGGGTAAATTGTCTGTGACTGCTTTGCTACCCGCTGTGCTTGTCCATCATTTCTCTCAATGATCTAATTACAGTCGGTTCCACCTGGCTACACTGCTCCGTCCTCCTCAAAGCAGAATGATGGCAACGCACGACGATGCACAAATGAAAAGTTAAAGCAAGGATGTGACTTGCTGTTTGGAGGGTGGGTTCATGTATTTTTTATTTTTTTTTACTGTCTCAGCCATATACAACGAAAAAAATGTGATTCCTATCAACAGCTTTACTTTCCAATTACTGCAAAATCTCCTAAAAGCATGTTTTCATTAAATTCAGTGACATAATCATGTCGATAGAATGAAAAAAAAAAAAAAAAAAAAAAAAACTGTTCCCCAAACTTGAAGTGCACTTTTATCTGGGAATCTTTTTTATTGAGAATCATTATCTGGGAGCTTTCCTCGGGCCTGGTGTGGGACTTGTGCACGGCAGAGGTAGATGAATGCAGACCCTTATGCAAACATTGGCAGCTCCCTTTGAAAACTTTCTGAGATCTAACAAAGGCTTGCTCCTGAGATGCCATCAGAACGAGAGTCCCTGCCTTCCCTGTCTAATGAAAAGAATGTCCCCTTTCTCCTTCTATCAAAATAATAACGGAGGCAGAACCTGAATAATAGAACTGGGAGACTCACTTCATCAAACAATGGATTCTTGCCTTCAACTTCTGGTTTCTGTTATCATCACCCCCAAAACTCATTTTCAAGGCTGCCATTCAAAAATAATTCAGAATAATTTTAGCTAAAATACTTCAAACAAATAATCATTTAAAAAAAAAAAAGGGAAATGAAGATTAGGAAATGGAGGTGATGTGACAAAACAAAAACAAAAGCTCACCCCTGCTGTCAGTCATGTTTTTCAATAGGACTTCAGGCCTTAATGTTCAGTATGGTAACATATTCAGAGATGCTGAACTGAGAAATATAGAGACCCACTGAGTCATTTTGAAAACAACTGAGAAATGATGCTGCGCAAACAAACACACACACACACACACACACACACACACACACACACACACACACACACACACAAATCTTCTAAAAAAACACTTTGTCATTACAGTAGCTTATTATTTTGGACTTTCAGCCTAATAGTGCAACAGGGGAGGATGATCAAAAGTGTAAGTCCTCTCATCACCATCACCATGTCTTCTGTGGGCTCATTAGCAAGCGGAGGTGTTCAGTTTAGCTGTCTATGAAACCCCTGCCACCTAATTTGAATGACAGGTGCTCTACATCAAAATGCACAGCGAGCATTTGCTTGACATTAGAGTGGCCTTGTGCAATCACCCTTCAAAATAATAATCAACTTATTACAAATCATGACAACGATGACTGAGTGGACCAATTAAATCGGCAAGAGCTGACAGGCTTTAAGAATTGAAATGGTATTGATTTAACAAGGTAAGTACATGTCCGTCATAAGGTATACTTAATAATCTATCTAAATCACTGTCAGTTGTCATTTTCTGTATGGACACATGAGACAAACTGCCTTTTCTAGTCTTCTGAGAATTCAGTGGAACAGGTAGAAGAGAAGATGTAAATACAGTGCGACAAGCATGACCTTTATGGAACCAAAGCGTTTCAACTGTAGCCACCACAGCAATCTATCAGAAGAGGCACATGCCAATAACTATAAACAGCATTCTTTCAAGTCAGGTCACAGAGAGCAGTCCCAGATGGAGACAGGCGGAGTATGACAAAATTAACAATCGCTGGCAGTTCACAGTCACATCCACCCGCACACACTATCTTGACAGGAAACTTTTTAGCTCCCTCTAACAGTTGGACAAACAGGCTATCTTACTGGCAGTGACAGCTCAGAACCCAACACCATGACACCTATCAGCAATCCCAGTCACTCAAGGAGAACAAGGAAGGACTTCCCTAAATATGAGCCAATGCTCACAAGATCGTGTCACTTCAAATTCAGAATGAGACCATTTCAAGCTACTAGACTGAAAGCCACTTTTATGAAAGTGAAAATCCATTAAGGAAGCTAGCTATTCCTCTGAGGAGGAACCAGCCGTCACCGCCAGATCTGCAGAGAATCAGGAGAATACTATACGTATGTGCTGCATTGAAAAGAAAAATCCCTTAATACCACTAGTCAAAGCGCCTCTTACTTTTCTTTTAGTCTTTGCTCACAGTACAGAAATTCACCAAGTAATTTCTCGGCTGGTGACTATCTAGCTCCTTTTTGCCAACTCATAAAAAAATCAGTGTGAGGTGAACATGCATTTAAGGTGCTGAAGAGAGACTAAGATAACGTTTCATGTGAAGGATGAAATAGTGTTCCAACTGTGGGAGGTGAGACAACGGAATCAAGTAAGCATTTTATAACCCTAGCTCCTTGCCTAATGAAATACGGCCATGTGAGACATTTATTGCTGCGAACCTTAAATTACCCATGCAGCCATGGGGAAGTCAGATTTCCGGCCCAGGGGATGCTGTGTAAGAAAGGACATATTTTATGGCCTTCCCCTCCACTTCCCCACTTGGGAATTGAATTTGGTGATATTACACAGCACATGTGACTTGTATTAAGTTTGCGAACAAACAAATGGCATGCTATTTTTGGCTACTAGGTCGGGTGTCGGTTACACCACTGCCCTGGTATTGTGATTATGTTAGCCCGCGGTGTGACTGTGCTGTGCAAGTGATCACAATCTGTAAAGAATACAGACAGAGCCAATTACTGAACCTTGCAAAACTTGGCTTGTTATGAAAGATCTCCTGGCTTAGTCATGTTTTAGTTACGGCAAGTATTGGCCACCCAAATAGCAGACAAAAATTTTGGCTTGTGTAGGAATCATATTATCAGATTGACAAAATAACAGCATGAGAGTAGACACTTCTTTTGCCTTGACTAAATGGTATACAATGTTTTAATAATCAGAGATATAGGCTAAACAAACAAATATAAATAGGCTTATAGTTCAGGATTGTGATAATTTGATTCTCATTTGAATTCTGGCAGAGTAATGTACAATTTCATGCTAAGTATTTGGGTCACACATGTTACAGATTATGTGTGATGTCAAGGATATGACCTCAGAGTCTCAGGGGTTCATACAAACACACTGGTAATTATTACTATACCTGTGGCAAAACCTGTCCGGCATGCCATATCACAATAATGTTAATCATACTGCAACTGCCATCATCCACTTCATTCCAGTGAATAAACAGTTTCCTATGGAACATGATTGTATTTGGTACATTCTTTCTCAGTCAGGATCTGCATATTTTTTATCTTTGTCCATTATGTTATGAGGTTTATGTGAGAGAAAGACCATAACCCTAAGACAGAGGGATACACTGCCTGCAGAGCTATAGATTTTACCCTACTGAACTACGCATACTGATTAATTAGTCTGATTGTACAACAGCCACTTGGCCAGAAAACAGCTGTATCTCCTCCAACCGTATGCTTGCTCTCCTGCTCTTCTCTCTCCTGGTGCACTCTTCCCCATATGGTCTCTCCTTTGACTATGCTCCCTCCTTCATTTCCAAGGTCTCTTCCTGTTTTTTTTCTTCTTCTAATCATTATTCTCAATCTCTATCTCTCTACTTACGCTGTCTGGTCCTTTGCTCTCTTGTCTTTATCTTTTACTCTTTCCTCTTCCCCACTCTCTCATTCTCTTCCATTATCTCCCCTTCCTTGCATGCTCAAGTGAAATCCTTCAGCTTTTAACCACTTTTGTTGTTATTCTTGCCCAAAGACGCTGACAGTTTTCCTTTGCTTCTTCATACTCAACCAGATACCTACAGTATGGGGTATAATGAGGCAAGAGCATTTCATTCCAGACATGCATTCAAATCACCAACACAAAAAGACAGATGGGGTGGGGGGGGGTGAGGAAGCTTTGAGGAGCTTGCATATTAGTGTCTCTCATCTCTGAGTTCATGCCGTGGGTTTGATTGGAGCAGCTGGGTACAAATCTGCATCACCGTACAACATCATGGGCCAAGCGTTAAATGCTGAGAAATGTTTGTCATTCACATGCCTCTGTTGCGTCTTCACAAGGACAAATTCAACAGCATGGCTCTGTCTACGCCCTGAAGCATTGGCTTTGACATTATGTTGCTCTATAGTGAAGCCATTAACACCGTGTCACTTCGGCTTCTTTTCTGTCGCTGGCTACGCATAGAGGAGGCTATCAGGATTCACATCGGATCAATGCTCATTGTGCTACTGTGTTTCTGTCTCCATCAGCAGCAGGTGCAGCTGCAGAACCAGCCAGACACTATTCATCGCCTCTGGTCTACTCTGAAATAGAGATTTCCAGTGTTTTTGGGATCACTCGTAAAGAGAGATATATTGCAGTGGAAGTGAGGTGCGCGCACACACAAACCGATACAAGCTGAAAACTGGGTGTGATGGGAAATCAAGACAGAAATCCATTAGCCAGTGTGTTGTAGGGGTAGTTTCACTGGTAGCAAGTGGAATTGATTGCATTGTGCATGTGGAAGTGATTTGCTGTTGATACCTGTGACAGCAGATACAGCCTCCTTTTGTAAAGCACATTCTTCTTGCTCATGAACTATAACCGATTCTATTTACAAACAAAGAGCTAGGGAGAAAGAGATTTCACTTTTCATTTATATCTGAAAAGTGGCAACGCAGTTCCTATTATCATGGATAAAATGGACATGAGGCTGGTAACATAGGAAAACGCTGACCGTGCATTCACACTGTGAGCAACACGATCAACTGGAAGTCCTCACTGGAAGTCCTCACTGGAAGTCATCACTGGAAGTCATCACTGGAAGTCCTCACTGGAAGTCCTCACTGGAAGTCCTCACTGGAAATCCTCACTGGAAGTCCATTAATTTCCTATAGCGCTGAGCGACCAGGGAAACTTGGCAGATGTTTGGGCGGTCAACATGTTTGTTGGCTGAGAAACGTTGGCCTCATCTGAACTTTTCTGCACGCCCTTGAAGTTGATTGCAGCTATTCGAAGCTTCCCAGTTCTCTGCAAATTTTATATGAAAGGAATACATCTCTCAAAAACAATGCTGGGAGAATGGTTGGATCCATTGTTGAGGTTGATGCTAAGCTCTGAAGAAATGTTATTGATTTTTTTTGGGGTTTATTTTTGATTAATACTACCTAATTAGTGCTTGCTAGCTAGCTATGTTAACTCATCAAAACGATGTAACATTATGAAATGAATGTTATGAATTAATATAAATACATGGCTTATTTTTCCGGGTCAAAACCACTACATAGATGCAAGCGGAGTCTCTCCTACTATCCACATTTGCTCAGAATAGAGTGATCCATTAACCAAGTTGCTCACTGTGTGAATGCAAGGGCAGAAAGGTGAAGTATATTTATTTAGGGTTCATTCATATCTTTTTTTAAACTCCATGCAGTAACCTTGGAACAGCAATTAGCAGGCTCCAATTTTTCATAGCTGAACTGCATGCTACACAAAACATTGCCTCTCCAACCTCTCCCCTCTTTCATCCTCAATACACATCAGAGCCTTTACTCTCCTCTCAGTACTATATAGCCTTGGCCACTGCTTTACTGCAGGATGCTTTATCCCTCAGTCTTGGATGCTGACCAATAACAGAGTCCCTCGCCCTATAATGCTGATGGAAAGCTTTCTGTGCCATCTGCCAGCCATGTGTATGCGCGAGTGTGCGTGCGTGTGCATCTGAGCGGTTATTTCTGACTAAATAAAGCATACAGTTCCCTGTAAAAAGGCAGGCAGGAAAGAGAGAGGAGGAAGACAGAGGAGGGAGGAGGAAGAGACCAAAGGAGTAGGGGAATAGAGGAGAAGGGGGGAAAGCACCTGGCAGGAAAACGTATCACGAAAGAGAGAAGAGCAAAATGTGGTGGAGGATAATGATCATTTTTTTTCTTAACCCACTGCCATTGCTCAAAGTAACAATGGGGGCAAAGTCTGCAAGGAAATACCATAAGATGTCAGAGAGACTACTTTTAGGCTTTCTGCTGAGACCCACAGGGATGAGAAATAATCCGCATTATTTAAATCTTGGCTCTTAAATCAGTACCTACATATGAGTACTTGTAAATGAGATGAATTCCAAGGGTAAAAATGGATTTTTATTTAATCCCAACTTTGAACTATGCATGACTATTTAGGCCTCAGTCAGCTTGAACTGCCCTCAGTATCATTGGGTGAAGTGAGATGCTGAAAATCAGACATGTTTGACTGGGCATAAAATTCCACTTTAACACACCGTTAGCTTTTGCAAATACACCAGGCACTGGCCTCCATATCAAATGTTGGATGTGAGTGGACTTTCCACATAGGGACTGTCTGGGATACTATTTTGGTGTAGTCCTGCAGTAGACTCTTGGTTAAGTCCCCCGAGACAAATTGAACTAAGTGCATTTAATAAAAGAAAACTGTGTTAGGCTAATGCAAGCATCTCAATGGGAAGAACACCCCTCTGTCTGGAGAGCTTTTTCTCTACCAAAGGGGAACGGGCTGAATCAATGGAGTGTCATTAATTGCAGCGCAGGGTGGTATTCTTGGCTTCAATAATTCACAGAAGAAATGGCCGTGAGCGTTATTGCACCTCACAAATCACCTTGGCGTTTAGCTTAGCTGATGAACACGTGGCAGCCAGAGCTGAAATTTACCCAGAAATGAACAAGAAAATATACATTTGAGGTGAAGCCTTATTAAAATCACAGTCCTCCACTTGGCTGATAGTCAAAACTCAGAAGTATACCCCCGAACCCTACACATACTTCTGCTGCCTATGTTCTGGCTGAAGGCTACTGCCGCCAGTACAATATCATGGGAAGTAGAAGTGTCAAATATAGATTATGCAACATTAATGGAAAGGAAAAACATCATTAAGGTTTCGCCTATAGCAATGCACCAAGATGCTGTTGATAATCTATTGTCATAATGAACAAATCACATTCATTGCAAATACATTTTATGCAAACTATAATACAAATACAGGTACATTAACGACAAGCACTGCAACACAGCCCAATAGAGGGTTAAATTAGCTCCACAGTGCAGGACTAAGAAACTCAAACTTCATGTTTATTTTTCCTCAACACACTGGCAAATTACCAGGGTTCCAATTACTTCTTACTTGTTCAAGTCTTGATTTACTGCAAATGAAATGAGAAAACTGACTTGCGTTATAGTTTGTTTATTTTTGCTCCAGGCTATGATGCAAAATAGCGAAATTCTCTCCCCCGAGTGCCTTATCAATGTTTAGAGAAAAAGGGAAAGATATTGAACACGCAATCACTCACTCACGCACTCACTCACATACCAAGCACCTCATAAAATAGGCAGCTTAAGAGCCTATAGCTGCTCAGGCGTAACATTTCCATGCATACAGTTTGGAGAGGAGGGAGGTAATGAGTAGAATTACTTTGCTAAATGGAGGGGTCTGGTGCTCTGGAGTATAACAGTTTGGAGAGGTGACCTCAGGAGGCCCTGCACTTTACTCAGCTCTCTCTGTCTCTCTGCTGATGGGCAGAACTCAGCTGGGATCTTATCAACAGGGGTAAATGGGGTCAATGACCCACCAGTGGATTGCAGGTAACTGGCTGAAGAGGTAAGTGGGGAAAATATTTGTCCAAAGTCTCACTAGTATGCAAGCTCCTCAAATGTTACAAAGATAGGGATAGGACAATATGCTTATCTCATGATACAATTTGATATACGATATGGGGTTCACAATTCGATTCAACCACAATACCATATAATAAATAAAAGTTCAATGACCGTAAAGTCTGACTGTGCAGAATTCTGTTTATTTCTGAGCCACAAATCTTTCTAGCAATGGCATTGGCTTGCTAGAATTTAAAAATGTCATTACAAAGTGCAAATAATATAATTTGGATAGAGAGATTGTGAAATTATGATGGTCACGCCGTCTCATTTGTGATTGCTACAGCAGAATAAAATGGAGCTAATATCACAGTTCATTTTTATGCCCCACGTATTGTCACATTTTTGTATTACGATATATTGAATTTCGATATATATCGTCACATCCCTATACAAGGGTATATCCACAAATTGACCCTTGAAATTACAATTTTAAAAATCTATGTTTTTATTATTTTTCTTGTTTTCTTTCACATTCTCTTGTGGTTAAAACATACTGTGTTTGAGCTGCGAGGAAAAGCTGTACCAATTGATTTAGTCTTCCCAAAGTTAAGCTAATGAAATGATCTATAAAAAAAAAGAACATTATTTCCATTGATGAGGTGATTGAGGACAGAAAAGAGTGAGAGGGATAAAAGCCTGACTGGGAAATAGATAATTGAGAGCATTAACTTTATTGGGCACAAGTTGATGTACAGGGGGGCAGAGTAATGCAATCATTGGCTTTCTGTAAAGTGGAATGCTCCATGGGCCTGATTTAAACGGCCACATTAGGGTTTTTAAACACAGCTGGACAAGATGGATGGAATCTTAAACATGTACGTTGATTGCTGTTAGCCATAAAGGCAGAAACATTCATCAACATAGATATAGATAACATGACACAGCAGGCAGTAGAACACCAAAATCAATCAATCTGAATCTCTAGCATGTTGCAAACTACAGACTAAATTGTGTGTGTGTGACTGCAGTACTAATCACTTCTTTCATAATAACTAAATCATGACTAATGGCAAATTACTCAAAGTGTCAAGCTTCAAGGGTCATACATGAGAACAATTGTGGGGGTGATTATGTTAATGAGACCACCTTTACCCTCTGCACTGGTGCAAAACAAAACCCGGTGTCCTACACAGGTGGATTGATATTCCTGCCTTGAGCGACAGAGAGCAAGGGGATGGGAGGGTTAGCGGTTGAGGGGAATTATACTGTGTGTGTGTGTGTGTGTGTGTGTTTGTGTGTTTGTGTCCATCTACGCCTGTCTCTGTGTCTATGTGTGTCTGCATTTTATATCAGAGTCTGATCCTAGTGCCTCCAGATGCTGCTGCCATTTGCTCCCCTGCCAATCAAAGGCCACAGCAGAATGCCAGTCCCCTGGAGCCCCGGCTTACAGCGGGCCTTACCTGTATGTCAGTATAACTCGGATGCATACTGTGCCTCACCCCTGCAGCAGCGAGCCGTAACACACAAGGAAGATTTTTACCACAGTTGAAGCTCCATCCATCAGACATGAAGGAGAGGCGTACAGCATTCCAGCACAAGTGAGTTATCACATAATGTTATGTAGTGATAGAGATGCTTACTTGTAATAGGATAATATTTAAACACAAATGAACTGCCAGGAGGTAATAGCCTTAAACAGATTATTCCCCAATCCGGCAATACCGCAATACAACAAAACCTCAAAACAATAGAACAAAGGCTTATGAGGCTTTGCCCTGGGGAATATGATCCTTATTGTACTGCTTTTATCTCATACCTACACACGAGAAACGACACCATGCCCTTTATCATCCTAGAGGTCAAAAGACCTTCTGCGGAGATAATGACTTTTTTAAAGGGCTGGCATGCTGTTAAATTAAGGTGAGACACCTCTAACACGTTGGGTTAATGGAAAACACACCAACAGAACATGGCAACAGCCACTGTTGAGCCCAGAGCCAGTATTGTCCGTACTTTTACACACCAATGCCCCACCTTATCCGATGACAAAGGTGAAATGAGAAAGCAAGGGGAGATGAGATACTGACAACATCTTTGACATTTACACTCATTGAGTTGTTAGCCCACATCTGTAAAAGGCCACTTGATTGCTGCACATATGACATATTGACCTACTGTGTACTGGTAGTTTTCATTGTTGCAATTACAAATTCTGCAGCTTGAGTGCATGCCTGAACCTTGACAGAAGGCCTGTGCTTTTTTAAACTTCCATCCCTTTTGAAAAACTACTTTTTACTGCCCTTTCATATTTCATAGCAGACTCAAAACCAGCAATCCATAACAGAGAAATTCAGGGAATGAAAAGGGTGCAATAAAATGCCGCAATGTACGTCATGGAGAAATGCATCCGTCCCAATTGCATTGCTGATTCTGGCACAGATTAGCATAGCCTGTAAAGAATTGCTGATATCACTAAAACAGGCTATACTAATTAAAGCCAGAATCATCAATTCAGATCTTCTGACACCTTGACCCCTAAAAACGGAAGATAGATCTGTTCAGAGGCACTGCAAAGTTGAAAAAGCATCATCTGTTAGCATCGGGACATGACTGGATGAACGGGAGATAACTAAAAGCACAAGAACAAATTAAGTTAAAGTTTCATTTGTATAAAAATGTAAAGAATAAGAACTTGAAATTGGCAATTCTGAATTAAATGAGAAAACACTGCTCTTATATATTGTACAAGCAATATTATTGTAGCTCCTGTTCAAGGGAAAAAGAAGAGTTATGCAATACACAAAAAATGTGTTTCTGTTTTCACATGACTCAAGTTAGGTCCTGGAAACATTTGTATGCTCCACCCTCTGTAGGTTGCAAGTCCCTTTGCTCATTGAAACTGTGTAACACATGGCTCATTTCAGTTTAGTACAGCATGAAGGGATCAGAGAAGGGGTCAGCAGGACAGATGCCCCCCCCCCCCCTACTCTTTAAGCAGTCTTTATCACACAGAAGCCATATCAGTGAATTATACAGTACCACACACAATACATCACACCGGCACCAGCTTCTCAATGACACCGGCACATAATGAATGGCCTAGTGAAAGAGTAATGGAGGGAACATAAGAAAGAAAGGGAAGGAGACGGAGATCAGAATGAGAGTTTGAGGATGCATATGTGGGAGGACGAATGAGCAACCAAGGAGATATAAAGAGAAAGGTACAGTATGACAGATACAAAAATGGAAGAGAGAACTGTCTTTTGAGATAAGGAAAAGATACGTACACAGCCTGTTTTGGGCCTATGGGCTCAGCTCAGAAAGAATAAGAATTGCCCAACGCAGAATAAGCAGAAATATAACAGCAATTTGTTTTTATCATTCCCCCACCTCAGAACACTACAATGACTAGGAAAGATGAGTCAAAAGCCCCAATTATGTCAAAGAATCTCAGGAGAGGCTTTACTGGCTTCAGACACTCAGACTTATATGTCATAGAGATGACGTTCCCAGTGTTTGGTTTGGTTTGCTCTTTGAAACCTTTGTGAATAAAACACCTCAGAATATGCCTGTTTGTCAGAATTGTCCAATGAAATATTGGCACTCGAGATGCTCTTCATGGGAGTCTCAATCTTTTACAGTCTATCTGTGGCTTAGCAAATGGAAGCCATCATAATTTATTATCATAATGATACAGCGCTCAGATACAGTGTTCAGCAGATATAGACCACCGATTCATCACCATGCCATTGCAATGCGTGCCTAGATTTGTATCGCTGGCTTAGGAAAAAATTCCTGAGAAGTTGAGTCAACAAAATAACTGCCCAGTATGATTCTATAAAATGTATGTATGCTCTTTTTCAAGGTTGTGATTCAAAGGACATTGGTGGATTGTTTACATAAATGCATTATGAGAAGAAAAAATTAGCATTTGGATAACATCAGGAACCCCTCTGCTCTTGTGAGCATTCTAAAGTGACCTATTGCCACAAAAGGCCTGGGGACTCCTAACAGTATTGTGATATGTCATTTATAACCTATTTCTTGGGTTGCTGTCATCATACAGTACTTATGTTTCCCTCACAGTGTTATTGATCCAGCAGTGATGACCTCGCAGCGTCATTCTTGTTCAACATGTATTTGTGGCTTTGGAAGCGCAGGCGTATTGGGTCACAGCAACTCTTATGGGAATGTTACATCAGAGAAAAACGTACAGTGTACACAGTATAACACACATAGAGAGGGAGAGAGAGAGAGAGAGAGAGAGAGAGAGAATTAGCTTTGGGGATTCTCTCCCTGATTTAGAGTAGAAACAGCATTAAAGCCCGGAAATGAGTGAATAAAAGGCAACACAGTTTTTACTAGCTCTAATAATAAGCTCTGGCCTGGCATTGTGTATGTCCATACTTTACCCAATCCAAGTTGAGCTGCCCTATTCCAGTCAATAACCTTTAGTGCTGCAACAACATTTTTAGTGAGAGAGACTCATTCTGAAGATAATAAAACTTAATTAAGTGGGCTCTGACTACAATCTGCTGTTGCCTCTAAATGGACTGCATTAAAACAACAATTTTGTCTTTACTACTTCATTTGTCCTCATGGCGCTTTACAGTATGTGAGGTCCAGTCCAACTATCTGGCTTGTGTGTGTGTGTGTGTGTGTGTGTGAGTGAGTGTGAGAGAGAGAGAGAGAGAGAGAGAGAGAGAGAGAGAGAGAGAGAGAGAGAGACAGAGCGATGTCTGAAATGTGTAATATGGAAAGCATGTGCACACTAAATTCAAATGACCTGTACATGCTATGTACGGTACTTGGCTAATAAAGGTAATTTTCTTTTAATTGTCTGAATTCAACCTGGAAAAATACCATATCAACTGAAACAAGTTGTCTAACCTCTAAATTGCCAAAGTACAGTAGATGTCCATTAAAATTCTTGGCGAGTGTCTAGCGAGGTGTGAAAGTGTGCAGGGTGTTTTTAACATTGCAGTCATGTACAGAGGTTAGATTACAATGGTATTTCCACCAAGGTATCCCTCGTCTGCAGAATAACTTGTCTGCTGGATGACTGAAGAGGTTCACGAATTGAAAGGCACCACAGAAAAAAAATATATTTATGCCACAACAGAAAAGTTACATTTGAGAGATAAGTCTGGACACTGTTTGCAGCAGGTATGGGACTGTGTGCTCTGGCAGCTAAAGTAAGAGGGAAAAATAAAACAAGGGAATGTTGTGGAGGGAAGGAAGGGAGCAAAGGGTTGTGTTTTAAAGAAGGGAATTAAGAAAACAGTTAAGTATCAACCTTTTAGTCATGTCCCTCTGTCCAGTGTTGGGCGGTAACGAGTTACAGTAATGTGATTACTTTTAGTAGTGTAAGGGATTACAATTTCAAATTCAGTAATTACATTACAGTTCCTAATCCCAGTAACGCTTGGTTACTGCTCCATTACCCTAACCACCCCTTCAACCTTTTCTTTTCTGTCCTTTGAAATTTTTTTTTTTTTCTCCAAATCCGTTTTCTCATAATAGGTATCTTAAGGACATGTGCGGACAGGTTTACGTCGGCTATTAGCTAAAAAAGATGGAGAGTGAGGGTGAGATGCAGATTTTCAGCGGTTTTCCCATTACTTTGAATTTTTCTCAGTCAAGGATGCAAAGAACATTATCGTCCGTTGTAAACTTTGTGTGGGCAGCAAAACGCTTTCCACAGCAAAAACACACACAACATCCAATTTATCAAAGCATCTAATACAGCAACACATGTCAAACTCAGGGAAAAACAACCCGCCGGCGCCGACAAGGAGGCCTCTAATGCCAACGAAACGAAAAGAAATGTAACGAGTAATGTAACTAATTACTGCTCTGTTGAGTAATTAGAGAAGTAATGTGATTACTTTTTAAATGAGTGATAAGTAAAGAGTAATTTTCCGAGTAACTTGACCAACACCGTCTATGTCATCTCTCTCATCAAAAATGTATTGAGGAAATATTTCCAGGATGTTCAGATATTCTTCACTACAACACAGTTTATGCATGGCAGCATCTGGAGATAGGTGGCATAATGCTAGGATGCACACATCAGCTTTCACTATGGCAATGGAAGTAATCATTAAGGCATCAAAGTAGGTGGTAGGTGGAGAAAGGCTGCACACACACACCCCTCTCTTCTGGAGATATATGGATGATACGACTACTATGACTAATACAGCACATTGTACCAGGCGGTTGCTGCATAAATGAAATGACAACCTAAACTGAGCTAGGATGGGAGTTGAAACGGGCAAACAAAAATTGCTCATAAATGCGGAGGCAATTCCAACAGTATTGGAGAAGCAGATTCAGGAGCTACGGAAGGAGATAGTTAGAGGCATTGAGGGGGTCGAGAGGTCAAGACAATCAGGCAAGTTGTTGTGGTGCCTGCAGTTTGGTCCGTTGCCTCAGCTAATGTGGTCCTTGGCAGTATGGAAGATGCCTCTATCAAAGGTAGAGAAGTTAGAGAGGATAGTTGGCTCATATGTTAGGAAATGGGAAAAAGGGAAAAAGTCCCACAGTGTCTTAGTAGTATGGCTTTGTATGGGAAAACAAATTGAAACTACCTATATCTAGCTTAACAGAGTTGAAATCCAGAGGTGGGAAGTAACAAAGTCAAAATACATAGACTCTTTCTCATCTGGGATTCAGAGTAATGAGTATTTGCATTTTTACTTGAGTAAGGAACTTGTGTACTTCTGCCACCTCTGTTGAAATCTGCAAAGGTAAGATTGAAGCTGACGCTGACAGAGTCTAAAGACCTAACAGTTAGGAGTGTAGTGCCTTCTGTGTCAGCAGGGCGAAAATTAAATCCAAGAGAAGCAGTTCAGCAGGCGCAGTGAGCGCTCAGACAAAGGGGATATTATAGGGCAGGTACACCAAGGGCAGGGAGGCCTGGGGCTGGGCACAGGGTGACCTTTGTGGAGTAGGGCAGCTTCATCAGGGACAAGAAAGATGACTGTGGAGCAAATACATCAGCAGGAGGAGGCAGCAAGGTGTGCCAAGGCCGTCTCCCAGACAAAGCAGGGTCAGTGGACGACTTGGTAAAGTGCAGAGAGGAAGAAACCTGGCTGGAGGGAGTTGTGGGATATGGAGGCAAACCAAATTAGACTCATTATAAGTGCAATATATTTTATGCTGTCATCTCTCCAAAATCTCATTCAAGGGGAAGGTGAGGTCGCTGCCTATCCCTAGTGTTCAGGCATAGCTACTCAGACATATTCTGTCAGGATGTAAAGCGAGCCTGTCCCAAGGACAATATACCTGGCCACACAGACAAGTGCTGAAATGTCTAGCGGCCGCTAGAAATTAATTTGTCAGCTGACGGGAAGATATGAAAATTGGTTGGAGGGAGAAAAGAGTAGGTGTGGGGCATTTTGGGGCAGCCATATTATAGGCCAGCTAATGGTGGGCAAAGACTGGCATGAATGATCATATGAATGACCATTTAATGATAACTTTTAATGATCTAAGTGTATGAACCTGCCTCTTCAAACACCCCCCTCCTCCCCTGACACACACACATACACACACACACACACACACACACACACACACACACACACACACACACACACACACACATTTTGAGTGTTGACTTTGTTAATCCAATTTTCTTGTCTCCCAGCCTGTTAATGTCTGTAGTGCAGCATTGTAAGTTCAAACTGACCACATGATTATAAAAATCACACGCAATTCTGTTATAGGCACCCAAATGGTTAAGTGTAGATCACTGAGTATGTTTTGCCAAATGGTTTTCCCTGTTTTTATCATATATCTGTTACATGTTTTAGTGGGAATGACACAGCAGTCAGTTCACTCTGTCTGTTTGCCTGGATGACAGCTGCCCCAAGGCTCAGAATAAAAAGTCATCAGAACCAATGTCACACCAATTGGCTTCTACCAGTGCTGCTGTGGCACCTTTCCTCTCCTTAACATCCATGGCTTCTTCCCCCTGTCGCCATGGGCTTCACCTCCTACCCATACAGACTTTCCATCCCAGCATTTCTATGTTTTCTAAAGTTCACTGCTGTCCCCTAAAGCTGCTAATACAGATGTCATACACCCATACAGCTCTATAAAAAATGAATTGGAAGAGATGGGACATGTAAAATATCCAGAGGGATTTTCTGGTTCAAACTGAAACAAATACATGCTGTAATATGAAACACATTATCGTTTTTGGACAAAGCATTCTGGTACATCTGTGTGATCACAGATTAGAGTCTTCATTCATTGGTGTTTAGCATTGTGAGCGAGTTGTTCTTAGTTACAAGTGCTTATTGGACAGTCCAAATATAGGAATACAAATATAAATTCTTAAATTCACTGGTATTCCCCTTTCAGAATACATTATCCTTGCAGTTAAATTGTCATATTCACAACTGTTGGAAAACTAAGCAAGGTCCAACATAGAATATAGGTATGCAATTAATTGGTAGCATTTTTCACGAATGCACTTTTATACTTTTTGTTCACAAGAGTGAAATAAATGGAGTTGAAAACCGCTTATAAAGTTTTAGCTGACACTGCAACAATACTAATGATGACCGAGATACCCATCTGGCACAGTTGAGGTGTTTTTAAAAAAAAAAAAGATACTTAAAAGAAACATTGTTTTCAATATTAACAGTCCCTGTTACACTGCTACAGTTTAATCAAAACATTGTGTACATAAAGATTTCAGTAGAGTAAGCTCAGTTAAAGTGTGTGTGTGTGCGTGTGTGTGTGTGTGTGTTTGATAGATCACAGCGATTCACTAACTTTGTAAAAGATTATTCTATGATTGCAAGTTTGAGAGAACTGCAACTGAATACCAATATATATATATATATATATATATATATATATATATATACATATATTTTACAGTTTTTGAAGTACAATACGCAGCACCACACTGCCTAATGAAGTCCCACAGGACTAGTTTTTCCTTGCAATAACTCACCTTTTGGTCTCCCAAAAACTCTATCAGTTTGATGGCCCTGGTTAGGATACCCAGCAGTGAACAGAAAACAGATTATGATAGAGACCGGCAGAGTATTAGAGCTTGTGGTTTTATAAAGTGGAGGATATGGAAACTCATGTAACAGAGAATCATTATGCAGCTTGTGAAACATCCAAACTGACCAATGTACCCTACAGGAATAATTAGCAAAAATAAATTATGCATGATGTGAAAATATATTCTATTGATTCCGTGTAATTACTGGATTTTTTTTAACTTTTAAGTAGCAAATTATACTGCACAGAACGTTTCTGGAATTTCAATACATTTCAGTGTGCCAAAGACTGTCTTGTTCCAGTGACCTCTACCATTGTGGGTTTCGGATAAACAAAATTCAGTTTCATTGTTACAAGGCAACTGAAACCTTAATTCAATGATCACAGTCTGCTTCTGAACATTCTGAACGTCCAATAAAAACTAACAATGGAAACCAGAGCTGAAACAGATGAGACAGACGCATTGTCTCAGAAAGGCAATCATATTTCCAAAAATGAGATGACAGAAACGGTTTATCTATCCCTCAGGAAATCCATGCTCAAATGCACAGTGACAGTCAGAGTTCCATATCTAATGTATGACCGCCATGTGTGTGCCTCCTGTTACCGTAAACTCAGTCTAAATGCATGCTGACAGAATCCCATCCAATGCTGCTCAGATTGGAGCGAACACTAACAGCATAAAGCAGAACAAAACACATAACCAGCAGAAGCTCTCCTGTTCTTGTGCTGACACTTGCAGAAAGGCTGGGTGAACAAGCTGTAAACCCACTGAACTTTGTACAAGAACTGATATTATATTCATAATTTCTTTCATGATAAATGAGCTTTGCCTTTGCTCAGCCAAATTATTATTTTTGATAATTGTTTGATTTTGATGTGTTTTCGTGCGTTTTGTTTCACTTAGATTGTAATGGCTGTAGCCTGAGGTTTTCTGCTCTCAAAAGCACGCAGGTCTGCTATCAATCATAACTTCATTGCCAATTTTGATTACCGTGAGGAGGCACTCCCACCGCAGGTCACCTCGTTTACATTTAACTCTAACTTTCCAGGAGTGGGTCGCAACTGTTCAAAGAAATATTTTATTGCAGAACAAGTCAAAATCATTTTCATACTTGTAACTGCACCATCACCCAGCATCAGTCCTATGTAACGTCTCCTCAAGGAGAAGAATTCGATTCACCTCAAGGGTGATTAACAAAATGAATCCACTGCTCAATGAATCCACTGCAATGTGAAGCAAGAGGTATTATTTAAGCTGTCACCTTGGACAAGATAATAATCTAATAACATGGCATGTGTTTACCTTCAGAAACCATAGACTAATGTGAATGCAAAAAGCATATGTGTAAACTTGGACAAATTTAAATGTAAATGAGAGTCTTAGTAAAAATTGAGCAATTCACTCCCTGCTGATAACACCAACTTTTAACGTGTCATACTGTTTGCAAGCTGAAAAGAAGTCAAAATGCTAACTACTGAAGCAATCTTTCACAGAAAAAAAAAAACATTTAAAAAAAAAAACAGAAACTGACATCAGCCCTCGAATCAACAACTTAACCACATGCCGTCAGGATCTCAGGTTTTACATAGACACAAGTTCAACAATGTTGACCATGAGTCATGTTGAACGACCTGTTCCATTTCACACGGGGAACGGCTATCTCACACCACTGCCATGTGATTACTTCCTTCACAGTATTGATTGCAGAGTGGTGTTAGTATGAACTGTCATCATGAAACATACACAGACACAGAAGAAGGGGCACAAACACAAACACACACTTTCACACACAGACAAAAGAAGACACACGTGTAATCCCCTAATTGATCAAGTGTGTGTGTGGTAGATAATAAACAATCTTAATTAACGCCTTTGATGACAGATCAATACCCATCACCACATCCTTTTTATACGCACACTTGTGCCCACACACACATACATGTAATCACAAATTGGTGGGCTTTTTGCAAGGGCTTATTATTCATCCCAATGAAGGCCACGACAGACTGATGCTTATATATTCTTTGCTCATGCTATAGAAGGACTGAAACTGTATGCAGCACGCCTTCTGAAAGACGTAGGCTACCCTTAATTAAGAAATAAAGATTTTTTCCTAGTAAGGTTATTGCCATTCATAGAAGCAATAAAAGCTGAGAAACCGCCATTGGATAATGTGTCCTACTTTGGAGGACTACATTTAAAAGGTCTAAAATGAACCTTAGCAAATGGCTTGGAGCTGCGCAGCCTGCCAAGCCGTGACAGGGGGAGAGGAGACGGTGTCATTTGCGGATTCAAGGGATTCTAGAACACTTAACTCACCAAATGTTTTGGGGAGGTGAAGTGTCTGGAGGTCACCTTTCAGCAGAGTGCCTTTCGGTGTCCATGCTGTCCGCTGGTGGTGCATGATTATCCTCCTCCGACTGGATCATGGCGTCTGGGAGGCAGACAGGGGAGCAAAGGGGCAGGGAGAGAGCAAGAGAGGAAGACAGAAAGAGACGGAGAGAGGAAGAGGAAGAGACAGAGAGAGAGTTAAAGAGAATGTGTCCAAATTAGGCAGTGGAACACCTATAGCACACAGAGTTTCTCAGACATTTGCAATGGAGGGGAAGCTCTGAATGGTGGAAAATACCATAACAACACTATGTCAGTGTAAGTTGAGGCATAATGATTGATTGATCTTTCCCCTCAGAAAAGGACAGACAGAAAACATATAGCGTGGTGAAGTTCATTGCAACTAACGAGCAACTAATTTACATACCTTTCCATGTACGTCACTGCTAAATAGCTCATAGAGGCCTCACAACAATCTAGTCATGTGCAGCAGCGTCCGTTAACGTCATTCTGTATGTTTTATTTACGCGATATGTTTTAATCAAGGATTTACTCGAGTAGTGTGGCTACCATTCCCCGCTGGATAATATCTGTCAAAGGGAAGAATGGCATGTCTTCATGTCTAGGGAAGTGTTCATGCCTTATATAGCCTTGGTCTAGTAGCGTTGCCTGCTGCACATAGCTGGATCTAGCCAGGGGCTAAGGAAGCAGACCTTATGAAAGCTCATTAAAATACTCTTCAAGTCTTAAGAGACAAATATGAATCCGCTATAAAAATAATCAGGAGTAAAGGAGCAGTCGCCAGTCCGTAAAAAACATTAAAAGTGGAAGTCTTAGCTAGCTTGGATGGCTAAATGTGAAAGGGCAGATAATGACAGGGGGAGAAAGGTGAAAGTAGAGGCACATTACCAATATTCCAAAAATGCACAAACACATATTGTTGACCAAAAGAGCAGACTACTTTCCTTTCTGTGAAACATTTGCAAATTATACCTCAAAGGTCAATCGAGCAAACATGTCACCTCTAATGGGGAGCTGCATGACATTTCTTGACGACTTTTTTGCTTCACGGCTACATCTTTTTTTTTTTTATTAACAATGACATTTTCACTGGCTGCAAAACGACTTAAGTAGATGCATACAAATTAAAATTCCCACTACTGTTTTCTTCTCTTTTATATAAAGTATTCTAACAAGATGGAGCGCTTTATCCTAACACCGATGACCTCACGTGGCCTATCCGTTCTGCGTTTCAGCTGAGTCTGCAGAGGCATTCTCAAGTGAACCATGAAGAGGTCTTAACGACACAATTACCATATTTCAAGTGTCCTCTTTAAATCTGTACCAAGACTTAAAATGAGCCTCAGTATGTATGAAATATGAATGGCCGGGTTTTTCCCACTATAATATGAAGTGGTAATCATCCAAATAGCTAACGTGAACATACAATAGCCCACTGGTAATCTTAAACACAAGTGTGGCGTGCATGTGAAGGCCCTTCCTTTTAAGTCAAGGAACAAGGTCAAGTAATTATATAAGCTTCAGTTCTCTACAATAGATCAAGTCTCACAGTAAATTACTCTGTGTAGAAGGGAATGTTGAGGTTAGTAGAGTAAGTGCTAATTTTCAAAATGCAATTGTGAGGGACATGAAAAGAGACACATTTTTATCAGGCAAAATACGGCAAATAGGTGTATTAAGCTTAAACATGAACCACCAAGAATTTCTCTATTGCCCACACACACACTCAAAGTCCCCCTTCTTTTCTTGCCTCCTAAATGGGAGCCCCTTGCTTATGGTCCAATACAAACGTGCTGGTCGATAACACATTGATATCACCTTTCACCGAGTGTTTATCCTTGCATGTGTGTGCAGCAAAGACTGAACAGACCCTAAAAAAATGCCTTTGATTAATGTGTTTTGGGATTCATTTTATGACTCAAATACCTTGTTTCGGGTTGATTTAAGAGCCCCGAGGTCTGTTGGGACATGATAAAAATGGGGCTCAAACTTCAGTGAACGGTGACGCGAAGTGGAAGAATGTTTACTGAGCCTGGTTTTGCTATTAACTATCAAGAAACATCTTGCTCTTGCAACAAATACCTCATCCCGCCTAGGTAAACGCTCCAAATGACTCCACACCTCATCACCTGCTTGTAAGGGCTTTGTGAGTGCCTCCGCGCCTCAGCGAGTGTCTTACAAATGGCCTTTTATGATGAAGTGATAGGGTGGAGGAGTGTGTATTGTCTCCAGCTGTGACATTGCGTACAGGAATGTGTAGGAGCAAGGAGGTTTGTTTGTGTATGTGTGCGTGAGAAAGAGAGAGACAGACGGAAAGAGACAGAGGGAGAAAGTGCGCCTTTCTTATGGTTAAACCTCAGTTTGAGACTCAGCCAAGGTCATCCTCTTAGTTATGACATACATGGAGCCAGACTGAGCCGCTCACTTGGACGCTCTCCATCTGCTCCCACTGATAAGACTGGCTACTTAACATGCAGCAGACAGACACCATGACTGTGTATTGTGTGGATATATTTCGATTAAACCATATTAAGATTTTTGTTGGATCACAATAAGCAAGACTGTACTGTCACACATATTAAAATTCCCTTCTTTTATATAAATACAATCTGATCCCATTTTCAGCCTAGGGAAAACAATATCAAAATCAGCAAATAGCTTTCTCAAGTTTTTTGTTTGAAATAGATTGTATCCAAAAATTATGAAAAACAAAGTTATGACTGGGGCCAGTGGTTTTTTAACTAACGGCTCTGTTGACATACCATAGTGTCTTCGTTAACAAACAGTCCAATATCCAGAATATTGAGAAAGCAACATCCATAAATAAGCCTGTGTCACAATGTTCAGTCTATAACCAGGAAGGACGCTGGAGAGACTTCTCTGGTTCTGTCTGTATTTATTCAGCAACAACAAAAAGGTTAAACAAAACAGCACAAACTCCGCACCACCAGTGTTGGCATCATCGGCTGCGTATACATGCATGGAGACTTCCGCTCTTAACCTCGTTACTCAAGCACTCGACGCATGTAAACGTCATAACTTGATTAGAATAACACAGTTAAGATCATACTCCGATTATGAGAAACCCAGTTAAGATGCCTGGCTTACTCTGATATTAAACGGGTTACTGTGGCACGTAAACGTCTTACTCCCTTCACTTTTGATATTCATGACGGGTACATTTTGATGTTAACAAAAAGCATTCATTTCTTTCCCACTGTATTAGAAGGAACTTACTAGTGCTCAGACAAAGAGGCAGGGTTGAAGGCAGCAGCAACTTCTCATACTTTTTTTCTGACAGACCTAGCCACACAGGAGGAAAGGGATATTCTGTTAATTGGCTTATTCATGGAAACAGAGACTCAATCGCAGGGTATCAAAAGAGCATTTAACAGCTTAACCCACATGAGACCTTAACCGGACTATAGCCAGCAGTCAGTCCACTGGTTCCTTCTCAGCGTCTACTGAACCTCAGATATAAAGGGAGAGGTTAATTAGGTGCACATGCGCCTCGCAGACCGGCTACACCGCTCCTTTCTCCTGACCAACGCTGAATCACCATCCCGCTTGCCACAGCATGCTTCTAAATTGTTTATCGGAGAGAACAAATGCAATCACCTACTTCTGCTTTGAAAGTGTGTCACTGAGGAAGTTTTTGATAGCTTTTCTACAGTGTAAACATTACCTGCACCAGTGGAGCCTAACCTCACTGATAAGCCATGAAGCCAAAAAATATAGCACAAGGACAATGAACAAGAGTCTGGGGATCAGCCATTTGAACCAGAAAATGATTTTTAAAAAATAGGAAGAGTTTCCTGCGGACAGCTGCACACAGACCTCAGGAAAGTCGCCTATCTTCAAACGTTAACCCTGTAATAAAGAGTTTCCAGGATATTGGTGAAGACAAGTTGTCCCAGTTTGCCCTCGAGACCGGAAATGTAAAAAATAACATATTGTATTCAAATGATGCATGTGCTTATTAAAAATCCTTGTGAACTCAAAACCAGAGTTCAGTTAATGACAGTGGCTCTGATAAAAACAGAAATATGGGTGAGAGTTCACAGTTTAAAGGGAGCAGGTATGCATTACGTTGGTAACAGTGCTAAACAAATGCATGATGATGGTAACAGATTGCACAGTGTTTAATAAACTGGCAATAAAAAATGAGCTATATTTGTTGTACTGGGAGGACAGTTTGTTTTTTGCAAACATCTCCATGCTATTCTGTAGTTAAGGTGAACCGCAGACTACCTAGGAAGTCAGCTGTCAGTACATCACTTGAGCTGCACATCATATCATCAATCTGTGATGTTCAATGCGTTCCAGGAGTTATTTTGCAATGAAGTGTTGTATTAACTTTTTTGGCGTACCCACTTTCCCTCAAATTGCCTCATCTACTTCTACTTCAGTCAGTGATTTCCTACGTTTCTCAGAATGCCGTTCTGCAACCACCAGGGGGTGGTTGCAGAACAACAGGCGTGAACTTGTTGAATTCAGCTGTGGGTTGTATGTGACTGTAGTAAAGTTAGCTTGATATTGGATATTAAGTGGAAATTTGTTTTTTCACCTTCAGAAACTTGTAAAACAAACAAGTAAAAGCACATAAATATATTTGTGATTACTGGATGAGGAAGAAACAATTTACAACCACTTTTTTCAATATTTAAGAAAATATAATTCTTATGCGAGCTAGTTCATATGGGAAAGAAGCTATCGAAATTTGAATGTGTTTATACCAAAGAAAAATATTTAATATTGAAACCAGTGGTTGGAAATTGTTCTTTCTCTTCCAGTAATTACACGTCTATACCGAATATCCAATATCAAGCTTACTTCGCTCCAGTTTTTAGGTGTAGGTGGACAGAGCAATAGCTCCAAACCTGCTTCTGAGATGCAGAGAGGTTCATGGACTGATCAACAGACCACAGCTGATGGTCTAAACATAAGATGCTTCCTATTAGATGAGCCTTAGCCCACGGAGGTGGACCCATTGGCAGGAAATGAGATCTAGTGGAGCAAGATGCAAGAGATGAAGACACCAAAATGACTGAGGAGTAGCTGGAAGAGAAGCAGCCACTACAAGCCCATGAGGCGGTAACAGGAGGGAGGAGATGAGAGTGAGGATGTACTGTAGACAGCGTGGGATGAAGGCTGGAGAGGATGAACTACTGTACAGATAGTATAAATAAAAAAAAAAACTGTAAAAAAAAAAAAATACATTCTTTTTTTATCAATCTCTCCTTTGAAATAAATGAACTTCAAATAGAGGTCTGCACTTAGTATCCAACAGATTTAAGAGGATACGCACAACTTCAATATTGACGTTCAGTTTATATAAATATCAGATCTTTATCAGTGAGACAGTTTAACAATTTACAATGTCATTGCATCCGCCACGACTTCAGATGGTTAATTAAACAAAATCTGAAAACCCTTCCGACTTTCCAGACAAACTTGAAACTGCTCTGTACAGCTATACTATTTGCTAAGTATTCTTATGTAATCTTTCCAAGAGACAAGAGAGAAGAAGAGAGTCCTTGAACATTTGCCAAAAGCAAAGCATTCTCTCTCTTCCTTTCTCTCTCCCTCCCTCATTTGTTAAAAGTCATCTCTCTAAAGAGTCCCAAGCGAGAACACTGTCTCCCCTGTCACAGCCAATATAAAGACAGATTGGATTCAAGCAATGAAATATGGGGGGGGGGGGAGACATTATTTTGAGACTTCTTGTCAGGAGGGATGGCAGAGTAGGTCTTCGTGACCCCTCAAAAATACATTTATAGCCTGGATGCTATCTAGACTATACAGTTCCCAAGATCTTTAAGTTTAAGTCAGACTTGTGTAAGTTTCTCACACAACATGACAGCACAGTCCAACAAATACAATTTATTTTGACGTTTTGACTGACTTTATGACAGACTACATCAGTCTAACATGCTTGAAAAGTAAGTTAATCATCTCTGGCTTGTGCATCCTTATCGTGTCTTTTAGTCGCGTTTCATATGACAGTTATAGCTTTTACAACACTGACCCTGTGCTGCACATGAAACCAACACTGGAAATGAATAACCGGCATGTCTGGCAGCGTGTGAACATCAATGGCTCATGAAGCGCCGTAGCCCGGACTACCTGGTCGGCTGATATGACAGCTAAACTACACTGACCAGCCACTCAGATAAAAAACTACATCTGAGCAAATAACTCATGGCCATACTGCTGAAGTCTCCTGCGCTTGCATGGGGGCAGGCACACACACACACAGACACACACACACACACACTTTCCAGTGTTTATCTGGCTGACTTCACTCTGTTAAGGTCAGTGGATTACAATTTATCTTCTAGGGCCGGAAATGAAAGCTTCATATAAATCTCTATATACTGTATTAGGGTACAACAAGCCCAAAATACCCCCACTAGAGAAATGGAAATATACAGGCTGAGATAGGCAGGGTATATGTAACACAGAGATACAGTAGATGATTTATCCAGTCCACGAAAGGGGCAAAGCTGTTATGATGATATGCCTTTAGTGCAGCAAGGAGTTACACTAAGAAGGCCATAGGAGAAAGGATAAAAAAGAAGAAAACAATTCTGAGATTGAAACCCTGGTGAAATGATCTCAAGAATGCTCCTCTTCATAGTCATATCCTTATCTTCAAATAGACTCTGAGCTACAGTATATGTCATCGTTGAATTTAGATTTGCTGTCCGCCTAATGTCTGCAGTCATTAAAAGCCTATTGATCTTCACTCAGCAATGTCAGATAATGAGAGATCTGTGAGTCACGTCAAGTCAAGTCAAATTACTGTCAAATTTATTCACAAAGCGCTTTTAACAAACAGGTTGTTCATAAAGTGCAAAGTGCGTGAGTGATGAGTGGAAAAGTGAGAGTTGAATGGGTTGAGGTTTGTTATATTTTTCAGAGTTTGAAGTTCCAACATCATTAACCCGTCAGTGCTACATTGACCTCAGGTGTTCATTTGATCTCATCATGCTTCGGTGTGTGTGTGAAGGGGATTTGGGGGAGGGGGGTTGCAGACAAGCACAGAACAGCAATGACAACCCTTTGATGTTGCAATTCAAACTTTCTTTTATCTTACATGGAGCGTTTGAGAGACTAGGCTGGCTGTTCAACAGCTCAACTGGATGTACTTTCAGTGTGAGCTGACAGCGCAGGAGGAGGCAGGTGTGAACGGCACTGTGCTGAACGATGTTGAATGAAAGAAAACAATGACTATTAAGACAAGTGGGAGCGCAAACTGAACAACACAAACAGCAAGGGGCGATTTCTTCGGATGAAATCGGCTCTATTTTAGTGCGCGGGGAGGAATCGTGCAATGGAAATGAAGCAAAAATGCATCAGCGATTGCGTTTATTTCACTCTGCTAATTTTGAGTCTCAAGTAGCAAGCTGAGTTGCCTTATATGACATCCAGACTGTGTACAAATGTTTGTGTGTTGAGACATGGAAAACATTTCGTGGAAGTTGATGTTAATGGTTAGTATTGTCTTTGATGGGTAATTGAGAGCAGCTTGGCTGACATGTAAATGATGTGTGTATCCTTGCGGCACGCAGAGTGACATTCCTCAGCCCATTCAGCCAGCTGTCATCAAGGGCTTCATCACCTCAAATCGTAGCATAAAAGAATTTGGCATCCCGAAAGCTCCCAGCTCTTAGCTCACTCGCTCAGCCAAAACTTTCTGTGCGTGTGTGTGTGTGTGTATGAGAGAGAAAGTATGTGTACGCATGTGTGGGTTGTTTCTGCTCCCATTAAGCCTGCAGTACCTTGGTAAAGAGGTAGGGAGGAAGGAAAAGGATGACAGAAAGGAGGAGAGGAGGAATGTGTCTGCGCGTGCTTCTGTCTGTGTATGTATGAACAGGAGTGCCAAAATCCCTGCATTCTTGTGCCTTCGTGACGGTGAAACAGATGCAGCGCTGCTTAGGTGAGGAGGGAGAGGTGGTAGAGGAGGAGGGGGAGGGGGAGGGGGAGGGGAAGGGATGGAGACATGGCTTTTTACATCAGCCCTTTCATCTCTCTCCTGCCATCATCGCTCATCAGAAATGGGAGAACATTGACTTCCAGACGTTGCACTCCATTCCAATTCCATTTAGCTCCGGACTGGCTGAGACACGAAAGAATGAGAAAATAAAGATGGCCATATTACAATGTCCCGAAGTGAACAAAAAGAATTATTCATGCACAAAGGAATTTAACTACATTGTTCCGGTGCCAATACCAACAAAAGAATATTCTTGGTTTTCAAGTAAAGACGATCCCCCACCAGAACACGAGACTAAAACTATTTCCAGGCCCTCATCTTGCAAGACCACTAATAGCCGTGAAATTCTTCCTGTGGACTCATGAGTCCGAAAAGTAACTGGAAAATCCAGGCCAAAGGTCAAGAGTAAGGACTGAAAACAGCACAAGGAGAACAAAATAATTATGAAATCTAGGCGCCCTGGTTTTCAAATCATAAGCGAATTGTTTACATCCCACTCAAACAAACATACAAAGATAACAAGGAGGACTCTTTTCTCACACATCAGGGAGACTTACTGGGTAATGTCCTATATGTTGTGACCATAATTAGACATACATAATGCTGAGGAGTGTTTGTGTGTTCGGGGAATCCCTTCAGAGAGAATCACACGTTATCATTAATATTGTGAAAACTTGCCAGTAGAAATCATGGGAACAAAATCTTTGGGACATTTATTTGGCTTTTCACAAGTTATTTGTTCAGTTTGACCTTGGACTGCTGTTCAAACACTAGGGCATAAACAGTGATGGACAGACCCGGACCTTTACTCTTTGAAAGAATACATTTATACATCGAATCATGAGCAAAAATGGAGAAGAGATCTGAGTTTTAACTGTACAGCCTTGCTTCAAAGAATAAACACAACATTGTCCAGAAGTACTGTAAAAACAACTTGGGGGGGGGGGGGGGGGGAAATAATGTCCAGGAAGGAAACCCATTAACAATATCAGATATACAATCAACTAATATTGTTTTCAAAAGCAGCTCGAATTGGAAAGCAGACATGACGTCTTAGTACTAGAATGCCACAGAGGCACAAGTCAGAGGCTAGAACTCATTTTATTTCATTATGAGAATGATGTACAGCCGCATACTGACCCACACCAGTGGCAAACCAGTAAACAGATATTCCTCACTTCCCTTCGACAAGCAGTGTGCTGAACCACGGTTATGACAGCTGAAGGTCTATTACCAATTACGCTGGCTGTGTCTCTATGCCGCTGTGACTGAGGGGGAAGAGAACAGCTGAGCCTCTGCCATAGGAGGTGACAAAGAGGGAGACAGGCAGCAGCGAACTGGTCTTATTAGAGACATTTTCTCCTCAGCACCACAGCGGAGGAACAGAAACCAAAGACGCTCGGGGAGGAGAGGAAAGGGATTTAGAATTTGAACCCAGCAGCTGCTAGAAAATAAAACCAAAGGAGAAGTTTTTGATGCCGGGCTACCTGCTGACTTTTATTACATTTAGAGGCATGTTAAAATAGAGCGGGCAGCTTTGAAAATTGGAAGCTTACTCGGTTTCAAAAACTTTGAGTCCTCCCACGCTGAAGGCATCTGGTGGTTTTGCACAGGTGGGGAGTTTACATTCTGAGTGATCACCTACAACCCATGATGCATTTCTTTTGCAGTGTCCAGTTATTACTCAGTGATAAGATAATGATGATAGGGCGCATGCTAATGCCTTCTCAATAAATACACACTTATTTCAATTGAGCACTAATGAGAGATTCTGAGATAGCAATTGAGACTTAGTTAAAAAGCATCCTACATCATTAGAGAGATAATGTCATTGAGGGAAGTTTTTTATGCCGGTGCCTCCAATACTTTGACTAAAACTTAATCTCTATAACATTTAGCCAAGTTAGGGTTCCAGAAGCTACTTTATTGAATAGAAAGATGCATAATCATCCACAGCAATGCTCTGTCACCCATTGTGGAATTGAAACTCGACTGAAAATGCCACCGGCGCTGAGTAGCTAGGGGCACAATGAGAGAGACAGACAATCAAATTATAAACATGCAAAACACCATCACAACAACATGCATCAGAGAGCTCAGCGTAACAGCTTTATTAGAAAACACCCATCTCCTCAACACGTAAATGGATCCATAGCGTACTGTTTGGAGTGGAACAAAAAGCAAAAGTCTCTTGCTCCTCCACTGCTTTGTTCTTTCTCTGCTCTGTTGGATCAAGCGTTAACTCTCCTCAGAATGACTGTGGTCTGCAAGCAACGGCAGTAAATTAATGATTCATTATGCCCAATGTAAGCAAATGGAGAGCTGCTGATGGAGGAAAATGAATTTACACCCATCCATGCCAGCCATAACATCATTACAGAAATCCGAAAGGCACTCAGAAGGACATGTAGTAAAATTCAAAAGCAGTGCTGGCTTGTGAAACCATGGAATTTAAAAAGAGAGGGTGCCATATGTACTGTACAGGCCCAGACAAAAAGGTGACAAAAACCAATATATTAAAAATCTGAAACCTATCTGAAACCAAGAACTCTAAGTTCATAATCATTTGTTGAGAATGTGATATATTGGTTGCTCAGCTCTCTTAAATGAATTTTCCATTTCCGTTTCATTCAGGCTAGTCACTTTAGACTCCGCTCAATCGCCTCACCATATGTTCAAATGTGAAAGATTAAGTATCACTGTAAAAAGTTACGGCTCTGTTACTTTGGTGTGGTGCTTGATACTAGAGAGGACATAATGATAAATTCCATAAAAGATGTCAAGAGTACAGTATATATTGGGATTAGAAAGGCCAGGGAACATGCAGAATCACAAATATGTAGTACGTTCATTTTACATTAAAGGGAAATACCACTGAATTTCAGTTATTCTTGTGCCTTGGGAGATTTTAGTCCATTTTAGTGAAGTTAATTAATTAACTTCACAACTATCTCCCAAACAGTCAATGATATCATACCAAGTCAAACTCCACAGAGAATAAACTGGCAAAAATGAAGTGACCGTGGCAGTACCCCAAAGGATGTTTAGCAAATGAGATTAAATTTTCTGGTTCAGAAATCATAGCACAGTTATAATATAAAAGCTCTTTTGGATGTAAAAGTTCACACAAATGAGTCCACAAGTCTCCTAATCCCCTGTCTCCAGGGAGCACCTCAAGGCTGTAAATCAGCCGAGCATCACAGATTAGAGTCTTGCTTCTCTGGTTTCTATTTTAGGAAGAGAAAAGTTCAAGTTTACAAATGCTGATGATGCTACCCTAACCCATAGGAATAGCATGTGTAAATTCTTAAATTAAGTTGGATTCACCACGTTTAAGTTAAGCAAAGGCAAGATGGGACTGTGAAAGCCTGTAAATCAGCGCTTTATCTGCCACAGTGTATTACAAGCTTTATAACAATGGTGACATAGTTTAAATATTTTAAGCAACACATCAATCTGTTGAACTCCAGAGACGTGAAGTTTAAAATGGATGATCTGATTTAGACAAGACTTATGAGCAGGTTAAATATAGAGTCACTGATGTCAGTAGAGGTCCTGTAGATGTACAGGGAACCATCTGCATATGTCATGCTGATGGATGGGGCGGGAGCCGAGATCGAACGACCCCGCTGTTTGGACAAGCCTTGTGTTAGGTTGGGCCCTGCCCTGTCACATCCACTGACTGATGGTTGCATTGAATAGGAACACACCCGCACGATCACAACGGCAAGGCTTCGATAATGGCAGTGAAGGATTTTGTCTATTCATGAGGGAGGTAACACCTAATCGATATGAAGTGCGCATGCATTTTGTAGTATGTCCATCAAAGAGGAAGGAAAATAGAGAGAGAATGTTATGAGTCTGGCCAGTAGACCTGAGTGAAAATGATGCCCCGCCACTTTGTGTAGTTGCTGTTTAGAAGTGCCTCTTAACTTTTGAAGACAGCCTGTGTTCCAAGTAAAAGGTCTGATCAGAATGCTACTTAAGGCACAGCTCAATGCAAAGCATATTAAGAGATGAGGGATTTGTCTTTTCATTCCCCGCAGTCCTTTGACTCATGTTGAAGTGAGGGGAATTGATTTTCTCTCAGACACCCAGACCTCCAAAGACTGTACAAGTCAAAACAAGAGTGAATCAAATAGTGGTGTGAAGGTGGGGTTGGGGGGGCCCAATTTATGTAAAAAAATCAATACATGTCCAAATAGAAAGAAATGTTCAAAACGTATTCAATAACAATGTGATATAACTGAAAGTTATTTTTATACTTGCCAGACACTTGCCCCTTATTGTTACTTAAAGGAATTTAAACAAACAAAAAAAATCAATTGTTACCTGCAGTAAAATGCAGTCAGAAATAATGATTAAAAAACCTCTAAAACTACAGTAACTGAATTGAAAATTGTAATGCATTTACAATTGTGATATTATTTAATCATTAACCCAACAACCAAAATGAGAAGTGAGAAGTGATGAGCAGTGATGTCCCTGCTGACATCACTTTATCTTGAAACTTGATGATTTTGGCAACCCCTTGAGTCCCTTAATGGTAGTGTTTTACATCACTGTCGCAAAAGACAGCTAGCCACTTGCCCCTCCGCTCTGCAGAGAGAAGACAAATGTGTATACAGAAGGGGTAACACAGAACTGGCATAATGTAAACTGAATAATGTGATTGGAATAAATTTAAAGTCGAGATGAAATGAAAAATGCCTTTTTAACCCTTTTAGATCACATCCCCGGTCATATTGTGCACCTATTTAACAATATATGCCAAAAAAAAAATACAAAAATTCAAAATTCAATCATGTTTTCTTCCTGTAAAACAAAATATGCCGTGTGCTTACGTAAGCATGCCCATAACCAATTTCAACCAATAATATCATGACATCCACCCATCAATCAATCTTCAACTTTTAGCGCACAGAGCTAAGATTCATTAGTTAGCTAGCTAGCAACAGCACGGTACTTCGGTGTGTCTTCGGGTGTTATGACACGCCCACTTTTCAACGTTCAAATCAAATTCCTCCCAACGTTATGTCCCGCCTGTCTTTCCTGTTTCACTCGGAAATACGTCACGATACGGAAGTTAGATACTCTCGAAATGCCGTTTCATCTCAACTTTAATCTATTTTTGCCACGGCACAAGACATGTTCATCAGGAACTAAAATCAGACCAGTCAGTCAAATGGCACTCTCTCACCTCGTATTGAGAGATACTCGCTCGCCCGGTGTCACCGTATTGCAACGTGTGTGTTTGTAACTGCGGTGGCTAATCTATGCATGACAAATTTGCGGTATGCTCGGTTCGCGGAAAATCGTACACAGGGATACATAATAAACACACAGAGAGCAACACAAAGAATAAACCAATTTTCATGGCGATGGTCTTTTCTCTACAGCCATTATACTATACAATAAACAATTAAAGAAAGTAAAGTTCCAATGAAAAAATGTCTGCCTGCAATGCGACCATCTGCACCAGGGTTTTTCATTTAATTCTTCATGGCTCTGTGAACCGTTTCGGAAAGAGAAAAATTGATTTCCTTTCAAGCACCCAGTCTCTTATACGCCCAGTCAAAAATAAGAATCAAAGACTTTGTTTAGTTGGGGATTTTTTAGGAGCTGCCAGTATTGTCGTACGCATAGATTCAGCAAAAATGATTTAGCCCCACTTTGTGTATAGCTGTACCTAGAAGTGTGTCTCTACAGTCGAATCCAATTTAAATTCACAGCAAAGTGGAGATGGTCAGACGCACTGTGAAGTAGCACACTTCAGCATATTGCAGAACCAGTTAGGCAGGTTTGTACAACAAGCGTCAGAGTACGATGCATCTTAAGTCAGCATATCCTGTCTGAGGTGCAGGGATGTGCATCGTACTGTATTTCAAGTATTACACAGTAAATAGCTGCATCTGAAACATTTGACCAGACAATTTGTTCCAAGCAACTGGCCTGCTTAAGAATGCGACTAAGTGTTAGAATGCAGAACTAAGTGTTGAGTATAATGAAGGATTTCTCATTTCATCCTTCAGCGGTCCTTTGACATACACCAAGGTGAGACAAATACATTCTGGCTCAGACACCTGGCCCCTCAAACACTGAAAAAAAGAGTCACAACATGAGTTGAGGAATCTGGATTGTCTGGAGTCATTAGGAGTCGTCTGTATTCTTGCCTTGTTGACATTACTGCTCAGTGATTAAGAATTCCATACAATGGCCAAGGATTCTCTGTCCCAGAAGTCCACAAAGCCGCTAGCGATTATAAACATGCAGTTCAGCTCTAACAAAATTAACATAGGGGCTTTCTTTCCTCACATTAGCAATGGTTAGTGCCTGAAAACCCACCATCCAGGGAATTAAGAAGGAAACCAAGCACTTGGTTGTGAACAATGTAAATAACCTCTGACACATCCTGATTATGATATATGGCGAGCAAAGTGCTGTTCTCAGGCGGACATGCTGCCAAAGCTGGGATAGAGGGATCATTACCCAACTAAGGAAATGACTCAGACTCTCTCTCACTGGCTCTCGGCAGAACCTTCTATCATTGTTAATTAATTATATCACATAAGATCCTGATATCTAATAAGTAAATAATAAACATCAGAGAGGCGGCATCGGGGTCACAGAGTCATCCCGCTCCCCTGATGGTTCTCACCAGTAAAGTATTAAGCAGTAAGTGACTGATGTAATGATAAGAGCTTAAAGAAAATGAGGCAGATGACTATAAACCCTAAGTGCCCCTCCATGTCTCTCTAGAAAAAAGAGATTTAATGAGATTAATTTAAAGAGTTTTAGTGAGACTAATCTGGATAAAAAGAATAGTTTAATAAACAAGAACACCAAAGAGGACGGAACAAAGAAGCGGCAGAGCTTCAGAGAAAACCCTCGTAGCGACTCAGTGATATCTACAATAGGCATAGTCTTTTCAAAGAAATATCATCACAAGCAGAGTCACCTCAAAATCATGAGTTGAAATCATTCATCTTCTAAATAAAAACGAAGTATGGAAATATTTATACAGTACACATAAATAGAGTCCTTTGTCTCTCTGCTTGCCACTTTCATTTGAAAGGATTTAAATTTAAACTGCGGTCATTTAAATGCCAGGAATCCAGACTTATAAATCAAGTAGATTTCACCATTGTATTTGGATGTTTACACTGTATATTCAGCTGAGTAAATATCGATAAATAATGAGCTTTCTCAACTCCAGTGTGTTGCCTGTATATGCAATAAATACACCGAGCTCGGGTTATGATTACATTTCAAAGAAACAGAGAGGGTACCAAACCAATAAACAGTTTCCTTTTTTTCTACCGATGCAGTTCTGCCAGAAACCTTTGCATGGAGGCATGCCAAGCCATCCCATCCATCCTCTCTTGCTTCTGGCCTGCGCTTCATCCAAAAGACACCACTGAAGATACTGTACTCCAGCTGCCTCGCGCTCCACCAAAGCTTTCCATTTCCATAAAAGTCGGTTGAGCTTGCTCGACGCTAACTTGAAATTTGATCCAAAGCTAGAAAAATACTTCTACAACTTTTCTTTCACCAAGCCTGCTGATAAGGCTTGTCCCCCATGTTAGTTATTGCCAGAGGGCTTCCACAGCCGATAAGGGTGAACACAAAACAGATGACCAATCCTGAAAGCTATCCCAGTGATTCATGCCATTACACTTCTCCCAAAAAGCTTTTATGTCACGGCAATTTACACGCATTCCTGGGATGAGTTTAAGATTGCTATCACTTTGTTAAGTGGAGGTAATCTCCGGGGAAATGTTAAATGTTTGCACCAATCCATCCACCAACCGCAGGGAAGTGGAAAATGCCAGCAAGGGAAATCGGATGGTCCTGATCATGATAGGGGGTGCTTGCTCTACACACTAAGCCAATTTCATGCTTCTGCATTACTTTCAATGCTTGTGGCGCACACTGACCTCAAGGCTTTCATACTTCTGAGTTGCCTCTTACTTCATGACTGCTGTGAGCTCTGACCAGCACCACCTGACTTCTCTTTCAGTCAACTGAAGTGTGTGAGCATTGACTCACGGCCTGATGTGTATTTACAGATCTTGGGTGGTGGCAATCTTCACACAGTGTCCTCTCTGGTTTACACAACTGGGAGGAAAAAAAACCTCACCGAATAATCTTTTCTGCGACTCAATGAGTTCAGTTTGATTTACCGATGATAGATTGTCTTCAAACACAGGTGCACAGTGTACTGCGGAGCTAAGAAACATAGTAAATTATTCTTTTGATCCTGCAATGATGCAGACTTTCAGTGGAAAAAAGTGTCATCATAGATCCTGGATAGAGTGCTGTCTTCCACTAAAAAAAACCCCACAAAAAAAACACTTCTTCTTCTTTATTTTTTTCAAATTCTCCACAGGTGCATTGTATAAAATGTTACAGTACTTTGATGGCTATTGCTTGGCATGGTTTCTTAATCTATGGCTGGGGACGCAAATAAGGCTGCAGGCCTACTTGTAGAGGGTCCATATGTTCTCATAAGCCTGAGTCCAAGCCCAAAGGCTAAATTTTCTACTTGGGTGAGCTTCTCATTACCACCAGCTCAAATCCCCAGAGCAACACTTTCTCTATTGGTGCCCCACTTGTCTAATTCTCTCTCAGCGTTCAACCTGTCCCCAGGTTGAGTACCACAATAATAGCACTGTACAGTAAAAACAATGACAAATAGCATTGAACCCAACATTTCTTTACAGGTACACTGAAGAGATAGCAAACTCGAATGAGATCATTTCCATACACGTTTGCTCCTTCAAACCCACCTATGTAAATGTCAGTCTCAAAATGAGAATCTGATTCTCTGGCCTGGGGGTTACAGGTCTAGTTGTCTTGGATTCATTTCCCTCAACAGTTTGGCCAGAGGGCTTCCTGTAGCCTGGTACAAGCTCTACAACCGCCTGTCTCTGTCTGGATGTCAATTAAACTGAGGGAAGACGAAGACTCAAAGACAGGCGTTGGTTTGGACTCCCACTGTACATAACAATGGGGCAAAACGTTACTGCTTCAGGGCAAAAACTGGGAAAAAGTACAGTTGTGGGCTTGACTTTACTTGACTTTACTTACTTAAAAATGTAAATGTGCCGTACTAACTTTGGCAAACATTTTTTGGGAAGTTAGGCTGGTCAAAATCAAAGTTATATAAGAGGTTCAATCTGCAAGCATCCTTCAGAATAGCACAAACATGTTCTATAAAGATGCATGAATCAGGTAAATCGGTATATTTGAAATAAGTTTTGTAAACATACATGGGACCTTTACATTCTATGACCTAAATGTGACGCAAAGACCGATATTTGATACTCAAAGAATGACTGTGGCATCCTCTCAGACTCTTCATACCACTTACCAGAAATAGGATGGAGGGATTGCAAGGACAATCTAACCTGCTTGGGGATACCAAGCTGTTCAAAATGTGTTATGGGCTAATCTGATATTGTACACTTCTCCTCTCATGAAATGGTATTTCATTTCTTCCCATGAAAAACCATGACAAATAGAAATGGTGTGAAATGTAGGATGCAGAAGAGGGCAAAAATAAATCACTGTTGTGTACGAAAGTTCTTCACCTCACTCCAATCTCTGACATTTGGCTATGAAAAGTTATGAGGAAAAATGCAATTTAGTCAAGCTATGCATTAAAGCCGAGTGCTTGAAACACAGTTTGACACGCTGGAGATGAGCTGTATTATAAAAGCGAGAGGGAGGCAGACAGGAACAAACAAGCAGAGAAAACGAGAGAAGGTGCAGCAGGCATTCTTCAGTTGTAATGTGTTAAACATTTCACGGTCGACTCCTAAAGAAAAAGATTACTGATGAAATCTGAGGGATTCTCTTTGACAGGAAGCTAATCGTACAGCAGCATCTAATCTAACTTTACGATTGCGATTACACTTCACACACGTTCCATTCAGTTTGAAATTAGGAGGCTCTTGTGACATTAGCAAAATACGATTCATCGGTATGCAGTATTCATCTTCTTAATCTTTTAATGGGTGGGTATCTCACTAATCTCAGAACTATACTGACTGACTACATATAACGATATGTAGTCAGACTGCATGCTTATTAGGAACTGTGCCCAAGGTTTAACCTTCCATTTTTTCTGAACTTCTTTCCATTTTAGCTTTTATTCCATGCTTAAGTCCAAAAATAGATGTTTGAATGACAGTAGTACCTATATCTGTCAGGAGAATTTGAGTATCATGACAAATTATCTCATATAGGCCAATACTCATTTTGTACTAACCAAGGCACCAATCATCTATTATAATTACCTTAACCAGGTGTTGAAAATATGAGCGATATTGAGTTAATATCTTCCCTTCAGACCCACCATGCCATTGTTCAGTGCATGTAGCATGTCACAGCATGTCATGAGGTATTGAGGCACTCGAGTTTGAAACTCTATCAAAACTCAATCAAATATCCTGCTGACAGACATCATTGTCATTCTGAAGCCATAATCCATAATTGCACACTCTGTGGTGTTGCCTGAATGTTAAGAAATAGCTTCTTTGTGCCTGTCAGGGAACATCTTTGATAACTGAAGGCAGGTTCCAGGGTAAGTAGCATTGAATTAAAGCACACAACAGGAAGTTCGCGACAATTAAGTTCGCAAGATGAAATAGCTGAATGAATAAAGGTTTTTTAATACTTGCAAAATAGAGAGTTCCCTTTGAAGTTTTTTATTCTTGTTTGCCATATTGTTTTGCCATATCTCCTTTTTTCCCTTGTTGCTAAATACCTATGATGTCCAATGCAAAGACTTTGGGAAATGGCCTATTATGTAAAATAGGGATGTGTTCCTTCCTTTCTTCCTTCCTTCCTAACTGCCTTCCTAACTTCCTTCTTTCCTTTTTCCTCCCTTCATCTAATAATTCACTCATTTTTATGGGGATCTAGTCACTGCATTCTGAACATGGTGATTGTAATAGTTAATGTCAATAGTGTCAAGACTATTAGCTCCAGTGTATTATGAACTCTAAGCCAATACAAATCTGTGAACAGATAGTAATTGTAAAAATAAACAGTAAAACTTGTTATAACAATAGAGACCAACAGCTACGAAAAGTTACAGTGACAGACTAACCGTTGAATTTATTACAAATCACGTACTGAACATTAGGGTCACGGTGACTCAAATGGAGATTATGAAAAGCACATTCTTCCGAGAACTTTGTTAGTTTTAGATCAACTCCAATACCCCAGAACGACTGTGACTGGCTTTTGATGGATGAGTATGCCACAGTGAAAAAAGGAAATGTTTATTAGACTTTCATTTGCAAGGCAATCTTTGCTAAAAATCAATACTGTGTGCAAGTACATTAACTCAGAATAATAAACAAGCCACCGAACAGTAATCGGAACACAGTAGTACATTGCTGAGCATTGAGGGTTTGGGTCTGGCCCAGTCTGTATTCAGCTTCCACCATCATAACCATCTCCCACTCTCGCCCTCGCTCTCTTCATCTAGCCACCAATTTTTCCACCCTCCTCCCTTTGCACTCCAACGCTCCACAGCTGTGCACAGGAACCGGAGCTGGTTTGGATCCACTCTGTTAGAGGTGTGGTTGCTGCCTTATCCTTATTTCTCTCTCCCTTTATCATTTGCTCTCTCTCTCTCTCTCTCTCCTCGACAGAGAATGATGGAGGGCAAGTTGTAATTGATTTATTTATGAAGAACAGACAGAGAGCAGACATAAAAAGGCCCTCATATACGGTATTAGGCATGGATCTAAATTCCCTCAGCTGAGGCTCACTCTGTCAGGAGAGGAGAAGTGAAGAGGGAGAGACAGATTGTGTGTGTGAGAGAGAGAGGTGGAGAGAGAGAGAGAGAGAGAGAGAGAGAGAGAGAGAGAGGAGGCAGGGAGGTAATGAGAGATGAGAGAGGAGGTGAAACAGACAGAGAAAGGGAGGGAGAGAGAGAAAGAGAGAGAATGACTAAAAACTCAGAGAGGTGAGAGGAAAAGAGAGGCAGAGACAGCAAGACAGAGAAACTTAAAAGAGAGATAAAGGCAAAATGAGCGAAACAATGACACTGAATAACAGGCTCCTGTTCAGTAGCGACACACGGAGCGGAGTAGTGTCTGGTGGATGTATTCAAGCTGAATGGAAATACTGGTATGGATGGCAGCACTGTGGGCTGTTTCTTATTGCAACATTTACACTTAACGGCTGCCAGATTCAGATATGCAACCACCGGAGAGTTTGTATACTTAAAAGAACTGTGTTAGCTCTTACATACTGTACATAACATCACTGACCTCCACTCTGCCTCTATAAATTGCCCGTCCCATCCTGCCCAATACCTGACCTTTGAACCAACTCACTTCCATTATCTTGATTTGTGTGTGTGTGAATTGCTGTGTGCTGAACATACACAATATCCTAAGGCAAACATGGAACGGCGTCGTTAACAGCCCTCCAGTGAGCACCTTATTGCCACCCCTGGGAGACAGTTCCAGCTTAGCTTCTGACAACAGGTAAAGGTCAGTGAGTGATGAGTGTCACTTAACCACACATGTTATGTTAGCTATAAAAGCCTCAATTGCATCTACCGGGCACCATTACTGCAAATAATAAAACCCAGAGACAACAAAACAATCAAAAAGTCAGTAGCACTTCATTTATATTACGGGACCATACAATTATTCTGAAAACCCCCTTTTCATTTATTGTGGCTTAAATATGGGAACATTCAATTAAACTTCCTCTAAATTAAATTTATGTCTGCAGAACAGGTTCTTTTTGACACTAATCCATTTCCCTGGGACAATAATGTAACATTATGATAACTGTTCCATTTAACAGCACACCAAAGTAACTCAAATAATTGCGGCGCTTGAAACTATTGTTGAAATGTGACGGATCCAAGAAGCCAAGCTCCTCATTAGGCTACTGAAGTCTGTCACTGTCTTCCCAGGACAGCGTCTCTGAAGCTAAGCAGGCTCTATGGACATGGGACAACAGCAGTAGCTGGCCAGAGAATAGAGACAGAGACGAAAAGGCAAGGCAGTCACCTCATAAGGCCTTACTGTAATCACACCCTCAGGCAGCGCTTCTACTTACAGGGGAGGTGGGTATGTGTGAATGAGTGTGTGTGTGTGTGTGTGTGTGTGTGTATGTGTGTGTGTGTGAGATTGTAATTCATAGGTGTTTCCAAACGCTGCGGGTTTATGGACAAGTTAATCCATTGGACATTGATTGACAGCTTTCTATGTGATGACACACTATATCAGACCAAGTGACCACCATCTTGGCATTGCCTGCATGTATCCATTTGTGTAAGACAAAATGGTTTTAATGAGAGGATGACAGAAAATCTATCAACTAGCCAGGACAACTGAAAATGTATTTAATTGTTCATTGTTCATATACAGTAAATGTTGTAAAAAGAAGTCTTTTGTAGCCAATCGCAGGTGTTGTTGCTGAGCTACACAACCAAGCATGCAAAGCCCAAATATGTCACAGGTGTCATAATTAACTCCAGATTTTGAAAACATCCCATCCAATTAAGACACAACATTAGAAATTGTCTCTTGTACTTTGATATTGAATCATTAAGATCACTTTCCCCATCAGCATAACAGATTACCAGCACAAAAAGGCCATCCAACAGACATTTTCAAGGCAGACTACAGTTGATGCATATTATAGTTTTAATAATTGAACTACAATGGAAAAGTTTGTGCCCATATGCTGTCTAAAGATAGGCACTGTGCTCTGCTCTGTTGAGGTCTGCATGGCTGTGAAAGTGGATTAAGCAGGCTTTAACATCAAGACGAGCTCTAATGAAACCCAATGGGGGAGTTAGCCGGTCTGTTTGGCCAGCTGACTCCTGTAAAATACCCATCACTGTCTGCTATTGCCTGCTCTAAAAGTAGCCTGGTGGTGCCAGGGTACGTTATGGCCTAAGGGTTATATTGCTTGCTGTTTTTGTATGGATAGCACAGCCACTGAAGCAGCCTATTTTCCCTCATAATGTGTGTTTTCTACTTTTCTATCTTTGATAACAAAGTTACCCTTCAAAATGGATCGACAAAACAAAAATGATCACAGATCATTGTGTTTTGTGCGAGACGTCTCTCTCACTCCTTTCAAAATGGAAAAAAAACAAAACAAAAACTACATTAAAGAAAAATAAAAAAAGGTTTTGTGTATAGGGATAACTGGCACCAGTAATGTTTCTTTTTTATCTATATGAATATTTTATGTATGTTATGTATTGGATATGAGGTTTCAATGTATGATGTATATGCACTGTTAAGCAGACTAATCATTTGTCTTTACTCAATCATGCAATTAATAGCACCTGTGCTCCTGCTAACAGTTTGCACCCTGATAAAGGCCAGCATGTGCTGCAACGCATTAGTGCAGCTTTTAATCTGTAATGCCATGCATTAGCTAAAATAAAGGCTTTTTAAACTTTTTTCTAACAGAGGAGTGTCTTGAATTTCTTCATTGCTCTTCAAGTTCCAGCAAATATTAGCAGAGTAAGAGGCCACATATTCAGCGGTATAAAGCATGGGTCAGCATTAACCTTCCACTTCCACAGTGTACAAGATTATTTCTTCAACAGCAGTGGTGCATACGCAGGGGTTTGGCACCCTCAAGCCACCAGCCTGCTGTAGGAAGCTGGAGTCTGCATCCATACACATGCCAGCAGCTTCCTACAGCAAGGCAGAACCCACTCGTTCGAAACGTTGGGTACAGTAGAAGAAGAAACCAGATACTGTCATCCTAGTTTGAGCCATCTACATCTCTGTTACTATGGCCAGGCAACGATGTACTATCCTCCACCCACAGCCCATTTGGGAAAGTCATAACAATGATCAATACGGCAGTGTGATCCTGCACAACAGAGCCATCTATCACAGCAGGAAAACCCAAAAAAACATTAGTCTACCAATATCGACTGGAGCACGCACAATATATCAAGCCATGAGGGCTCTATTGCTCTGTTCACCTTTCTCTCTCTTCCTCTCCCTCTCGTGTCTCTTTCTCTCTTTTGAATATCCTTCCCTCTCCACCCAGCAGGCAATGGAAAGTCATAATCATCTAAACACATTCCTGCCCCACCTTTAGCAGACTAGTAACCATGTATACATGATGACATAGAAACTAACTTGACTGGACCGTTCCCTAACAATGGCTTTGTTGCTATATTGATATGAAAACATTTTGTGTTGATATATGCAACATATTACAATACTAAACTACTGAGGTTTGCAGACACAGTAGAATAGTTTGAGATTCATATTAGGCTACTGTATTGTCAAAGCCACACTCTAGGCTCTGTGATAAATAACTGCAGCCATGGACTAAAAGAAAAATATTTGCACAATGGCACAGATGCCATTCCCTCTGCTCTTACTCATTATCCAGCACAATGTCAAAGAACCCCCAGGTCACTGAGAGGGAACATTCCTTCGCATTTCCATCTATGGGCATCGTAAATAAACAGCAAGTAACCCCAATACATGAAACCCTTCCACTTTCCATGTAAGGAAACAATCCATTTTCTTCTATGCCTGCAGCAGTGTAATAAACGATATTTGATATCTGACCACCAAAATAATAAAAATGTATCACACCGTGAAGAATGCGCATTGATACCCCTTTTATCTACAAAATGAGCTTTTTTTTTTTTTTTTTTTACTTTCATACGTGGTGTAGCACGAATACAAATCAATTTGGACACGGTATTGTTAATTAACTTTACAAAAGCCTATGGGCTTGAGAAGCCACAGCCTTTTAGAGAAGAAGCATCTGAAGAGCTGAGGCAGAGGGCTGGGCAGCGGATGCTGAGCAGAGCAGCGAGGGACAGCAGCAGCACTTGTTTGCCGAACTTGCATAAGCAAAAACACATCTAAGTCGAACTTGCAACAATAGCCTAAATACATGCGCTTTGATGCACAAACCAATAATATGCATTTTTTCTGAAACTTCAAACTACCGTATTGAACAGTTATAAAGTACAAAAATAGGGCTATGCTCTAAAAACGTGGCTACATTAAGCTGTTGTGAACGAGTTCTGTGACTAAACGACCAAATCATTTGCTTCTGTGATATATTTCGAAAACTTTAAACATTTGCACAAATGTTTTTTGTCTGATTCTCACCTACCTCATGGCATTCACTGATGGGTGGATCAAAATGAGAATACGTAGATGGGATTAACGGGACAATCCAGTCAAACTTGTCTCAGGTCCATGTTTGGCACGGCAATAGTGCAGTCCAGTCTAGTCACAGCTGAAGCGCTAACGGTGCACAGCTAATAAGGCTCCCCACTTCTTCCACCGTCGCAGCGCCGTGGATTGGACCGCGATGAACGGAGCACAACGGGATCTCCAAGGGCGCACGGAGAGTCTCAGCGGCTTGATTGGTTAGAGGAACGGTGACGCACCGGCAGGTGGCACACCCGACGAATAAAAAGTCCGGATTCATTCATTGATAATAGTTTGGGGAAACTATCAGGGGCTGAGCGACCTCAGCAGACACTGGCAAATATTGTATAGCCCACACCAGACTGTCTACTCCTTCAAGTGTCAAAATAGGATCACATCGGTGACAAACGTAGATCATTGTAGTGTATAATTCCAAAACACATCTCTGTGTAATTCATTGAATGATCAAAAATCATCCCATGGTGACAGGTTTTGATGCTCTCAAGAGCCTGCAATCATCCTATGACGTCCGCCTTAGTTCATCCCTGTCTCCCTATAGATTTGCCGGTGTGATAAGCTGTTTTCTTTTTATAATTCATGGAATAGTCTAATCAACCAAAGCATGGAGCTGTTGAAGTGGCATAACATAAGCAATGCCATGCCACATTTTCTAACTGCACCGTCTGATTCCAGAAATGACTTCCTACAGAATAGCGCTCTAAGAAGAAATTACCTATTTCCCACCCATTAAAATAGACAAAGCATGTCAAAATACATAAATTGTATTACTACATGCCCTTTTCACTCTCATGCAATTTCTATTCAGTCCATCTCTGGGGATGAGTAGTATCAAAATGCAGCAAATAGAAGAAATGTTTCAGGAGGAAGATGTACACTGACTCTCTTCTACACCACAAACATTAAATAAAAGTGAAATGATGGGAACTAATGAAGAATTTAATTAGAACTGAAAAATCATCAATTTTCCAATTGTTCTGCTTAGTCCAATGTGGAAAAACAAGGCACGTGGAAAATGTGTGTTTTGACACTAGTTTGAAAGTAATTCAGGGAGCCAAACCAAATGCTTTAATTGATTTTGTATAAACACAAATAAGGAGTGAGTGGTAATCCTTGGAGGAATGTGTAAGCCAATTATAGCTAGTTGCAGTGACTTGTGGAATGGGCTCGCTCTGCTTCCTGCTCAGGACTTGCTGCCGACTCTCCAGCCACATTTCCTGTTCACAGTGCATGGACAGCCTTTTCATGAAAATATAGAATGATCAGAGGCATGAAGAGGATATTGCACCGACTTCCTCCAACATTTACTGTGTCATCATCATAATGTCTTGTAGGCTATTTAACACTGTGTGTGTGTGTGTGTACTTTGCCATCAGCCACAGCTTGCTTGCATCCTCAGACGGGGGAACCAGTTCTTTCCATCTGGTTGCTCTATATGTATGCGTGTGTGTGCGTGCGTGTTTGCGCAAGTGCACCCACATGAGTGCAACTGTGGGCTTACATAATATTGTGTGTGTGTGTGCGTTCACATATCGGTTGTAAGTGGATGAGAAAGATGGCTCAGACAGTTGCTGATCTGGTTAGCTAATGTTCTGGAGTTCATATAGGGGTGCACTGTGTACTCTCATACTCTCATGGATATTTGCTAATCCTGGGGCATTAAGGAAATCTTGCAGGCCTTGCAGAGATGTAAGGTAGCAAACCAAGAGACAAATAAAGCAGTAGAATGAGGGCAAATATTGACCTGAGAAGCAATTTATTTCATTTCTATGTTGACTACACCCAGGTTGATACAGCAAACACTGTATTTTATTTTCAGACACCGCACCTGCAGTGTAAACAGCGTGCTAATAGGAGAATGTCTGATCAAATGAAGGGAGACTGTCAGACCTCTCTGGGAAAGATACAGCAGTTGCTCTTGGGTCAGTGCTTACTTTTCCGATCATGAATAATAAGACGGTAAAGGAAACCCAGTCACTGGTTGCAGATCAGCACACCTGCAATGAGGGCCTTGATAAACACACACTCTAAGCTGAGCCTCAACATTCACCTTCCTGCAATTTCACACTGTCTGATTCCTCGAGAATTGCATGAACACACTGATAACTGAGTCACCGTAGCCTATTGGTCTGCAGAGACTGTTTCCCTTCACAACCTTGGCCTCATCCACCTCTCCTTCTCAAGAGTGTAAACAGAGAACCTGGTTATAACGAAACAATGTGCCTACCTGCAGCGAAAATAGTTTTAAAGAAGAATGAACATATCTTTGTCTTATACTGAAAACTTTCAACGCTCTTTAAACCACAGCATGTATCAGAGCTGGGATAAATATAGTGTATAAGAACAAGAATAAATATATTTTCTGCAATTCTAATTCCGTCTACAGGAAATGAAAATTATTTTGGAAGTATGTGAACCCCATCCGGATGAATATTTGATGATAGATTCACCAAATCAGTTCTCTTGAAAAACAATTTGACTACACATCTATGGAAGCAACTCGTTTTTAGAAGTATTTGGAAATTAGACCAGATGGAGCGGACTGGTTTCTCGTTCCTCGGACTGCCAACAAGGTTGTGGCTGATGGAACAAGCCTAATACAGCAGCGGCTGCCAGCATAACAGTAAACCTTATTTCTTCATAGCCATGTCTCTACTGAGTCTGGACTCAGAATATGCTCACAGCTCAGACTGAGGACTGCTTCTTGACGACACTGTAGCTGCTCATTTTGCCTTTCGCTATTAAGGTATGATGAGAACAGCTTGGAAAATGATAGTGAATGATCATAAAAAAATTGAAGTTAATGTAATATTCTACTTTCATGTGTGTGAGCCACGACCTGAAGTTACCTCAAAAAGCAATACATCACATTATGAGCTTAAAACCAAAGCATTAATGTTACTGTATAATACTTTCTGTGGAAAGTAATGAGATTTATCAGGCCCACCCCATGAATTACTTTTCTCTCTATCAGTTTAGTCATGAAGATTCATCACATTTGACAAAATGTTTTTCTCTTTTGCCCTAATTAGCAAAAACCAATGTGTGTATTTACATCAGGAATTGAATAGGCAAGGTGACACTGCTGTGATTCTTCTATGATTTAGTCAGCATAAAGTAATCTAGCAGCTCAGCATTTGTAGAATACAATATATACAGCATATAGCTATAATATATTGTATTATATAGTTAGTCAATTGGGTGCTAATAATGTGTTACCTCCAACACTGGTTATGGCATGCATGCACCTAATGTCAGTCATTGTGTGGAGTTTTTCCTCCAGAAATCATAAAATATTTAATAGGAACCATGTCAACACTGCCTCCCTGATCCTACATTTCTGATTATAAAGCAGGTTTCCTTCTCAGTGATGATCCCAGCTCAGACACGTATAAAAATTTAAAACCCCAAGTTTGTAGATATGCCAGAAAAAAAACATATATCTGTATCTGTGCTGATTAACAAGTTGCTACAGCTATGAACTTGTTTTGAAAGTGTTTACATAACATTTTCCTGATATGGACACAAGCAAAAAGAAGAAAAATCTAATAACGATCTTCATGCTTTGACACTGGTGCCGGCTCAGAAGAAACAAGTTGAATACAAGTCTTTGATTTTCTGGAGGGCATTTTAATTTAGAATGCATGTTTTTTTTCCTAAAAAATAATTAGACCCTAATGCTCTAGGGGTGTTTTTTTTGTGTGTGTGTGTGTCTGTGTCCTTCCGTGACATACGCAATCAGATATTAGCAGTTGAATATCAATGATATAAACCCAGATCTACACTGGCTCCTCGTCTCTTTCCGTTCCACTAGCCCCAACCTCCTTTTTTTCCAGTTTTGCTTCCCTCAAACACGCTCAAATCACTTCTTGTATTTCTCTTGCCCCATTCTCTTTTATCGGCATCCCTTCATCCCTCTCTTCCCTTGACTAAAAAAAACGGAATCCTCTCACTATGTATGAAGCGTTCTGCATTTTTTCTGTGGCCATTCTAGAGATGAGCTTGATCACAGTCTGACCTGTCATCGCTACTGTCGTCCTTGTCCTTTAGCAAGTTTCTGTTTGTAGAATATACAAGTAGGCTCAGTCACACAAACACACACACACACACCCACACACACAAACACACTCTCTCTCTCTCTCTCTCTCCCTCTCTCTCTGCAGAACTCATGGCTTGTATAGGCTGTCAAACAAGACCTGGCTACATATTGCGTATCATTATGCTTGCCATGAGATTCCCTATAGAAACTGAAACAAGCAGAGATTCCTGGAAACTGGCAGTGCATCGAATAGCTCGAGTTTGGCGTGAGTTCCAGTCTTGCATTTTCATTTAGAAGATAACCACAGGGGGACAATCAGTCAGGTCAACAACCTGTGTTGAGAGCTTGTGCCCTGTAGTGACAAAGTGTAATCACAATCAAATAACTGAGCCGCATGTCCAAAAGGGGCACACACTGACTCATGGTTCGGATCAATCAACTTTCCAGAGGTCAGAAACACTCCTCGCATTCAGTATTGGCATTATTTTAGACAATTTACATGGCTTTTGTTGCAGTATTAGTGTAGAATGGAGAGTGTCAGAAAACATGGGAAAGAGAAAGAGGCAAACAAATAAGTACATCAGTCAAATTACAGCCAGATGTTTTGAGTGCATGGTATGTGAACCTTAGTCCAATGATCCACTACAATGGCCAATGATGTATTATTGAGAATCAACCTAATAGTATTGAGAATAGTCTACCTACTGTATAATCATCAAAGTGCAAATTCTGAATTAGCCAAAAATGTTATGATCAAGGGAAACATGTATTTGCCTATTTCTCAATTTTACCGTGACACGTCTAAAAGGAGCATGATTATTTATGAATCCTGCTCATGCGGATTATGCATAACCTCTTCATTCTTTACACCCCTCATTGACATACACAGCCCCTGTTAATGAAATGCAAACATCAGTCTGGTGGCTGTGGATCAGCACAATATAATTTGAAGTGTTCTTAATAATCATGTGCTCCAATTGTGAAAAGTCAAGGTGAAGAAGGTGTAGTCACTGGTTCATTGCCATGCATGTTGCACACATCCTTCATACAACCTCATGGCTGCTTCTCAAGAAAACATAATACATAAAAATTACTTAAAATACTAAACTGAACTGAGGAGGAAATCAGCTTCCGAAACAGTCTCAATGAGAACCAGAATACAAAAAAGATTGTTTATGTTTATCTTCTTGCAGTGTCTATCAAGTCACCCTAGACTTTCCTGTTCCTTCATGGTTCTCCATTGTCCCAGCTGCCACTAGTCAAGAGCCATTCAGTCAGAACAAAAGTCAGATTATAGAGCGTTTTAATTACGGCAAAGGAATTAGCTAATTAATTATCACCATCAGTGGTATGGAACATCCCTTTAGATAAAGCAAGCGAATCTAATTATCTTTTGACCTCTCTCTCTCTCTCTCCTCAGTAAGCTCCTCAGCAAGTGTACAGTCAACCACATGACAAACATGAACTTGAAAGTCAAACACATCAATATCCTGCAAAATTCACCACCCATAAATTCTGCAAAAAGCTGTGTAGCGCTGGCATTCATTGCCTTGCAAACACACAGGGGAAACATTGAAGCTTTTCCATGCTTGAGATACTCACCAGCATGGCTGAGAACCTTGACAGAGCCTGTTGGTCTAATTCTTCCAGCCACAAAGACAGGGCTTTGCTTACATCCAGTCCCACTACACCAAAATGCACAAATCCCTTATTTGTATCAGTATGCCATGCACAAACCACCTGCTCACCATATGCTGCTTAGTCTCTTCTCCCCGAGTCCCAGCTCCGCTCTTTCCTAATGATTTACCTACTGTGCACCTGGTTAGTGAAACACTGATCTCCCACTATTTATACAAGACAGAGACCCAGTGGGGTTTTCACTGGGTGCAGTTCAAAAAGCAAGCACTCAAGTGGCGCGTGTGCGTGTGTGATAAGGAATGAGTGTGTGACAGCGAGAAACCCGAGCGATAGAAAAACAACAAGTGGAAGGATGGATAGTATTAGAGTTCAATTTCTGAGTTTTTATCCCTTATATGTACTTGGTAGTAGTTGAACTTCACACGCCAAAAGTGAGGGTGCTCATCCTTTTTGCCTCCAGAACAGATTCTTGGCCTGGCCGTTCATTCCGAATTGGACATCCAGACAAGAGGAGTGTGCAGATGTTAAAGATACCAAAGAGATCTAAAGGATTGGAAAGGTAATCAAGACAGGCAATGGCAAGTAAAGGGATGCAATGTGATAATATATTGGTGTGTGTGTGTGTGTGTGTGTGCGTATGTCCTGTTCCAATATACACTATATCTGTCTGCTTGTCTATCTGTCAGAAACCAAATTTATTCTGTATTTCTCTTTGCACTTGTAAGATCAAATAAGTGTTGATAAATATCCTCGTCCTCCTCCTCCTCTGTCCACTGAAGAAAGACCACATCTGGACTTGGTTGTTAGACTCATATTAGTTCTTCATGCAGGCTAATCGCAGCCGTCCCGGCCAGGCTTACAGGATAATGCTGGATCATACTGCTTTGATGGACTGGGAGACAGACAGGCCTCTGGCACCAGCTCATCACTTCTCATTGCCTCCTGAGGAGACCCAAGGCAGTGTAATATCTGCTCTTTGTTGATATAAACCAAAATCTATAAGACGTTAGATGAAATGTGATAGCTTTTTGACATGAATACATTGCATGACATGACTGTGGCATATTGTGGCAACAGGGCTCATAAACATATCGGTGTTGTGTGAAAACCTTGTAACTCCAAATTTGGTGATTTTCATGTTTTAACGGCAATTGAAGGATTACATGCTTCTCTATGGGTTTGGTGAATTCTCCAACCTGTTGGGCTTATGAAACCCTTTCAAAACCCATTAGGCAATGTCAGCAAATGCACTGCCATCAAGCTAAAAACAAATCAGTTTTTCTTAGTTCCTGTAAAGTTTACATTTAGGAGATACAAGGTTTTCACCGGACAGCGACAGTGTTGAAAATCCATCGTAGGATTTCCAAAACGCGTGGTTGTCATTCTGAAAAATGAGGTCATTTAAGTTCTTATCTCATTTCCTGAAAGGTTGAATTTGTGGAGATATAAAGTTTTAATCTGACAGCAAGGATATGTCAAAGATTCACAACATTGATATTAGATATTACAACTATAAAACTGCCCAGGAAATTGAATTAAAATATAATGTAGAATCTTAGTGTGACCTATGTACTAATATAAGTGGAAGCATTGTTTGTTAGTATTGTTTGTTTTTTCTATATAAGCTCTAAATATACTGGCCGGTTGTACACACACCACAGCCTGACTACTGTGTATACAGTACACCAAACATCCCATTGTAAATCTTACATTGTAATTCAGCACGTTTTGACATTTTTAGTTCACAACCCATGGATGCCAGGCAATGTCTCATGTTCAGAACAGTGAACTCTGACACCAAGCAATGATTTTTGTTCATTTGATAAATTATTGGAGACTGCTGAGTCACTATTTCAATAGAAAAAAAGCTTCATCATAATTATGTATGTATCATGGTAAAATGACTTGCACAAATCAACAGCATTTTTTCACGCCATAGCTGAGGTAGGTCTTTTCCAGTTGACTGTGACAGATGACATAACACAAAAAACATACCCACGATTCCAGACAGCTTCAATTGACAGCTTGTTTATCAAACCCCCAGGATATGATAAATGGGTGGGGGTGGTAAATGGGTGGGGGTGGGGGGGTGATGACAGAGAGAGGTGAGCGAAAAAGAGAGACAGAGAAAGAGGAAGAGGGAGTAGGTGTGTGAGATAGACTGAAGCTAAAAGAGGAAAAGTCATTATTCTCACTGTAATTTGTCATCAACCTCTTTCATGCTCTTTTACAATGAGTGATTCTGTAGGAGGTATCTGTTCTGCTGAATTTAGTGTAGATGACATGAGCGACACTTACTCCATTTCTCACCAAAGTGGAGCGACTCAGTTTGGTATTCACGCATATGGGATCATCAACTATGGGATCATAATGTAAACACTGGAAAGCCAGGAGCAGCCTGATTTACAGTATCTCCTTCAAAATACTGTTTTCTATGTGTGAGGAGTGGCTAGGTAATTCATAATTTCTTTCCTCAACATGTAACTACACTGGAAAATGTTACTAAGTATAAAGTGCTTCCTCAAATAATTCCCTCAACAAAGCAACCCTTGCCTGGATATAGAAGTCCATAATGGAATGGCACTAGGATGCAAATCCCTGTATATAAATGGAAATGGAAATGTTTTGGGAATGGGAAATGCTTTTATCGAGGTCATGCATTATGTAGAGCACAATTAAGTAATTGAATTGCTAACACTGGCTGGAGCATTAACTATGGAAGCAAGATTAAAAAAAAGCTCCAACCTAGCTTAATTAAGAAAGTAAATTGGATTCAAAATATCATGACAAGTAGCTATATCTTCCACTAAATTTGGGTCTTTGCCTTAAACCTTAAAGGAAAACGCCTGTGGATTTTCATTTGTCATTTTTCAGCTAAAGCAGGCCCACCTATACTGTTAACCAATGAATAAAGCATGAGAAGCAGCCTAAAACCCAGTTACATTACTTTCCCATTTACTTTGGAACTCTAGCAAATGTGCTGACAGGCATCTTCCTCAATTGTTGACACTTTTATGTAGAAAACTAGTTTCCTTATTCCTCCCAGGACAACAACTTCAAATTGGAAGCCAGTTCCCTAACAAATGGCATTTGAATCAAAGCATGAACATCAAGTTTTGCTCATATTATTCATCAAAAGTGAAACTGAGGGCTTTGCCATAGTTCACTAAACGCTACTGTTGTACTTTGTGTTCTTATGTCTTTCTGTTTTGTTTTGATCTGGTTATTGTTATAGTTGCCTCAGAAATCAGCAGCAAATATCATCAGTACAATACAATCAGGTAAAGGGATCTCGCCCCATATGATACCAAAGATGGGAAATTACATTTAAGGACAGGTTTGATGTCCCCAAGTGACAATCAGCAGGACTGTCCTTAAAAAAAAATCTTATTGATGTAAATGGTTTTTCGTACCAGAAAAAAGCCAACATGTCATCTGTTGAGTCGAGCCAACTGACTAAAGGACTATTTAAATTTTAAATTAACTTTCAGGCTGAGGCATCTAAAGCACGTCGAGTATTGGAACTCTTTACACCTCTCAGTTAACTCCTCAACTGAGCTCCACTTTGGCTGTCCCTTCCCTGGACATCTTCCTGAATCCCAGAAATTGGTGTGTGTGTGTGTGGGTGCGTGTGTGTGTGTGTGTGTGTGTGTGGGTGCATTGGTACCACTTTGCCACTGTGCCAGGATACTGATGTGTTTACGATCACACCTCTGTGTTATTGGACTGGGTTGTGCGTCGCGGACTGCCAAGGTACTGCCAGCACTGGGAGAACTGGCACAGCGGGAACCACAGGTGCAAATAACATCTGGGAGAGAGAGTGTCCACACACACAAGGAGAGACAAACAGACAGAGAGAAAGAAAGACAGAAATAGACTCATGTACACAGACACCCATGTGCATGCACAGTTGCTCTCTATCTTTCTGAAGCACACACACATATACACCTATTTTCTTAGCATTATGATGTGTATATAGAAGGTTAGAGGTGGTACTGCAACATTGAGTATCAAACGGAATCAAAATCATCACCACATGATATCGACATCTCTCCCATGCTGATGTTTGTTGAAGAAGCCTCCCCTCTTGCAACACACAGAATTGAAATGCCCAATGTCCTATACGCACCGCACCAGCAGCTGGAAACTATAGGCTTCTAGTGATGTGTGATGTACTCAACTCTTTTTAGTGAATCATGGAGTTGTTCTTCTCCGGGTTTTGCTTGTGCACGTGCAGCTATGTGCCAAATGTAAGACACTGCTGTGCTAACGGTCAAGAGACTTCCGTTCCCTCAGCTCCACTGGAAAGCAGATGCAGCCTTTAACTCTGTGTTCACAGTGCTGGCAGCCGCGTTGCTGTGTTACTGATTTGAGCGAGTTGGTGGGCGATGAGTTCCCTGATGGCCGATGTCACCCAAAATTTCAACTGCAGCCAACAAATGAGGAAACGAGGCAACCATCGCCAGGAAATTATTCCAGTGACTGGTTTAATAACTAAATTAAACAAATAAAACAAATCTAAATATTCAGTCTTCCTACTTAACTCCCATATAAAGCCAGAAACGCAATAAAAACATTTTTCAAGAGGGAGATATTCTCGACTTCTATTATGATGCATATTTTTGGATAAAATTCTAATTTGCACTCATATATTACAGGATGTTTTGGAGTTTATTAACAAACACCAGCTGGTCAAGTCGGCTAGTTTGTAAAATGTTATATAATAGAGTGACTATATGCCAGGTGATAGAATTTATGTCACAATAAAATATATTACCCATCATGATGGCAAAGTGCAAATGCCAGTGCTTTGGTGTTGGTACTTAAATTCTCCCGCCTGCAGCGCACCATAGAAGCGTCAAACACAGTGTGTCAAAAGTCGCACCCAGTGCGTTTGGGCCTTAAGATTGAAACTTTACCTCATTACAGACAACCAACAGCAAGTCACAATAGGTGAAGTGTAAAACAAAAAGCAATCAACAGGAACAACAGAGTTTGCGTTGGAACTGATGGCTATAAACACATATTGTTTGCAAAATGACAGCTAAATTCGGCAGCACTTTCACATTATTGTGCTAAATTAAACAACTCTGCAGATGGCAGTTCAGTGCCAAATGACCATTCAGTTAAATGACCTTGCCTTAAAGCACACTGTAGCAACAAGGCTGTGTAATCGGTAATGGCCTATGGATAATGTGGATCAAAATATCAAGATGAAATGGTGTAATGGAGGTGAAATGGCAAAAATGTGAACAACATTGGTAATTTCCTTTAAATATGAATGACTACTAACACTGCTAAGCAAAATGCATTCCTGGTCTAAGGACTAGCTGCAGTGACTCGAGTATTTGAAGAAATACCTAGAGATAATTACAAGGCAATCTGAGTGACACATTTAAAGCGCCGCCGTCTGCAGCACAGGCATTTAGCTGTTTGGTTAATTAGTGTTGATTCTCACAAATTCCAAGCTGTTTTTAGTGTTCCACTCCCTGATCGAATCTCTCTCTCTCTCTCCCTCTCTCTCTTACACACAACACACGCATGAACATAAAATATATTCCCCACTAGCGCAAAAAACATTGAACCAAATTTCAAAAACTTCCAATTATAATGCTTCCCAGCAGTGTTGCTGCCAAATTATACCACTGCAAATATGTATGTGTGTGTGTGTGTGTGTGTGTGTGTGTGTGTGTGTGTGTGTGTGTGTATGTGTGCACCTTAAATAAACAAAATGCCACAAACAGGCAGGGTGAAATGTTTGTGTTCCTTATTAGAGAGACGTAGGGTCGTGACGTGCTTCCCGCTCTCTCTAAATTGGGCTGGGTGAAGAACCAATTAGTGCTGCATAGAACAGTTAAAATTCTCATCTCCTCCTGTGCCAATCATGATAATACAATTTCAGCTGACAAATTAAGTCCAATTTACAGAGACAATTAAAGTGACTAAAATCAGAGACCAGATTTGGGCTTCCCTTTTCCACTAACTGGGTTTCAGTGCTGTTGTTTTGTTTGTTTTTGTTTTGTTTTGGTTTTTGAGAAATCTAATAAAGAAATCTTCACTTCACTGTGATATGAGCCCCTACACAATCCAGTTACACAGAGAGAGAGAGAAGCAAAAGGAGAGATAGAGAGGGAGACACACTTGAGGGAATCACAATTGAATCCAGAATTGTTAGATTAGAACTAAGGTGGCAAAGGTCAAGGTAACTGAACAATTTGACACTTCCAATAGCTGAGTAACTGTCTGTCACTGAAGCTTATTTACACCGTACAAAGGATCCAGATAAGAGACACAGTGAAGTGTGTGTGTGTGTGTGAGTGAGAGAGAGAGTTTCTGTGTGAGGAGTGATAAAGGAAGAAAGGGGAAAGCCATGGACGGAGACCAACCTGTTAGAATGGAAGGCTGACAATGAAAAGCACCTGTTCAGCACAGATAATAAGAAAAGAGCAATCAAGAAAAGTCAGACGGCTGAAGAATATCCATAGTTAGATAAGCAAAGACATTATCCCTGAGTGTAATAGAGTTAAAATAGACCAACAAGTGACTGTGACTCTTCAGTCTCTCTGACTTCTTCATGGCTTGAAGAGGCGGGATAACTCCTCTAACAGACCGTTTATTACGCTTCACCATACCAAGTGAAGGCTGCAGCAATCTTGCCACTTCGGCCCGTCTCTTACATCAGCTCACATGACCCATATCTTCCACTTTAATCATCACTGTTCTCCACCCGGTGGCTTAGGGGCCGGTCTCTTGCTTTTCCCAGCAGGTTATGGGCTATAGGGTGGTACACTGATGATGTGTTTTTGTAGGCCAACCCAGAAGTTAGCTCTGTCATGGTTATCACGGCCCCACTATAACTTCAACGGGTTTTTGAATGTGGTTTTGGATTGATTAACACATTTTATGAGATAATCTTCACAAATCAACAATGCTTTTCCGAGTTTTAAAGCATAAATGTAGTCGATACTAGTAAAAAGCTAATGCTAGGCTAACCTGAGAAAAAATGAACTACAGCAGAGGTTGCGTTCTTCCAATGTCACAAACACTCAAAGCTAAAAGGTAACATGTTAACTAGCAGGCTACTTCCACTTTACACTACTCACACTACTCTAGCTTTTAAAACCTACAATTGGAATAAAAAAAACCTTTGGTAAATCTACAATATCATTAAATTGAAGAGTGCGAGTACTGGAGCTTAGAGGCTTTAAGGTGGACTATTCAGCGTAATGACGTGATGATTTTGCGACAAACCCAGTGTAGTTCAATTTCTAAGACAGCCAATTGTTATTATTATTTTATTAGGTCACATAACAGCTTCAAAATTCATGAATGGGGCGTTTAATGGTTTATTTTATCTCGCAGAACGAAAGGTGAAACTGTCTTAAGCTTGTCTTAACCACAGACCTTATTTCAGGCTTTTAACTAAAGCCCCATTCAAATCGTAATCACTTTTTCAGCCGAGGGAACTCATGGCTCAAAATTCCTAACTCACTTCCGGGTTTTAAGAATCAAAACTGGACCGCTCTATTTACACTTGTGTAAATAGTGTAAACTTGTGTGGCTTCGAAAGAATTAAAAACAAGCTGGGTGTTTTGTAGAGCAAACGAACAGATCTGGCTTATTATGCCTGCTGCCCTAAGTCAAAAGTAAATTCAAGAGCACGTTCTATCTATTCACAATACCAAAAAAAAAGCCCCCCTTTGGCTCGATCTCCTTTTAAAACCAAACGTGAAAATTAGCATTTTTTACTAGACTAAATATGGCCAAAAGTCATCCCTTGCAGAGAGCGATGGCGATCACCAGAATATCAATTTTGCAGTTAGCACTCCACCATGTCTCCCCTAATCTATGGAGCCAGAGGGATTACAGGGGAGCAGTATCCCAGCATTTTAACCTGAGATATTCACTGACTACTACACTCAATTACACTCTCCCTCTCATCTCTCCCTCTCTCTGGCTGTAGGCTAGGCCTGGCTCCTCATCTGTTAGGGTGAGTGGATAGAGACAGACAGACCGACTGACTGACTGACTGACAGACTAAGCCAGCAGCTAGAGCCGTCTGGGAACACTGACTCCGACGACGACCAAACACATTCTTATCATAGCCACAGAATGTTCTCAGAGTTTTACATCACACAGCATCCTCGAAAGAGACCCATGGGCAAAAAGAAAAAATGTTCAAACTTTCCCATGCCTCTATCCAGAACTTAATACTAAAGCTGCAGAGTCTTACACTTCATAACTCGTTCCAAAACTAGAAATATTAAAAAAGCAACCTTGTTCGCTTCATGAAATCAAGGCAGCCTGAGGTAACAGTGGACAAGCCTTCATATCACAGTGTCTCATGACAGTCATTTTACATGCTTCCAATAATTGAGTTTCATTCAGTTTGGGATGCAGCATGGTGCAGTAAAAGCAATCTGCTGGGTCTTGAGGGGATCATGCTTGCAAAAATCAGCTGTAGTGAAGATGATATGGATAATCAGAGATTGTGTGACACACACACACACACACACACACACACAAATGGCATTCTCTAGTCATGTTTTACCAACGAATCTTGGCTTGAGTGCATCTGCATAAGGACACAAGATAACAGTCGGAACATGAACATACAATGAATTCTGGAGTCACTTGAAAGACAAAAAATAAAATAAATCAACTTTTAGACAATACTACCACCTGTTTGTAGCATAACACTGATTACAAAGCCATGCACGATAATTGTGGGCTTTGATAACATCCACAAAGATATCAATCAATTTGGCACTCGCTAAGTAGAAGGTAGCATAATGAACTGAACATAATGACAAAGATAAACAAGAGGGACAGACAGTCAGCTACATAATAGTCATCTATCCAAATCACAAAGCAAAACAATGAAGCCGTATTTGCAATCAGAAACCTCCGTAGGCCAGACAGACACAGAGAGCCTAATCAGCAGGCAAATTTGATTGTGGCACTATTGAGAGGGATGTCTGCACAGAGAAGCTAACTAAAGGACTGACTGCATCAAAATGTGAGTTCAGTTCGACCGTGACAATGGAACTGATGTGCCGGGAGTTTGGTTCTGTAGCTAAACAACTGGACATAAATGTTTGCAGTGACTGCGAATGATGAAGCATTGACCTCAGTTTGGGTTCAATCTAATGCCTTCCGGTTAATCAGCGATCATTGAGCAAAATCCAATTACATCGTGCAAAACAACACAAATAAACAGAATGCAAGCAAATGTTTATAAATTGACCTATTACACAACAAATAGTACTGAATGATATCAGACTTTGAGCCACCACAAATCAATTTATGAATATAATCGATGGAATCAAAGCAAAGGAGATAACAGACAGAAATGAAGCATACAGGAGCGATACAGAAAAGAGGGAGCACAGAGGAAGGAAAAGACAGATTTGATGCATGGTATAAGATCCGAATGTTAATATCTTGGATTAGAGGCTTTGAGTGGCAAGCGATAATCAAACATGCCTGAGCGTTCTGAGGCAGATGGCCCGAACTCTGACCCGTGAGGAAATCGTCTGAGATTAGTGTCAGTCAGTAACTGTGAGCCTGTCTGTGGCCAATATCATCTCCACGATAACCTTCAGTCAGACTCGTCTATTGGCAGGGAGATGGGCGGTCCAAGACCTTGATAGAGGGGCATACATACTTCAAGCCTCCGTTCTTTTCTCTGACTGCATGCAAGAGACTGCAAGCTTGTTGCCCTTCTGATTTACAGCAATCAAGCATGGCAGGTATTCAGAGCCAGCCGCTACATGATGAAAGAAACCCAAACTGAGAAACTATGCTGTCAAGTCAATACAGCTTGGTATTTCAGAACTGAATTTCCAGGATTTATTGTGAATTACAGTAGATGGTATAAAGGGTTTGCCAAGGCCTGCAGCCATTTTTGTGCAAATCAGGTTAAGCAGCCTATGTGCATTGTTTTGCCTATTATATGATATAAATGAAGCAGAAATCACATTTCAAGTCGTCCAGCCACACTTCAGTGTTTCAGTGGTCCACCCACAGGAACAAGATAGGATAGATGTGTATGTGTGCGTATGTGTGTGTGTGTGTAGTGTGTGTACTGTGACTGTGTGCACATCTGGGAATGGTAACACCCCTTGGCAATGTCAGGGTCATTTTAGGTAACAGGATACAAGTCCACTTGCCAGCGCTCCAGCCATTCACACAATTATTCACCCTCATTCAGCTGCCTCGCCACCAAAGCCAGGCAGAGCCATGCCATCCTGTGCCGGGCTGGGCCCAGGTATGGCAGAAATGGTGGAGGCTTATCACTCATTCCCAGACCGTGTGGACACTTGTGGTATAGATCAGAACCCAGCGGCCCCCAGCAGCTCTGGTGTGTTCTGTTGCTCAATACACAAGGTGCAAAACCCCTCTATCCCATCTACATCAATGCCATGTGGATTAAGTGAAAATGAATGAAAGGAGGTTGCAAGACTTGGGGCGATGCCTCTTTTTTAATTTCTATTTTCTGCCACCTTTTTTCATGCAGCGTGTCAAATAAGAATATTTTTTTATTTATTTACAATGACAGTCTGGCAAAAGGCATAATGCTTTGTGAAGGAGGGGTGGGGGGATGGGTTTGGATGGGTCCAGGGTTTGTCACATTTCTATGCTAAACTGAACCTCAGGACATAATGAACAGGATGACTTGTGCATCCCTGTGTGTTATCAGAAAGGAGCCCCTGTCTTGCATTTCAAACACCTCTAGCACTAGATTGGACTACAGAATTTAACAGCGTTACATTCTCTCGCGTTGTCTCTCCCCCTCCCTGTTTCTATTTCTCCATGAAGATTTGATACAGTGCTGATGATCTCAGATTATCCCACTGAAATGATGTGCTAGTATTAAACTTGATTGATTGGACCTTAATACTTTAAGAACTGTATCTTTTTGCCATCTAGCTTGCTGATTGGCAGGTTTTCTGTGTGACCGGAGGGATTTTTTCAGAAGTCTCACTTATTTGGGCAGATTATTATGTGGTAGCAAAAGATGCCCTTGGGAGCAGGGGTGGGGGTGACATGCCAAAAAGATGGAAAGTCAGATTTGAACTCACAGCATGAACAGTGCACACTATTCCTTTTAGTCTGATCCCCAGCAACTTTTTTCAACCCTCCCCTTTCAGTTCAGGCATTTAAATTTTCTGCAGTTTTCTATTTATTACAAAATTTGGCACACAATGCCTAAAACCCACCAGCATTGCTGAAACACAAGATATTTCCACCTGAATACAAAATAATTTGGTTTTCCCAAATAGCATTGACTTTGTATGGAGGAAATCCAGTAGCATGAGATTGAGTTTGGTTGAAAGTTAGGCATGGTTGATTTTGTAGTCAAAACTAAATTAAAACCAGTGGAGGAGAAGAAACGATAGACATTTAGAATGAACAATAACTACTAAAAGAGGTTATAAAAGACAGGGGAGTACTTGAGGATGCGCAAACACACACACACACACACACACACACACACACACTTTGAATAGATGTTCAGTTTATTAGCAACACTCAAGGGGAGCATTATAATTGGAAGTTTTTGAATTTTGGTTGAACCATTTTAGTACTCAAATGGATTATATGTTGGTGAGAGAGAGAGAGAGGGAGAGAGAGAGAGAAAGGGAAAAACCCCAAATGGATTATATGTTGGTGTGAGAGAGAGAGAGCGAGAGAGAGAGATCTTGCTTGTAGTCTTCGTCACAGTAACTATTCAAGGCATCAATCTGGTGGAGTTTGTGCATCTTGCTTTGTTAGATCCCTATTCTGCAAAGATTTAAGACCTGCCTGTCTGCAAATGCTACAATAACATAGTCAGACACCACTGACTCTCTATTAGGGGTTCTTAAGTCGTTATCAGCCAGTGAACCAAATTAAAATTTTGTCTCACCCTGGGATACATACAGGCTCTTGAAAACACACTAAATTATTACATGGGGGCCCACTAGCAACAGACCTGCACACCATATCATTTAGTATCCCATCCATGAGATACAGTTTGACATTTGGGGTTTCATTCTAAAATTTTATACTGCATATCCATTTTGAGAAAATCTCTCAAAATAACTCATGTTGGTAAAATAATTAAAATAGTGATCATACATTAAAGTTTTTCTATGATTTTGTAAGACAGTGCCACAGACATATGGGAGATTTATTATTTTGGAATGAAACATGTGGCTGTAGCCTCTTATTTTCCTTGGCAGACATTATAGGGAAAATAAGTTTGTACACTTATTTTTTGGCTACCCTAAATGCAGCTTGTTAATCAGTCCTGCTAGTTACAAACTAAATTGCAAGAAGGGGTACCAATGGTTTCAGTGAGAAATGCTAAACAAAATGTCAACATATCCTTTTTTGGTTAAATGAAGAGGCAAAACAGAAATTGTTTTAAGAGTCAGTACAGCTTAGTCTAGGGTTTTGGTGGATGGGAGAGTAAATTCTGTGAAATATATGTATTTGTCACATCAATATTAAAATATACAAATATTCTTGTATCCCTTTCCAGGTACTGTTTGGGCTGTAAAACGTAGACGTGACTGTGGGAGAAGCAACTGCTAAGCAGACTGGCCTTAGGAAAGAAAAGGCACGAGAATGTTGTGAATGTTAAAGGGATCTGACAATTATACATCTCTTATTTACTGAATTCCTTCTTCAGAACTTGCGTATTCACACTCATACCTCTTTCATATAAACGAAGGATAAAAGCAGCTATGGATACCAATAGATTTTTGAAGGCTTTGATTCTCTTTAAAACCAAGCCAGGCTTCAGACTCTGGATGAAAGTCTTTACAAATTTAATACAATGATGATTAAGAATAATGTTGATATTCATCTCTTCTGGCTTCAGGTTAAACTCACCATTTCTGCACAACAATAGAAACCAAATTAAAGTTAAAGTCACAATCATTCCTGCCAATAAACATGTTCCACAAACTTGATTTTGTGGAATACAGATGATTCCACTTGGCTGGAAAATAGGTAATTTCCCCAACTGCTCTTGCTTACCTTTGAGTGAGCCAATTTGCCAGTTTCAATTATTAAAGGCAGCACCTGTCTCCTTTCACATTTCAGTGCCTCAGATCACAAACAGTCCTGTAGAGACAAAATCCATTCTGTCTGCAGTTTTTAAAGGAACAGTCATCAAACTGCAGGCAGGCTGAATGGAGGACTGAGGCAGGCTGAATGGAGGACTGAGGCAAAGAGGCAGCACTGAGCAGATTGATCATCCGTGATTCCAACATGGTGGCACGCTGCTGCTAGATACCGGCTGGAAAAGTTGGCTACCTTGCTAGGAAGCCTAGATTAGCGAGTTTAATAGCGAGTTTTTCTCAATTTAAGAGCATCATAAAGCGGATTAACCTGGCCGGCACAAAAGAGCCAAGTACTGTCCACCTGAGCAAACTTGAGCGCTTTATTGACAATCGCTACAACGTATTAGTCAGAATGGCTGATGCGGACAGCCATTCACCGGAGGAAAAAAAACGACCTGTTCACATCTACCGCCACCGCTGTTACAGGGGAGACGAAGCTCCTGCAATCACTCAATGGAAAGCTACAAACACTGGATTTAATACGACAAGATATTCTGGACATTAAAGAAAGCCTGGAGTTCAACCAAAAACAAGTAGACGATCTGCGGAAGGACAATGACCAACTCAAAGGTACTGTCAATGAATTGCAATGCAAAATGGATAAAATCACTGGGGAAAATAAAATTCTAAAAGAAACTGTCCTCGACATTCAGACGCGTAGCATGCACGAGAATCTGATCTTTACCGGTATTAAAGAAAGCAGTCCTGATAACCCCGAGCAAACTTTGAAGGAGTTCTTCTTGAACTCCTTAAAACTTCCATCTGAGACGGTTGACAACATCACGTTCCACCGCACGCATCGCCTGGGCAGCAAAAGCAATAAGGGGCCGAGGCCATTAATTGCTAAATTCGAACATTACCAGCAGAAAGAACTGGTCTACAGCAAAGGCAGGGAGCTGAAAGGTACGACGTTCGGCATGAACGACCAATTCCCCAAAGACATTTCTGAAAGGCGTAAAAAACTGTATCCGCTCTTCAAAGAACACCGGAATAGCGGGCGACGAGTTGCATTAGTGGTCGATAAACTGTACATTGAGGGCCAACTGTTCTGTGACAGTAAAGTTACACCCTAGCTTTTTTGAAACTGGATGATCTAGGCCTACATCGTGTGGGCACAATCACCTTCTCGTCGTCCCACGTTCCATTGACTCTATGAACTGTTATAGTTAATGAAACTTAAAAGCTCACGCACACTGGGAAAGTATTGTCACCCAACTTCCCCCCTGATTTAGTTTGTGTATTTGCATCCGAGTCTCTCTCTCTCACTCTCTCTCTATGCCAATCCATGTGCTGCAGTGTGGGGCGGAGGGGTCTGTGTGTTTGTCTATGAATTATGTTTTCTCGCTCTCTCTCTCTCTCTCTATGCCATTTCATGTGCTGCAGTGGGGGGGTGGGGGGCGGGGGGGGGTCTGTGTGTATGTCTGTCTCTATGTTTGTCTATAAATGTTATGTTTTATGTCATCTCTGTTATCATGTATTCATATCATGTCTCAATTTCATAGCCACACCTATATGATTGTACAAAAACAATGATTATTAGCCTATATGGTGAAGCCATCTCCACTGAACCATGGTTTTTATGTATAACAGCACCAAAAATACTATGATTGTTGCAACTTATATTGATTATGATGAGAACAATATTGTTAATCACTATCCAAACCCCAAAATAAGAATCATAAGGTTAATGATTATTGTGATGATGGTTATGATGATGATGATGATGGGTACTATTGTTGTTAATATTATTAATGGTGATATTGTTATTGCTATTGTTGTTAATATTATTGTCATTATGATTATTATTATTATTGTTATTTATTTAACAACTCATGTCAGTGAAACCTCCCTTAATCCTATCAGTGGCTCCGATTAAGTTTATAACCTGGAACGTCAGGGGTCTTAATTCACCGGCAAAAAGACTTAAAATAATGTCCCATCTCTCAAAACTTAAAGGAGACTTCTGTCTGTTGCAAGAAACACATCTTATCAATTCGAACCTTGACCAATTAAAATCAAATTGCGTCAACCAGGTATTTGCCGCTTCTTATAATTCAAAGAAAAGAGGTGTTGCAGTGTTGATTAACAAAAAAATACCGTATAGCAATAACTCAATCATAGCAGATCCTGAAGGACGATACATAATAATCAATGGTTCCATTGGGGAAGTTAAGTTAACAATAGCTAACCTATACGGCCCAAATGAGGACAACCCAGCATTTTTTCATAAATTCTTTTCAGAATTAATGAATTTCTCTGATACAACCGTTATTATTGGAGGTGACTTCAATACAACTATTTATCCAAAACTTGACCGATCAAACATTACTAAATCCTCCAGACCGTGGCAATCATCTGAAACAGTTACATGGCCGCATTGCAACAATCAAAATGTCTATTTTACCCAGAATCAATTACCTCTTCTCAATGACCCCTGTCCAACCAACACCCAATTGGTTCAATACACTTGACTCACTAATCACAAAATTCTACTGGAAAAACAAACAACCTAGAATCAAACTCACAACACTACAGAAAAGCAATCAACTTGGAGGTTTAAATGCCCCAAATTTTCTCCACTACTATTTAGCCAATCAATTACAATACATCATGAAATGGATTCACTCAAATGTTCACCAAGATCCATGGTTAGAAATTGAACAATCAGAATGCAGCTAACTGTCCATCAAAGATCTACCATTTCAACAATAAAAAAACATAACTGCTACAGGAACACAGTCATTGCCACAACTCTGGAAGCTTGGTGGAAAATCAATAAGATCACCAATCACACACCCTCACCATGTAAATTCACCCCAATTTGGAACAGCCCAGACTTTGTAATCAACAAGTGCACCCTCTCTTTTAATTCATGGAAAATCAAAGGAATCACTCACTTAGAACACCTGTTTGAGAATAATACCATATTAACGCTCCATCAATTAATCCAGAAGTTTGATTTCACTCAAGAACATTTTTTACAATATCCACAACTCAAGAACGCACTCAGGAAAAAAAATGATATCACACATAATAACTTGCAACCACCACCATTAGTAACAGACCTATTTACAATATCAACAGCCAAGAAACCACTATCAAAATTATACAGACTTATCTCATCAACCAAAGATTCCACCACATCCGTCCCCACCACAGACTGGGAAAAAGATTTATCGATTAATATTATGCAACCCTCTGGAAACAAATTTGCAATAACATCTTCTCAATGACCAGTAACCCCAGATTACAGCTCATTCAGTATAAGACCATACACAGAACACACAGAACTCAACACAGGATGCACTTAATGGGTTTCACAGACACCGACATATGTCCACAATGCACTCTCAACACCACAGGCAACTACTTTCACTCAGTATGGCTTTGCACACCAGCTCAAAACTTCTGGAATAACATAATAACTACCATCTCCCAAGTCTTGGGTCACAGCATTCCACTTTCCCCCTCCCTCTGCCTCTTAGGAGACCTCACACCCATCAGTCACCTACACAAATACCACAACGCCATACTTATCACCTTGACCACTGCAAAAAAGACAATATTGCTCAACTGGAAATACAGACACAAAATAACAGCATCATAATGGTTCAATTTGTTAGCAGAACACCTCTCAATGGAACAAATCACTGCATCTAACAAAAAGCAAACAGCTAAATTTCATGACACCTGGGCCCCCTTCCTGAAAATTCTGAATCTGCCAATGAACTAAGACCCTTTTTTTTTTCTTCTTTAGATTAATTATAATCCTGTGGAGACTGTCTGTCATTCTATAAAAAAAAAAAAAAAAAAGTGTATCAAAAAAAAAAACTGAACAGAGATGTCGTGTGACACAGGATCCAATGATAGGCAAAGAGACCTAATCTATAGAGATATCTATTCCTTCTCTCTTTTCCAATGTTCCTCTCTCCATTTTTCCTTACTAAACCCTCATTGAGTAATTGGCTTTCTCTTGGCATGCAGTTGTCCAATCTAAATGGTAATGCGGAAAGCCCACCCTTTCCCTCCTTTCCTCACTTGTGGTAATGCATGTTTACTAGAAGACAGTTACAAGAAAACTCTGTGGCCTTGTGGCTGGAAAATTAGAGTTGTAGTGAAGGGCAAGGGTCTGCCTGAATGTCATGAAAAGATTCATGTGAAAAAGTGACAATATGGTCTAAGAGATAAATTACATATTGCTTCAGAGAGACAGCAGATGTGACTCCAGAACAACATACAGTCAATATCAAAATATCTATTTATCATTTGCAAGTGGTTTGTACTGTCGCCTCACAGCAAGAAGGTGCTGGGTTAAATTCCTTGCCCTGGCCCTTTCTGTGTGGAGTGTTTTCTTTCTGTGTTTGCATGTTGTTCGTGTGGTTTTCTCCGGGAGCTCTGGTTTCCTCCCGCCGTCCAAAGACACGCAAGGCAGGTGGATTGGATTGAATTGCCCACATAGGTGTGAATGGCTGTCTTTGTATCTGGGTTAGCATGGTGTTTCCCTGCCTTGTGCCCAATGTATGCTGGGATAGCCTCAGTTGCCCCATGACCGTAGCTGCGTTTCATTAGTCATTTAACCAGCCCTCCTTCACTTCCCCTCGGCACTTGGTAATGGGGCGAGTGGCCACTTGCAGAGCAGGGGGGCAGGGTCCGAGGGGGAGCAGAATATTTGAAAGGGAACGCACTTGCCCTTAAGCAGGCCTAATAATTAATAATAAGAATAAATAATACAAATTACACAGAACAATGAGTAATGAAATACTGCAGATTAGTTCATTTCATAAATATGTCTAAATCCTCTAAATATTGTTTGTTTACTTGCATTTATATTTATCACCTGTTCGTGCACCGGAATTGATGGACGATCACAATGCATCCTGGGAAAGATGCGCTTGTGAAGTCTACATCGTTGTTGACTCGCTCCCTTGGCCCTTGAAGGGTCGATCTTAGAAAGTTCACTTGAGTTATCAGAGTAATGGAACGGCACTTAAGATGGATGAGGGGATTCCCCCGAGGGGAAGTGCCGAGGGGAAGTCAACAAGGGCAGGTTGAAACGACTAATGAAACCCACCGCATGAATAGGAATATTCAGGAGGGCATTAAATCAGTGTGAGACAATAATATAAGAGTGGTGGGTGAACATAAAAGAAGCATGAAGATTCCTGTGCAGATTTTGGATGCTTTTCTCTATGTGATGGTGGTGTCAAAGAAAACACCATCTTTGTTAATATAGACCCACGGAGTAGTTTGGATACACTACCAATCAACTCCATCTTTTCATTCATGCACAAGCTGAAATACTACTAGTGACGTCTTATATATCTTAAATAGCAGGTTTGATTTTCCAGTGACTCATTTTGGTCTTGAAGTATTGAAGTCAAATATATTGGCATCTGAGAAAAAAAAATCTTCTTTCATGTCCTGAGCTTCATTATTTTATGTTTTCTGACCTTGCGAGGTCTGAACATTTCACAGAATAGTTCTATTTTTCTTAAGCTTTACTTCTGTACAGCGTGACACCATACCCAAGGAAGGATGGGGATAAAAATTGCAAGAGGTGTAGAAAAGGAGTAATCGGATTTCAGATGCCTTGTTCTCGGATTCCAGGGTCCATTTGTGCAAAGCCTTCTAAGGCTGTGAGTTGGTTTTAAATGGCCAATTTAACAGTAAATTCTAAAAGTAATGGACAGTTTAACAATGCTCCTAAACCTAAAAAAGGATTAAGAGGGGTGGCGGCGAGCATTAGTGGAAATAACTCTTATACAAAATGGTTGTTGCAGGTACTAAATATGCCACAATCCTTGTCATTTAACACCAATGTCCTGGTTAGGTTTCTGTTACTTAGAAACACTTTCACTGTTGCTTTTGAAATTGAACCACCAAACGATGGCATATTCTTTCAAACCAAGGACATTTGCATTCCAACTGGCAACACAATTATAAATATCAATACATTCAGAGATGGCATTTGTCCTTAATCTATGTGGTAATCTGTTTAGTGATCAGATACTGTGCATGTGAATGCATGCTTTGGTCTTCTGGATTCTTAACTTGCGTGCCGTGTATAATCTGGAATTCCTTTAGTATACCACAGAAGCAGGCACCAATAAGCAGAGGTGCACACACATTGTACTGATCCATTATCCATTACAAGATAACACAGTAGTATTCTTTTTATGTGGAATGTCAAGGCTATACATTTTCCCCTTCACTATTTTGTGAGCCCCTAACCCTTACAAAAACATCTCACTGACTTTAAAATGAAGAAATTGCCTCATTGTCAATGCATGACCGAGAGCCTGCCTGTGCATCGCCCTGAGAAGCCCTCATATGCTACATCCCCAGCAGGCAGACTTCAAGTGTTTTTCTGACAGGTCAGTGAAATTCAGAGGGAAAGGGACTGAACAAAGAAAACGGCTTTTGGAGGAACTATCTGGGGATGACTGCATGGATGGAAAACAGACGTTGCAAACCTTTAACCTGAGGAGGATGATTGCACATAAACACACACAAGCACACATGCATAGGCCAGGAAGGTGAAACTGACAATTTGTTAATATCAACAAAGAATGTCCTCTTATATTAAAACAGCATATTAAGTCCTGGCCCTATACATCAACAACATCTTAGAATGAATACCATGTATTACGAGATGGCAATGACTGCCAAGCAAGCAAGGACTGGACACTGCCAAGTGTTAAAATCAATAAATTACCATTACAGAATTATAGCACAGAGTCCTATACACTGACAGCAAGCTGGATTTAATATGATGTGCAGAACGGGTAGAGTTTGAGACAGACAACAGCTCCTCAACTGAAATCAGAGAGCAGCAATAATGTAGACAGTAACAAAAGGAGTCACAGCTCATGTTTAATTCAGGACACCTCTGGCCTGAGGTATGAGTAAACTCACAGGCGTACTTATTCACCCACTTTCTTTCCCCCTGTCATCTCTTATTGATTTACAACTTGGGTTACATTTTCATATGATATATTTGGGTGCAGAAGCAGTATCTCCCAGACAATAGCAGGTATTGGAGGCAATATTCAGAGTGATCCAACCATATGCCCCCGTATCCATAATCATTTTACTATGCCCTCTATGCATACCCAGCTGTTGTATGCCCATCTAAAGCCATCTGCCCATGCATAATTCCTAGATTTCTTATTGTTGGCCACACACACATTAGCGAAATGTCTTTGAATAATGCAAACCTGAGGGCTACGGATGACGGATCCATATCTCATTGATTTCCCGTTGAAAGCCGAAAGTCGGATGGCTAGCTCTATTAGTTACATTTGCCTATGTGTCACATCAGTCTATATTATTCCTGTGCCATCGACAAGCCTACTGGGTTTTTTTAATGGCTTGTATGACACCAATAAACCTCGGTGGGATACAATCACAGCAGCTTTCAAAGCTCTTCCTCTCTATTCAGGAACTCTACAATAAGGCATGTCTGATTTGTGCTTTGAGGGCACTTCTGAAACGACAATAGGCCATGGGTGATTCAACAACATTTAAAGATATTCATATCTGTATAGCTCTTTATACATTGCATATATAAAAGGCAAAAGCTACTGTACAATGAACTACGGCTGGCTGATGCAGCAATATGAGACCCATGTGGCAAACATGTCCTTCACACTGTAGTACCCGTGACCTTGGAAAGGACTGTAACCATGTACAGTTTATGTTCAAAAGGTGAATTTCCTATAATGTTGTTCAGTTCCTGTTCGCAGTTCTACCAATATGTCTAACAGTAATGTAGGGCTGGGTATCGGTACTCCATACCTTTAAGGTATCGACCGAAATAACCCAGTACCAAGTAGTATCGAAACTTCTCCAGTCAAACGATACCTGCATTCGATACTTTTTGTACACAGATCTAGAAAAAAATGACTATTTGTATGGTTTTGCTCGCAGCCAATCACCACAAGCGTTCTTCGTTTTAATGCGACGTGTGATTGGCCCACTACCGCAGCAGCTACAGCCCATACAGTCTGTGGTGAAGTCGAGCGCGGTGTATGTGATGGAGTTGGTAGTTCAGCGTGCCAAGATGCCACCAAAATGTAAAAAAAAAAGGTATCGAATGAAATACTCTATTGGCATCGGTATCACTTTAAGGGTACTGGTATTGGTACTGGTATCGTAATTTTTTAAACGATACCCAGCCCTACAGTAATGGCATACAAAACCTGTTCCATGTGGACAAGAACTCATCTTGTAGTCTATTTGTTATGCAAAATCATGCGGATCAGGGTTACATTTGAATTGAAATACTGCATGCTTTTACTATTTGCTTAAGCTTGCCTTGAGGCCTGGATTTTCTGGTTTGCACGTCGGTTCAAGTCAGCACCTTTCATTGTAGAAAGGAAGTGGCTTTCTATATTATGCCAGACAAGCAAAATAAATCTCAGAAAAGTATGTATAAATGTTTAGTATAGTTGTATAATAGTATATGCACCAATTTCAGTATGTCCAGCCGGGAGTTGGTGTTGAAAAATAGTGACTGTGGGAAGTGGCAGTCGATTTATGCTCTTAAATACTGTAGTGTGTGTGTGTGTGTGTGTGAGATTGTGTGGGTGGAGCTGCTGTCCACACTTCTCAAATAGCCGCAGTAATGAGGCGGCTCACATGTCCTGCTCGGCTCCAGCACCACTGACACCAGTGAAGAAGCTGACTGCAGTCCAACCAGAGATGGAGGCACGGGTCAGTTGCCCGTTCAGAACAGAGTTTTCATGCCTTTCTAAAGAGGGGGGACTCAAGATCCATGTGTTTCTTTCTGCTTAGATAGTACAGACATGATCTGTCACATAGTGTTACTGTATAGTTTTATTATGTTTCTGTTCATATTTTGAGCACACAGTGTAAATTCAGCCACTGAGTTATGCTCCAGAGCCCAAACCAGATCCAGACCTTCTGGCCTCAGCATTACTCAACCACAGAATGGAAAGACCATGAAGACTCGAAGGGAAGCTTGGCCACAAGCGAACATCCATCTTGTCCAGAATACCTTTTGATCAAGCGGATGTGGATACTATCCACTGAACAAACAGTCAGTATATTTGATTTGGGTCGATTTTTGGGGAGACGTGTGCCCCAAGTCCCATACATGGTGTTCTAGTAATGAAACTGGCAGAAGGCTGCTGCCTGCGAAACCTGTGCTTTATGTCTACCACCGGATCTGTGGTGTGAGAAAACCACAGCGAGGGCTTGGATGTCTATTGGTTTGATGTTCATATGATGGATTTTCAAACATACTAGAAGGGGATTAATTTCCAAAAGGAATAGGCTTTTGATGAGAGAGGGTTTTCACATTCCTCTCTCTCTCTGGACAAAGGCTGATATGGCAACCTATCCACTAGGTTATTTCAGTCTTTGGGGCTGGTAGCTATCATCCTTATGGAAATTCAACCATCCGTGTCAGGGGATGGTCTTGTAGGTGCTCCAAGAATGAAAGAAAGGTATCAGCAGTTACAAATAGTGTGCCACAAGCACAAACTGCTTTTACTATATATAACCATCCTCACATGTACTTGTAATATAGCGCTATCTTATGACCAAAACGGTTCTCTTCCCTTTTTAAAAGGCAAAATATTCAACCAAATCCAATTAGATAATATGGTCAAAACAATAATATGAAAACAAATGGTGTTCAAAACTCCAATAGGTTCAGTGGAACCATAAAGTAAAATAGCAATGACGAGAGGTTCTTCAAATAGTAATGGCTCTGTGAGGCACCATTTTATCCCCCAAAAACTGAGGGAGGTCCAATTTTTATTATATCTGGCAGAAGCAAATTCACATTCTATTAAAATAGCCTTATTTCAATTATTGCAATGGCCACTTAACCCAGCCACTTAGTGAACTTTTTGTTTAAGCAAAGAACATAATCCAGGACTTCATTTCTCAGAAAGGGCTTGCAAGAGTTCCTAAAATAAATCATTTTCTGTTCCATCAATGAGCCGTAACAAAAAGCAACATGAATACACACCACTTGCTGACTCGTGTCATCCATATCAAAGTGAAGCCTGACTAATACTCAAGCCCAGCGTTCGACCTCTGCATAATGAGGACAATATCTGTAGGTGGCACTCCGACGCCGATCATCCTGCTGCTTAGCTCTTTGCACACACTCACACTCGCTCAGTTTTAACAGTTTAACAAAACTCGCCACGCTCCTGTAGTCAATGAGTCACGCCTGGAGACTCCCCGAAGAGTTTCTGGGCTGTCTGAGGCACTGGTCCATCACATCGTTAAGCATGATGATCCATTTCCACGGCAATATTTGGACCTGGGCTCTGGGAGAGACATGCTGGCACGCTACAGAGTGGCTGATAATGGATAAGGGAAAAGTGCTGAAGAAGAGAGGAGGATGGAAGGGAGGAGAGGAGAGGAGGAGAAGCAAGGACAGCAGGAAGAGAAGGAACCTGGGGAGAGGAGAACAATAGGCGAGGAGAGGAGAGCCCCAAGGAACGGAGGCGAGGAGGGTGAAAAGAACAGATGCCAAAGGGAGAGTGTTTATCTGGATGAGACACACAGAGGAAAGGGGTGTGAGGCTGTGATTGGAAAGATAGATCACTGCATTCACTGAAAACATGAGCTTCACAAAGACAAATCCAGCCAACAAAGTGCTATGGAAATGAATCTGTAACATCTTTTGATTTCACATTTTAAGTTTATTTCACTACTTGAAGATAATGCTTTATAAAATCGTTAGTAAACTGACTGTTACATTTCCCTGTGAATACACTTGTAACTTGACTCAGGAAACCAATAATATAGGCAATTTCCTGACTACAGGAAACCCATAGCACACCAAAGAGCACATTATATTTTCTTTTGAATATAAACAATTTTGAAAGCTGTCACACATTTGTTTCCAACTGATTCAATAAATACAAATTAGAACTGTGTATCAACATAATATAAATGTTAAGGTAAGATCACTCCAAAACCCAAAGTCAGTGTAGTGCACACACAACATTCAAGGTAATTTGGTGAGTCCAAGGGCATCGATCAAGATGGCGTCTGTGTGATGACATTATCGAGGGAGGCTCTCAGATCTCTGATTTCCCCTCATCCAAGCTGATCCTCGTATTGCTTACGGAAACAGTCTCCCACAGGGAAGAATTCCCAGCAACGCTCCTGGTACATTTTCCACACGTACGATTCCTGGCAAAGTCAATAGATCAGTAATATATTTTGTCACTACTGTCTCAAACTATCTTTTATCCATCCTTTGATTATCAGCTCATTGGTTCAATCAGAATAGCAATCTAAAGAGCATCCATGGAGAATATAAATCCAATTTCAAATTCTTCAAATGTATGTCTGTCCTGTCCCAATGGAGAAATATTTATTTCACACATTGTGAAAAAAAAATCCATGTGGCCGCTTCCTTTTAATCCACACCTGAGAAATATACCACATTAAAATAACATACACAGTATATCTAGCGATGGGTCCCAGGACCCAACTCAATTTTGGAACTTGCACCCAATTGGCCAAAATGTAGCAGGCTGATAAGGAATATAATATTCTATTCCTTTTATCAATGCTGCAGCGTCATATTCAAGATGCATTGTGTGCCACAAAAAAATATCCAAATTATTCTGATAGAGAAGGGATTCATTATTTTAATATTACACTATGCAGCATTTAGATATAAACTTTTCCTCATCCATTTTGAGGCCCATCCCATTCATGATTTAAGTGAGACAGAGACAGACAGAAAGAGATAAAGATGCAGCTCTTTCACTGCAGTGGAAAGTAAAAATGTTTCTGCTGAATTCCAATACTCCTCTTTACTCTATGCAACAGGTCATGGAAAACAAAGCTGCACAACATAGTGTTTAGGATGTATAGGAGGATCACCATACTGTATGACTATGGTGAGGCAGGGACTTTAAAGATTTGATAACAAGAGAATTAAAATACGTGCCCACTTGAAGTTTGCTACCTGTAATCAAGCCCCAACACTTTTGATTTATAGCTGTAATACTGCAATAATTTATGAGAAAGTGATTATGAGGGACATGTCAATATATGCATATATCTCATGCATGCTACCAGTAAACACATGCAAACAATGTATTTACTTCAAACAACGTAATTAGAAAAAAATTGGACACAACTTCAAAGTTAGAGCCTACTCTAACTGTAAATGAGTGGATAAATGAAAAAATAATTTACTGTAGAGTAACACAATTATAACAGATTTTTGAAGAAGTAATTGCACATTACAATTTTTTTTATGATGTTCATTATCATAAAAGGGAGCATGCCTTAATTTGGGTGGCTTTTATGAGGGACAGTGTGAATAGAGGTTCGGTCTTTTCTAGTTGAAAAGGTTAGACTACAATTTTATCAATTAGAAATGTTGGAATTAATGAGTCATTCAGCCGTGAAGGAATCGTTGGGGAAGGAATGATTAAGAACTGTCAGAAGTGGCAGTGGAAGTAACATTTTTGTAAATGCTCTCAATGCGAACCCCTTATTGTGTGTAAGATTTGGATCATTCATTGAAAACAAAAGAGACAACAAATATCATACCTGTCCCGTGTGTTCGGTTTCATCCTTGTTAATGAGGTACATCACGAAAAATCTGTCAGGACACAGAAGAGGGACATCTAGCAACTCACATACCTCCCACTCATACTTGGATTCAGCATAGAAAAAAAAAAATCTGCTAGAAATTCATAGAACTATATGAAGAGCCAGTGGAAAAATCCTACGATTGTGGTGATTTTGTCAAAATGTGTTATATTTGTTATATGATATTTCACAGGTAACAGCTACAGATACACTCAAACAGCTGTATTTACTACTAAAAATTGCACTGAAGTAAACTAGATGGTTTATAGGCTGGCTAGCTGTCATCATGTTAATTGATACACACATCAGTTAAGACTAAATTAAATTAAGCTGAATAATTAAACAGAACAGCAGTTCAGGTCTGAATTATAAACCCAGTTCTTGAGGATCGCTATAGGGGGAGATGAGGGAAAAATATTGCTTAGAACAGGCCTAAAATACAAACTCAATAATGCATATCAAAGTCTAATAGTCATGATTTACAGGGATGTATTCCCCTGTATATTAGCCAAGTGGATAAGTGATTAATCATGGTAACTAACAACATCTTGAGCTGTCTGTGAAATTTCCTAACATGTCAATCTGCTGCTTTCCCCCCCCCCCCCTTTTTTTTTTTTAAATTCTAAGCAATTATGGAGCATGCGGCATACTTACACTTAGCTTAGCTGTGGGAGGTAATAGCATGACAAAGGCCTGCCATTTTAGTAATGACATATCCGGTTGTCAGTTCTAATATTTGCAAAATCATCTGGCTGAGACTGTCTATGGCAGTGTAATAGTGACAGCTGAACCCAATGCGTGACTCAAAACTGGTAAGCATGAATCAACTCACAGGTAGTTGGCCAGGTTGTGCTCCTGTAGAGTGTGCGTCTCAAAGCCATGAGGGACTGTGTCTAAGTAGTCATTCCCGATTCCACATATAAAGCACTTGGTCTGCAGAGGGAGAGAGGAGGGACATGTAATGTTTCATGGAACAAACATAATGTTGTCTAGTGTACATTCATAATAAAATCCAAACTTCAAGAGCAGAGGTCCTTAAAGTTGTTGTTAGCCTGGGACTCAAATGTTGAATTTATCCTGCCGCTATGGGACCTTTTGATTCAGCATGCCAGTCAAGTCTTTAAAGTTATTTCTCTTTACAAAGACACTCAGCGGATCCCACAAAATATTACAGGCTGTAATAAAGAATGACTCACTGCCAGTTTTTCATAAGCCACAGAGGATCCTGCCTACGGAAATATTGCATCCACACAGGTAACAACTCCACATTCCACAATAATTCAAAATAAATGCTTAGGATCTGTTTGACGACTTAAAAATTGATCCCTCAACAATTGTTATGCTCTCACACACAAACACTTACAAAACTTGCTGCCATGTGATAACTCACTGACATGCACACAAGCTCACTCATAGCTCATAGGTATAGATGCACACAAATGTACACACACACACACACACACCCACACACACCATTTCATTCATTTATACTTGAGTATCACTTCATTTTCTTTCAGTTTTTTCATTGGTTACTCTGCTTACTTTTGTTTTATGATCCTTTGCTTTTTTTGTTTCTATCTTCTGTTTTAAAATAATTTTGACCCACTAATGCACCATTTTTTTCTGGCTTTTTTATCTCTCACCTACCATATGACATGTCTATTTATGTAAATAAATATAAGCTAAAACTTAAAAAAAACCTTTGCTTGTTGGTTTGGAATCCATGAGAAACAAGGGGGGACCTTCCGCCCGAATGTAAGAGACCATCCCTTAAAGTATATCAGATTAGGAGGGATTTAAACTGTTTGATAATTAGTGATAGCATCAACCAGTAATTAAGAAAACATTCATGTTTAAGACAAATGCAAAGTAAATGAAATCTCCTATAAGACAATAAATTATTAGCATTCCAACATCTAGCTGCTACTTATTATGCAGCAATTAAACTCCCATTGTCTCACAAGTCTGTAAGAGTGTGGGCTTGCGCGCATGAGAGAACCAAGACTGCGAGAGAGAAAGAGACAGAGCACATAAGGATCGAAAAACTAGAAAAAGACAGCAAGCGTTACGCCTTAGCTAATAGTTCTACCGAAGATAGATTTAATCAAAAATGTACTATATTTTTCTATTTGCGCAATATCAACTATTCAATTAGCTTATCTAGTGGGGATTTGTTTTGCTCCCACTGAACTTGCTGTAATGATTGTCTTCTAATTATCGAGGGCAGAGTGATAATCGTATCCTCTCATTAGGGCCAATGGTAGAAATGTTTCCTCTGACACCAGCTCCCACACAATCTACTTAATCTTGAACACACACAGTTATTGATTCTCAAATTTAAATTACACCTGACCTCAAGCTAATTTACTGCTAAATCAGTACTGTTAAATTGCATAACACAGTTACAGAAGCATAAAGACAAATCAGTCAATGTTTTCTGTAGCCTTAATCTGAATCTGATGTATAGTGCATTTATTTATTCATAATCCTTTTTATCTAAATCTGATTTAATACATACAGTGCAGACTACAGGCCACACTCAAAACTTATGGTTGTTTGGATTTCAGATATGTGTGTTTGTGTTTGTGTGTGTGTGTATGCATACAAGAATGCATGTGTGTGCATGAGAAAGAAAGTTTCACCTCTCACCTCCATATCCTCTTTCACCTGCTCCTGCTGGTCACGAAGCTCTCCAAAGGCATCGATAATCAAGCCTGCAAAAAGAAAGTACATAAGTGCGTGTGTGTGTGTGTGGGTGCGTGTGTGTGTGTGTGTGTGTGTCTGTGCACGAGTATGCATGTGCATGGCTGTGCTTGTGTTTGAATGACAGGTGTCAGTGGAACTTAGGGACTCAGTGGGATAAACAGATACTACTTAGATTTTCCAATTCCACATGAAAGATTCATCAACCTTATTCTGGTCAAACAGAGGTGAATAAAAGAGGTTTAGATGTGTGTGCATGTGTGCGTATATGTGTGTGTGTATTTGTAGAAAAGAATCTGTTGTAACAAGTGTGTGTGTCTTGGTGAAAACATGTGAGTGCTCATGCATGTATGGATTTCCATGGAAGCTGAGCTGTACTTGTGTAAGACTTTCACACTGTATCTCACCCTGGATGATGGCCAGAAGGATGACGATGACGAAGAAGAAGAAGGTGATGTCGAATACGATGCGTTCCACCTCAAACTCGTCACCGGCGGGGTCCTCAATCTCGTCGCCGATTCCCCCACCCGCACGCACGCCCACATACATATGGAACATGTAGCACTGAAGCCCGAAAAAAACGAGAGTGGAATACCACAGATTTTCATTTACAGTACAGTATGCATTCCAGCTCAATATGGATCTCCTCAGATAGGCGATCTCTTCTGCTGAGTTTTGATAAGGGTACGAGGTAAGGAGAGAAGAATCAAGGTGTCAAGGAAGGATTTTTGCATTGTGCCTCTAAACACCAAGGACAATACTGTCTTTTAGGAACTCAAACAAAAACATGCTGGCTGCAAAACTTTTGCAGAACATTTAAAATTCAATACTGGCACTATTTCTATACAATTTCACAGATGGGTGGAGATGTTTTCTCCTCAGATAGTTAATGTCCTCCACTGAGTTTCGGTAAGGGTATGAGGCAAGGAGAGAACAGTCAAGGAGAGGGACTTTTATATTGTGCCTCTAAGCGCCAAGGATGACATTTTCTGCAAGGAACGTGAACAAAAACAAAATACAATGCTGGCTGCAAAACTTTCAAAGAACATTCAGCGATTGAACAGTAGAGAATGAGGCATCTTCTGGTTATCTTCGGATTCATATTTTTGCCATTTTGCATTGTATTGGTCTGAAACAGTGGTGCTGTGCTGTTGTAATGATGGAAAGGGGATTGCAAATCTCTGTTGCTACCTATTTTGCTGCTAAAAGTCAAGCATAAACAATAACACAATGGGTGTGACTCAGGATTTAATGTAATATCCCCTGGCTCCGATAATAGTAGGGTTTTATTCAAATGCTATCGCTTCCCATCCGCCTGCTCGTGTGAGTGACAGTGGAGACCACATTAGAATAGAGCAGGTGGAGGGGTGTTAATGTAGTGAATTTATCCGTGGCCAAACAAAGAGCCATGCTCAGGCTTGAGGAGTGCTTTTCCATCCAAATGTCCATCATTCTATAGATAGGTAGTGGAGGGACTAAGACAAGAGGCTGTTTTCACTTCAACAATAGGGATCACTGTCAGAATCCTATGCCACCCCTCTGGATCTGAGGAGGCAGAAAATGAGGTGTGTGTCTGTGTGAGTCAGCGTGTGTGTGTGTGTGTGTGTGTCTTAGAGAGCAAGATGAGAGAGAGGAGAGAGATCAAAAGAGAGAGAGAGATAGAGAGAGAGGGGCTGTGTGTGTGTGTGTGTGTGTGTGTGTGTGTGTGTGTGTGTGTGTGTGTGTGTGTGCCTGTCCATATGCATACTGAACTCACAGTAAGCATGTCATTGCACTTCATGTCCTGGGTCTCCGTGTCATCACTCTTGTTGTAAAACTTCCTGAAGAAGTTGAAGGCCACGACAGTGTAGAGATACACCACCACAGCCAGCAGGCCCACAGTCAGGACCAACTGACGCACACACACAGAAAGACAGATGGACAGACAGAGGCAGATGGGCTTTAATACACGTCTTCATCTTAGAAAAGCCCCAATATAACCCTCCGGCGTGAAAGCAAACATCACATGCATGCAAATTGCATGTATGAACACACATGGAGACAGATGGACAGAGATAGACACACACACCTGTTTCCCATTGTGCGTGACAGAGGAAAGGATGGTACGGAGTGTCTTAAAGCCCATGGCGATGTCCAAAAGGTGGGCAGCGAAGAAGAAGTTGTTGTAGTGACCCAGAACTGACATGGACATGTACCAGGCCAAGTACAAGAAGGACTGTGCACACACACATACACACACATACACGCACATACACGCACGCACACACACACACACACACACACACCAAGATAGGCCATAGAGATTAGCAGACAAGATACAGGGACAAATGTGTATTTTAGATAAGACAGGATCACAGGATATTGCCACCTTCACTTCGGCACATGTACAATTGTATGAAACAAAATCTTATCTTAACAAGAGACCAAACAAACTAGGAATGAGTCATAAAATATTAGATATATTGTACACATATTGCTAGGTCATGTTACATTATCAGTGAATATGAATTGCAGGAAGTAACACTCTTATCTTGGCATTGTAGCGACAAGAAGACATATGCAAACAAACTAAGAAAAAGCCATAATAAAAATCAGTCACAGGATATTTTGCCAGCTCAACTTACATTATCAGTGAATACAACTCCTAGTTTCCAGACCTGGTACTTGATGTCAATGGAGTTGAACCTGAAAGAAATGCCATTTTCACATGGATACATTATGGTACGAACTTAGAAAATAGGGTCAAAATGTCTGTGGTTCAGATCAGGCCATTATCTTTTGTAAAAGAGGCTGTCTGTGACGTGGATTCAACTCAAAATGTCCTGTACCTTCTCAAGCAAGACATAATGTTCTGGGACCTTCTTGTCTCTGGCCACATTCTTATCAAGTAGCACACACGCATGCATGCAAACACGGACACACACACACACACACACACACACACACACACACACACGCATACAATATCAGTGTGGTGCCTATTAATAATGACGGTGGGTGCTCTGTCATCAGCTGCAATGCATACAGTTCAATTGTCTGAAATGATATTTCACAGTGCAATTGACAAGGCTCAGACAGACAGGAGCTGGACATCAATAGGCCCATCTTGTTAATGCTCAGCAGGGAGGCTCATGTAGGAATCCTATTCTCCTCTGGAGTAAAAGGCATCAGGGAAACCTCTATATTGATTTCCTCATTTGAACATCATTCATCCTTTTTTACATTGATAGCGAGTTGCCTGTATGCAAACATAGTTGTACATAGCCTCTTGAGGCATATAGTATGCCTCATCACTACCATCAACTTTGTGTAGCTTTGTGTAACTGCCATCTGCTGAACTGCATACTATATTAGCTGTGAGACTGATGCAACCAAAGAGGCCAACTGGTCAGAATCATTGGCATTCAATATATTGGCATAAAAAATAAAATTGATAACTTAATGCATTTTGTAGTTTGCTGTGCCATGCCTCATTATACAAAAGACATAAACAAGTACAACCAGTTTAAAATGCTAATCTCAGCAACCATCTACCCCCCTGTGCTTCATATTTCCGACTGCAACTGTGTCAAAATAAATGATAGACAAAACAGCTGCAGTTTGCGCCCCTGACAATTTTGAAGCATGTAGAGTTGCAAGGATGTACATTTTTTATATTTTATCTACTCACAGAGCGCCCCAGGCAGTTTCTCTCTTGGGCCTCCTTCTTTCCTGTCTCTGAGAGCTGAAGTCGAGAGCAGCCTGGTCCAGACCCAGGAGCTCACTGATCCTCTCACAGCCATAAAGCTCACCATACTTATCCATCACCTGACAGGGAAAGAAGAGAGGTTTACATAGTGACCAAAACAATAGTTTTACAGTGTCTTCCTATCTGAAAAATTGTGAAAAGAGCTGACTGACTGAGTGACTTCTACTGCACCATATTTGCCATAATGAGATAGAAGCCTAGGTGGACTGGCCATCTGGAGTATTGGGAGTTTTCCCCAATGGGCTGGTTGACCTGTGGGCTGGTGGTGAGCCAAGCAAGACTGATACAAAAAGATAAGACAGTCGGCACCATAGAGGATTGGGAGGATGGGGTTGGTGCATAACTGGTCCATGTTTCTCCTCTTGCCAACTTTGCTTTGGTACATTCTACCTTTCATATCTTTCACATCTGAGATGACAGTGGAGACTGAGTGTTTTATAATCATGACTGAGTCAACCTAACAAAGGAACATGGACAAGCAGCATTACCAAATATGCAAAAAATGCAAAGTGCTTTGAGGAAGATCAAATGCAACAAATTGATTCATGTATTTGGTAGCACTACAACTAAAATCAGTGCATTTAGTGTCAGTTATGCTGACAACATGCAGTAGCATAATGTTGGGACTTATTTTAACTGTTATGTTGCCTTCAATTGCTGTGGGAAATATCTAATTACAAGTTGAATGCACATGAACAAAGCGAACAAGGTGGTAAATTATGACAGGGTATGTAATGATTTTCTATGATACCCAAGTTGTCAAGATGAGACATTTTGGAGGAGAAGAGCATGGAAGCCGTGTGAACAACTGATGGTAATTACGATGTATGTTATTGTTTCGTATCTTAAGCAAACAATCAATATTGATGTATCTTTCCATTATTACTCATTGTTTAACTTTCAGTTAATATGTATATGTACAGTAACAATACAGTAAGATGTATATGTACAGTAAACTGTGGCTAATAAATTAATTAAAACATCAATTACATGACTGATGCTATTTTCTCCTCTTTATTCTGCTGCTGCAGCACAAAGGAGCTCTCTGCCACTTGATTTATAAACTAAATCAACAGCCACCCAAAAACTACTTTTGTTACATGGTCCATTGTTCTCATTTCCAAACAAAAGCACTTGAATGCGCAAAGCCATATTTACAACTCCCGAACTCAGAAGTAGGAGATTATCAGAAGCACTTGAAGGCATTACACCATCTCCGTTTTACCCCAGGCTCTTAAGATGACGGGATACAGAATATTCAAAGCAAGGAGACAGTGCAAGACATAGGTAGACAGTATCATTCCACAAATTAAGGACTTGTTTCCACACATCATATATTCATTTTGTAGTAAGATGCAACATACAGTTGCAAAAGTGCTACATGACGAACTACATTACTTAAATGTTTTGGCCAATACTCTTTCTAGCTACTGTCCTCTGATGAGGAGACATACTGTTGAGATGTTGCTTTATGTGGGGAGTGCTTGAGGGCTGCCGTGTCTGCAGGCATTTAACAACCTGCTGTTTTTATTAATTGATTCTCCTGGTTGAATGGGTAAGCTAATTGGTGAAACCAGGTACTAGTGAGTTTGCTTTAACACACCTACAATGATTTCAAGAAAGAGTTAGAATTACAGAGCAACGACTTTTGTTTAATATGAAAGATTTTTTACTACAGTACCGCATCTAAGTTTTCTTTATTTATTTTAAAATTCCCCAAATCACCTAAAAACGTTCCTAAAATGAAAAATTACCCAGAAAAGTTTCAGTAAAAACAGGAATATTACCTCCCTTTATAACACCACTTATGTAAGTGGTTTCAAAGGCAGGAGACCAAAGTGTTAAACTGTCTCTGGGGACAGTGGAAATGTTTTTGTAATTGATAGGGGACTGATTACACCTGCCATTAAATGGTTCATTAAATTCCAGTTACTTTCTTAATAGAGTGTCACTGAGTAAAATACACACATAATTAGATTCATCCATACATGCATTTAGAATATAGAATATTGTAGCTGTAAGGTATTAAAGCTACAGGCCTGTAGAGATCTTACCTTCCTCTTCACAAATTTATCCCAGTAATTACTGGGAAATGATCTGAAAAGAGAAACAAAGACTGTCAAAAAATATTATGACGTGGCCAAAATGGTAATTTAAAATTTTATAGAAAACTGGGACAGTGCTGCGAGTGAAACACTTCCTCTGGTAAATAAATATACTACACTGTTTAAGTTATAATATAATTAAAATAAGGTGCTAATAAGCAGGGTTTGAGAGGAATACAGGGATTATGAAACCTCAAGGAAAAAACATTATGGATTATAAATGGTTGGTTTGGCTGGTTTTTTATTTGAATTAATTAAAATGATATTATCAATATGACATCAATGCAGTTTATTATGTGACTATAACCGTACGGTGTATTGATGACCAGTCGGTCCCATTGCCCTTTGATGTCCTCCTCGGGGGGCTGCTCTGTCACATACAGCCCGTCAAACTCCAGCCTCCGGGCCACTTCCTTCTCACGTTTGAAGATCGCCAATGGTACCTGCCAATCAAATGCACTGGACTAAACACTTCTCTCTCTGGACAAACAGACTGGTGGTAAGTTGGCAAAACTCATATATTTCTCCCTTAAAATCTTTTAAATTAAATTTAGCTGGATGTGTGAAAGTCCATCTTTGTCTGCAAAGTGCTCAACTCTGGCCTGAAGGTTTCATAATATATATGATGGATTGAAATGGACTTGAAAAAGGAAAATGGGGTCATTATAAATCCACAAAGTATGCTTGAGCTAGTATACCTTGAGGCAGTAGTAGCCAATGATGCAGCAGAAAGAGATGAGTGTGTGTGCTACAGCAAGGAAGCGGAGAGATGGTTCCATGTATCCGCTGCTCTCCTCCAGGACAAAACAAACGTTGCCTTGATTGTCGTCCTCCACAGCAGAGTCCTGCTCTTCACTGTGGACTGATGTGACCACCACCTCCTCTTCATGTGGTGCCGGCAAGGATGATACCTGGGAGTGACACAGTAAGAAAGGGTGACATCACCAAAGACGAACAATACAGCTGAGCCAAATACAGTTATTTTTCAAATATTTTGAACTTTGGCTTGTGTTTGACTTGAATAAACATAGTTTGTCCTCTTGAAATTGGTGAGATTGTGTCAGACAACAAGCTTACAGTATATAGATCAAATATATATATATATATATATATACAGTATATACTGTAGTATATAGTTTTATTGCTTTATATGTTGACGTTTTTTTTTTAAAGATGCTGTTCTTGGTGTTCTTTTGATTCAATAGACAATCTAACCACCATATATATTTTTTTCCTCATTCTTGCCAGAGAAACATCATGTCACAGTGTGGAAAGTGCCACATCTTGCTATGCAGAAGGATTTATACATTGGCTTTTAGAGTTGGCTGCCCCACAGATTGCCATCAACAGTCTTGTCCTTCAAAAGCTGTTTTAAACCACCAGATCTAAGAGATACTGTATGTTCCACAAACACATGACAAGCTTAATTTGTTCTGCAGATGGGAAGGCACAAGCCAGAAGAGAATGAACAAAGATATCTCACCTTGTAGAAGAGGAGAATGAAGTTGATTGCGAAGGCAACAAACAGAGCCAGCATGCGCATGTTGTAGAAATTCCTTGCAAAGTAATTCTGAAAAAAAAAAGAAAAAGAAAGAAAGAAAGAAAACAATCAATTTCACAGGAGGTTAGTTAAGATGTTGTCTGCCTGTCTATGTATGTGCCTGTATGTGAATGTGGAAGTGGATGCGAGTGTGCATGCACATTTGTGTTTTGTGTGTGCACGTCTATGTGTGTGTGTGTGTGTGTGTGTGTGTGTGTATGTGGGTGCATGTGTGGATACCTGTGTGTTTGTGTGTTTGTGTGCTTTACCAGCAGCCTCTTGTGATGAGTGCTTATCATCTCCCAGAGGGCAGATTGCTGGCTCTCTGGCTCCTCGGGCTTATTGGAGCATCTTTTGGCTCTCCATTTCGCCTTGGCTTCCTCCTTCCCAAACCTCTTCTCAGATTCCTTTCCTCTGCAAACAGTCCAAACACAAACAGAAGGATGACCGCAGAGCTTTGTTCTGACAATAACAGAGGAAAATTAGAGCAGATAAAATCATAAGACAAGTACTTTTTAAGAGTTTCGTATTATTCTGGTGATGTAATGTGACTTAAATACTGTCAGGTATCTTCTCACATATCTCAGATACTTTTTTATCACATTTTGGTACCACACAATTCGATACTTCTGATGCTTCTTTTTTATACCTAAAACATGACTCATAATATGGCTATTGATTCAAGCCATGTCTTAGGGTGTGCTGAGGCAGCTTAAGTCAAATAATCCTGCTTTAAGCTTTTAAGAGGTATGCAACACACTCACTTTGCTTTCTCTGATTCAGGTAATGTCTCATCTTCCTCTGTTTTTCCCTCTCTGGTGGTCTGGGCCTGAAAGCATTGTAAAATGCATTAGGTAATCAAACTTTAATACAAATCAATACAGTATCAAAGCAGTAGTGTTTGGAAAAGTTAATAATGTTAAAAAAAAAAGATAAACCTTGAGAAATACATTGAACCAAAAAGTAAACATGGGTAAATGGAACAGTTTATGCACCTCCTAAGAAACAAGTTAATTAGTAGTAGTAGTCGGCAATTAGTAGTAGTAAATATGTTACCTCATGTTTCTTGAAAGGGGAAGAGGAGGTGCCATTCATTGGTATCTAATATATTGTGCAAACAATTAAATGTTGTGCCCCCCTTAGGCCAATCAGTGCAATTTTGAAAATGGCGTAACATAGAAATAAGATGCATCATTCCACAAAATGTAGGCAAAATGCTATCAGTAGCGTCCAAGATATTGTGCGTGATGTACAGACAATTTAAAAAAAATGCTGTGGCACCCCCGTTTAGGCCAATCAGTGCAATTTTGAAAATGCCAAAAGGGGCAATGAGATGCATCATTCCCCTATGTTTCGTGAAAATACGAAGATATTGTGCATAATGTACAGACCCCAACCCCCCCTCTTCAAAATCCGATCAGTGGTGTCCAAGATATTGTGCTGACAGACAGAGGGACATCCATAGTCCCTCCCCCGATTTCATCGAGGGGGGGACAAAAACCCATCCATTACAGATTTGACAAACCCACATGAAGGCAACCATCACATATACAAAGAGACAATAAATCCATACCATCCGCTGATGTTTCTCAGAGAGATCTGTGGTGGCAATGTGTCTGGTGGCTGTGTTGAACAGGTCAGTCAGACTGGCTGTGAGGTTGTGCGTTAAGAGTCTGTATTGACCTCCTTCCTTCCTCACTCTGAGGCCAAATATGTCTGACAGGACATCCACCTCCTGAGGAGAGGACACAGCCGCCACCTGACCCAACTCCCTCAATTCTCTCTGGGAAGAGAAACTGCCGGTGTACTTCCTCAGCCGGTCCACACTACACGGCACCTCCATGACCTCATCAAGTGTTGGCTCAAGGATACCACCGAGCCAGTCTGATACCTTCATCTTCTTGGCTCCCTCTATGAGCCCACCATTGACAAAGGCTATGTACAGCACATAGATGATGCCACGGACTAAAGCACAAATGCAGTGGACCACAGCCATGAAAATAAATCGGAGGAAGGAAACAGCTGACATAAGGCTATCCTTCAGAGTCATTTTCATCAGCTTCTTCAGGTTTTTGACAGAAAGTAGCGATATCAGTAATAAAAACCAATATGATAAGGAAAGCAATCCTTTGTCGGAGGTGTTCTGGCCTCCTTCTTCACCTGTACTCGTCTCTTCCTCATCTTCTGCCCCTTTTCCGGCACACCTCTGTCCAGTGTCTGAGCCAGATATCTGGGCTGCCAGCTGCATCTCAAAGATGGTGTCCTCACAGAAATTGACAAACATCTCCATCTTCTCCTTTTCCCCACCCTCATTGACCACATCAAATATGAATTGCCTCTTGGATTCTTTGACCTGTGGCTTCTCCCACTGTGTACGGCTAGACTCACTGATCTCAAAGTAAACACGCTCAATACGCTTCCCACTGCCCAGAATCTCAATGCGTCCCAGATAGGGCTGGAAGTAAGTCAGGACACACTTTGCCAGTTTCAAGAATGTCCCCAGTCGTGAGTCATTAGGCATGTGTTCAGACAAATTGGTGAGGAGAACAGCAATGCTGAAGCCAATGTCTTTGGCTGGCTCATGGAAGCGGTCCACAAAGGCCTCGTAATCCAGGATTTCACTGTCGTCGGTCTCAGCGCAGGAGAGGAGGAAGTGAGTCTCGGCTTGGGGGAAGCGCTTGCAGTTCTCCATGGCTCTCTGGAAGTCCTTCCTGGAGATGCAGCCCCTACCATCAGGGTCGTACTCTCTGAAGGCATCTGAGGAGGTGAGGTCTTTAAGTTTGAGGAACATGTCAAAAAACTTGAGGATCATTTCCACATTGCTTGATGATTCTACCAGCATGTCCACCATCTGCTTTCCAATGGTTCCATTAACCACATTACCTAGAGTAAAGAGAGAAATAAAGTTTAGCATTAATAATGATAACCTGTAACCCATTCATTATCATAAATTATACAACAATAATAAGATGTATGTAATAAGTATGTGGAAATATACTTATTATATACATTATTACATACATTACAATATATATATAATAAGTATGTGGAAATCCTACCCTCCAACATAGAAAGCAGCATCACAACCATGTCCTTTTGTAAATCCATCAACTCTTTCAGAAGCTCAATTTGCCCTGAATCCTGTGAATGAGAAAATAAAATAAATGGGTTCCAGCTGCATGTTTATCAGAAATCCTGTTATACATTTCACATTTAAACATTTAGCATGACACCCTGACCTTACCAAGAGCAATTTACAATAAGTGCAACAGTAGATTAACAATAAATTTATGTATCGCCAACAATGCAAGCAGCTAAAATGAGGTGTGCAGGGGGAAATCCATAACAGCATCACCTGAATATTTATGTTTTAGCAAAATGAGAAAGAAAATATGCAAATGAAAAGTCAGTGGAACAATGTACAATACCTGAGAGAGCTTCATTTGCATGTGGGCAAAGACATGGAGGAATCCCACTATAGCGTCCCACAGACGACTGTGGGCTAGACTCTGCTGGTTCCCAGTACATGGGCCCTGGATGCACACACTAATCATGTAAGCTGCATCACTTTAACAATTGCCTCAACTAGTAGAAATAGACAGAAAGTCAACATTCAGGAAAAAAAAACATGCATGGATTGCCATGGTAGTGCCTAGGAGGTCATGGAAACACACAACACACTGACATATTGGAAATTGACAAACCTGTATGTACTCAGTGAGTGTGTTGAAGACCTGCTTGGCCACACTGATGGCCTTGGAGAAGTTGTGCTGGCCCTGCACATCGATCACATCCTTCCCCGAGTAGTACCAGTAGAAGTCACTGATTGATTCCTACAGTATAGCAGAGAAAAATGTGTATTTACGGTTCATGGGCTTTATGAAAAAATTTTGTAACAAAGAAAATATAGCACTGATGAATAAAAGACTGATTGTAATGTTATGATGGCTGTATGATCTAATGTTATGACTATATTGTGTCCAAACTAATCATATTTGAGATTTGATCTTCAATCTGAAGACTGATGAACCTTTTTTCACACTGTAGTACTTAACTTGTTTGTACTGATCAGTCCATTACAGCCATTTAATTATGCCAGGAAATAACTAGGAAGGCAATTTCAATTGTATTACTATAGTTTGGTTTAGTTTAATTAGTCCAGCAGTGTCCAGCAGTTACCTGTACTCTTAGTAAGTAGTCCACAGTGGATATGATGATGTTGACAGTCGTGTTGTTTCCTGTTTGTGTCCTCAAGTAATTCTGGAATTCTAATGCAAGCAGACAGTACAGTGAGCATGTGGGATGGAAAGTAAAAAGAGAATGAGAATTTATTTCATCCTGTGTGCACAATGTAATTGGACAATGAAAGACAACCAGAGCAAAGACAAAAACGTTGTGTTGTACAGCAATTATGAAATGAAAGTGCTAAGCTGTCATTACCAACATTTTAATGTGACAATGAAGTGGAAATCACTACATAAGCTGTCTTTTTTCCTTTTGTTCATTTGTCACTTTCATCTAAGCCCCCACAAATGTATGTGTATATTATCCTTTCTTTCCTTTTTGATGTATGGACAGGTATATGATTTATATGAATTTTGTGAAAGTGTTTACGTGCAGAGGGCAAGTAACCTGAGTTGTGTCCTTCACAGAGCAGCTGTAGAAAACGGAAGAGGTCACAGGTCAGCTCCTGGTCGGGCATCACCTTCTCCCCTGGGAGGAAGAGGGGGAAGAAGGTGGCAAGAGGCAGAAATAGAAGAGGGAAGTGTGAGGAATGGAGAAAGAGGCAAGGTAGGATAGAATATAAGAGAGAGTGAACATAGGAAGAATGCAGAAAGGGGCAAGAGAAACAGAAAGAGAAACAACATAGACTGAAAGACAGCTGTGGATAATATACAGAACTAAGAAAGGCAGAGGGAAAATGAAGAATTTAGAGTATGTTCATTCAAGGCCAAGAGTCTTACAGCTGGCTCAACTGCTGTGACATGGCCTTAGTGAAATGGATTTTTCATTTCCATATGAATACAGTACCTGAGCTCTCGTCCATGGCCATACCTAATCCTTCTGCTTTGTTCTGCCTTTCAAATGCATTCAGATCCAGCACGCTGGGCAGCAGAACACCATGAGTCAAGCACACACACGCACACACAGAGAGAGAGAGAGAGAGACACACACGGATAAGCACTGAACTGTTACCATTTTTGTCATGTATTCTTATCAGTCACAATCAGTAAATGAAGCCTGCCAGCCTCTGTCAAATGTGATGGGACTTGTCAGATTATTTTCTTATGTTGGCTCACCTACAAGACTGCATAAGTCCAGCCATGCTCCGAAAGAAGCCAACATCTCGCTTCTCTCTCAGATAATCCAGCATTTTCTGTCAAAAAAACAGCAACAAAAAAAAACATCAAAGACAAGGCGAGACAGAAGCATAAGTGGTTTGATGAATGGAGGATCATCTCATCTCAAGCAGATATGATTAGCTTGAGATAAAATTGTTTTTTTTTTATTACAGTGAGTATTGCTACACCATCTCTGTGTCAAGGCAACACCACTCATAAAAATAAATAGGATTCAGAAGTGATAGCTTGAGAGTGGGGAAACACTCCAAATGTTGATGAGATGGCCCTTAAATTAACTGAATATACTACTGCATCATCTGATTTATTTGTGATAATTTTTTTGTCCTCTGATATGAAAATCTGCAGCCTCTATGCTTCTTACCTTGGATTGTGGAGGTTGTGGAGGTTGTGGAGGTTCCAAGAAATAAAATTTGAGAACCACTATATTATATCATATATTTTTTACGGGGACACATTTGCTGGCCATACCTGTTGGACAGTGGCATTCCCTCCATTGAGAATGGCAATACCCAACTTCAGAGTAGAGGCCACCATGGAGCCCATGTCCCCTGTTGGGATGAGAAATTAGATTACCAAAAAGAAGGTGTATAGTACTGACTCAAAAAATTATATCCCCGCCACAGATCATGATGCACATTTTCAGGAATGGACAGGAGCACACTGGCTAAACCCTAAGTTTGAGGGTCTTCAGCTCCAACTCAACTCTGTGGTCATATAACTTTAACTTAACCTTAATGAAAAACATGGCTTTCATCTCAGTCACTGAGCCCAGGAGTCAGTCTATCTTTGGTCCAGTATTCAGCAAACATATAGCCTAGGCCTACCACTGGCTCATCTACAGAAACATCTGACTATCAAGCAGCTAAAAGAAAAGTGAATATCCCCAAACTAAGCAACAGACTAACCTTAATCTGAGTCATTTAGTCCAGTAATTATCCTACGGCGTCGACAGCAGTTAGCCTACCTTTGCTGGCGCTGATGTTCTGCAGGACCATCTCAGCAGCCCCACGGTGATGCAGCCTGTCCTGCTGGTACAGCAACTTCTGTTTCTCCATCTCCTTCTCCTGAGCAACATACGGGTCAATCCATTATGTCAGCTAATTAGTTAAGTAATTAGTTTATCACTTGTCAATATTTCAACTTATCAATCAAGTCAATCACTCTTGATGGAGAATGATCTTTTCAAATAACAATTCATCCATCCATACTTTGCTCTTTCATTATAATTAAAATGTCAATCAAATATAATTTAATGAAATAAATAAGATGGAAAACAATCAGGCCTCATATCAAATAAGCAAGAAACACGTCTGACAATTTCATCCTGAAGGCATTTGAAGATTGATTTGGAAGGGAGAGCACATGCACTCACTTCAAAGCTTTTCACCTCCTCTTCTTCATCATCATCTTCCTCTGTATGACAGCTCTGGATGACGAGATGGAAAAGGGAGGGTGATAAAAAAGGGGTGGAAAATAAATTAATACAGCAGAGTGAAAAAACACAGCAACAGTAAACATGTCATCCCCCATGAATGATGCAGTCCCCCTCTAGGCCAGTCGGTAAGAAATATGTCACTTGTTTTGACCTGTAATATTTGCGCCAATCACTGAAATTTTGAAAATGCCACAATATAGTGGTGAGATGCATCATTTCCCCAAGTTTTCCTAAAATCTGGCCAGTGGTGTCTGAGATATTGCGTGTAACACTGGAACGAACAAACAAAGGAACGAACAATGTAGTGTCCCCTTTGGGCTAATCAGTGTAATTTTACAAATCCCACAATGCAGTGCTGACATTCATCATTCTCCCACGTTTCATTAAAATCCAATCAGTGGTGCCTGAGATATCGCATGTGACAGATGGACGGACAAATGAATGAATGAACAAATGGCTGAATAAATGGACAAGGACCAGTCCACAGCAAGCAGATAACGTACAAACCAATCCAAAAATAGAGCCAAAGCAGTTGTGCACCTGTACCAAGCCCGCCCAATGGCTACCGTGACTTTCCATCAATGGGGCAGGTCTTACATCAGCCAACCACAGCAACAGATAATGTTAAAAATTGATGGTCGGCACCCTTATTTATATCAGCAGTCTTATATTATACACATGTAATTTCTGTCAAAAAGGCATAGGTAAAAGACTGCTAACTTACAAGGAGGCAGTGTACCATAGTATCGTGAATAGGTTTAATATTAAATTTAACCGGTCGAATTCCACTGGAATCAAGCTGAGGGAGATATATGAATTCATAATGTAACAAATTTCAGAATCAGAGCTCTACAGTTGATAGTGTGCTTGTGTAATTCTGTGTGTTTTTATGTCTAATTGTTTTTATGTCTTACTGTTTTTTTTACTGTTTTCTGCTCTGTGAAAGGAGCTAAATAAATAAAGTAATTTGAAATATACTGGAATATGCAAAGGTCAGCCAGGAACGCATGGGGATGAAGCTGACTGTGGTTCCCTGAATGATATACTACTGCATGAAAGGCTTGGTAGGTGATTTGAACACACAAACAAACACTGAAGTACTATTAATGAGATCACCCTTCATGTTCCTCTTACCTTGGCCATTATAGTAGCATAGGACTTATAGAGACTGTCATTTCCAAGCTTACTGTCGACAGAGGAGACATGAAATATTAGTGTTTGTCAAAGCAGGTACGTTTAGCAATATCATTAAAAAAAATCACTTTTAACACTCAACACATGTATCAATTAACTTCTTTTCAAGGTGAGCCTAGAGAGAACAGTAACATATTACAGGCCTCAGAGAGAGGCTTTTAGGGAAAATGGCCTCAGATGTTGGACAAAGAATCAGGCTTCCTCCCATTTTAATATTGACTTTCCTGGTGATGGATTCTGAGCAGTAATAAAAGTGCAATAGGGGTTTTATTGCAAGTGATCTTTAATAATGGACACACACACACACACACACACACACACACACACACAGAGGCACACACACCTTTCCGTCAGAGCGCTCCGACTGAAGAGTGTAATGAGTTGTAGGAGGGGATCGATTGGTTTGGCACCTTCTTCCACATCCTTTTCCTCCTCTCTCCCACCTCCACACTGCTCCATCACTCCTCCTCTCTGCAGTCCAAAGAGAGTAAATCCTCTAATATGTGCTCTCTATTAATGACTCACACTAGCCATCCACAGCCACCCATGGCTAACCTTTACACACTTGGGGATTGCTCACTTGCACACGCATACACGCACACTATACACACAATCACACATTAAATCACACACACACAATCATGTTGATGTGCACAACTCACACCAACTTAACCCATCTTTACTGGAACTTTTAATGAGTTTTAAAGGGCTCTCTATTGCTCTCTCTCTCTCTGGGATGCGCTTGAACACACACACACACACACACACACTCACTCACATACACACAGCATGGAATTGTGAGACAGAGTATGTCTGTTGCCCTTCTCTCTCTTTTTTTACTCTGTCTTTCATTCTATTGACTTTTTCTCTTTTCTGTTGGTGAAACATACTTAATTGTTTCACAACTGTGCTTCTCTTATTTTGGTCACATTGGCATAAAAATACGGAAGAAACTGTGTTTCATATTGATTTGTTAAGGAACACATTTTTCTCTTAATTACCTGATGATTGCGTATTATAAAGGATGGTTGATAACTCTACTCTAACCTACCTACATACTCTAATCTACTTGCACACTAGAGGAGAAAGAGAAAAGACCAAGGGACTTTTTTTATCCAAACTAAAATAACACTACCAAAGCATCATTACACCAGGAATTCAGGAGTTCAGGATGATCTCCCTTTATCCTTGAGTTCACGAGAACTAGTGATTTTCATGAATGTTTTTTATACCTTTACTTTTACTTTTAAAACTTGTATTAGTGCTGGAGTCCTGTGGATCTTTTCATGTGACAACAGGGACAATATGGCTTCCTCCACCACTTACAGCTAAATCCTCTACGAGCTTCTCTTCACAGCTGTGGTCCTCAGCCGATATCCAGGACTTATCGTAGCCTTGGAGGAACAGGTTGACAGCTCTGTGTCTGGGGACGGAGAGGAATGGGTGAAGAAACAGCACAGAAGGAAACTATTGAATTATAAAAGACTTCTGATTAGGTCCATTATCACTAATTCACCAAGGCCTACTATGCCATACTATCCAAACTGCTCATTATATTCACCAGATGTTAAGAGCACTAAATCCATAATTTACAACACACCAACCCTGAAATAATATTCCTCTACCACATACCAACACACACAGCCATAGGCTTTTCATGAGCTAATGCCTTTGCTGCCCATGGACTTTCCTCACATGGCTATGATTGATAGTCTAACCAGGTTTTACATTACCTCCCAATCACTGTGGAGCCTCCCACAAAATGCGGAGCTCTCATTCACACACCTGTATTGACTAAAGTCTCACAGTGCTACTGTAAGTTCATACAGCATATTCTGTGTTTCTTGACCTACATAATGAGAGTAATTTCTTTGATAAAGGAATATAACATTTCTTGGTGTGAAATGAATACAATATATTACTCATTCAACACCGGACTGTTGTAAAACTATGCCACTTGCCAGCTCGTATTATATGTCTATCGGCAGATCAATATAAAGCCCTCAATAAATGGATCCAGCAGTGAAATTATATCTGTGATCTAAAATCTATATCATTTAAAGGTAACTTGTGGATTACCTTGAGTGGATTTTCATTGTTTTTCCTACTTCCTTGCATCCTTCATTTTGAAGCTTTTAATTTTAAAGCCTTAATATTTTTAAGGTTGTTCCTTGGACCTTTGCAAAATTAAAGTTGAATATGTATAAAATGATTTAACTTTTTTACTATCAATGTGACACTGTGGCTAATGTGAGGGTTTGCACAGCACTACTGTGAGTCATTAGTGTGGCGGAAGTTTTCTGTAATAAAGAGACTTGGAGATGAGAAGTTGTCCTTCTGTTATCTTTATTGCTTGCAAGCAAGGCGCAATGCCCACCCAACGAGTGTGTGAGACAAAGAGCGAAACAATGAGCTTTGTCCGCCCTTCTTATAATCATGTAGTAGAAACAGCCGAGTCATGAGAAGTCCGGCACATTCTTATACTTGAAACATTCTACGATTAGGGTGCATCTGTGCAAGACAAAGATAAAATGGCTAGACTTTCCAGGGTCATCTTCACACAGTAGCCATTGTCTCAAGCCAGTGGAAATGTACTGAGAGCAGACAACATTGAAATAAGACAGTGCTTAATGCATAGAGAAATAGAATAGTATAATATAATTTCCACTACAATTAGCACAGTACAAGACCATCCATATATTTTCTACTTAGTCATGTTTTTGTACCTGGGTAGGTTGTAGAGGGGAGCCATCCTGAGGCAGGCCACCACTGCTCTCTTCCTCTGTTTGGATAAGACCTTGTGCCACGCAGCATTTTTACTTCTCTGCGGGTGTTCCACCTGAACCCGAGTCAGCAAGGTAGAAAGTGTAATGAGGTAGTGCGTGAACTTCCAATGAACCAACAGTATTTTTTTGTGGCAGCCACTGTAGAAGTTCTCCTTCATGCATTTGTCCTGCAATTATCCTGCATTAATAATACTGCAGACAGTTCTTTCTTGAATGTTATATAGTACAACTAAATTAGTATTCGGATTTCCAAACACTCATGTTTCTTAGCCCACTAGCTCCCAGACCATTCCTTCTGATATCTAAAAACTGAAAAGGGAGCAAAACTTGACTTTCCAAAACAATTCCGCTTGAGGATAAATCCAAAGCGCAGTAGTTCAGTGAGCATGCAGTAAAATCGGGGCTTCCACCATGCTGCATTTGTAAGATTATCAACTAAGGTCATTAACAGCAATGCAGGGTAATCTAATCATGTCATCAATCACCAACAGATTGGAAATCAAAAGCTATCCGAGCACATTACAGAGAATGTTTTTATCTGTCTCTAAGCCCACCTGGTCCAGGTGATAAAGGACTCGAGCTATTCCCAGGATCTTGTCTGCTGTCCTCTGGGGGTCGGAGGTGGCCCCTGGCTGGCTTGGGAGCTTTGTATAGAGGGCCTCCTGCCATGAGCACCTTGGGGCCTCCAGCTGGAGAACAGAAAAGGAACAATGTATTAATTTATTTTGTAGTGAGGTGCTGACACTTCAACCATACAATAAAAAATATTTTCAAAAAAGGCGGCTGAGGGGCTCAGTCCAGGGAAATAAAGTTAATAGCAATGGGAAAAGAGATTCAGGACAATAACTTGATCCATTCAATTATGTTGATTGGCAAGATCCTCCATAAGGCACAAAACATGAATGAATGAATGAATGAATGAATGAAGGAGCTTTCTCCGAAACGCATAATCCAACAAATATGACGAGGGGATCAAGTTGGCGTCCTGCATCTTTTTTCCCCATTGCTACTAATTTCTTTGTTTGAATCCAAACAACAATTAGACTCAGTGCTAAATATACAATATTTGGTTTTAACGAATCAACTCATTTTCAATAACCAACAAAGGAGGGATCCAGGGTTGTGCATCAATATGAGCAACCTCCTGTTTCAAAAAGTGTCTTTAAATGTGAGAGAAAGCAGGATTTGTGTTGTGTTTTCATCACTGACTTATGAATAAACATAAGTGTTTCATGCATATTTTCACATGTCTCTGGTACATGTCTCTGGTACAATGAGTCACTGATTGCTGTGAGATTATTGGAAAAACTTCTCTGGATTCTTCAAGTTACAAGAGTACACTTCAATTAAATCTATCACACACTTGTTGCCTTCCACAAATTACAAATTACATGTACTCGGGCATGACGTGTTTATGAATATGCAAAATGTGTACAGAATGAAAATGTGTACAGAGATTTGCATTTAATTTCTGCTCAAATGCACTTGTAGCAATTCTACAGAAAACAAATAAGCTGAGCTAGAGACAAAACAGCCGAAAGTGAAAATGGAGATAAGGAAAATGTTTTCCATTATATAGATGGTGCAGAATTCCTGATTGTCCTGATTTGTCAGAACCCAAAGGATTTTTGTCTCAGTTTTCAAATCTGAGACAGTTTCCAGTTTTACCAAATAAATACAGAGCTCCTTTTGCAAGACCATTGCCTGGCAACCCCTCATGTTGGCGCATCATTTGTGAAGCCTAGCTTAAAGTTATTTTTGTGGCAGATGTGTTTCATACTGTGTGATCTCTTTGACCTAGAGATACCATAATCCTCCATGTTTATATTATTTTATCTTCATTTAGCCAGGCAGTCCAATGTATGGCTATGGACAGACAATTTTTGTGTTTGTCTTATATACACATAATGTGCTTAACATCTTCCATTAACTTATACCCGTTAAGCATCAGTGAAAACAAAACACATATTGCGGCTTTAGATTCCATTTGCCATACAATGATTGTCCTTACCTTGCTCTCAAGATGTACAAGGCCATTACAAACATGTTCCCGAATCTCATCTTCAGTGTCTTTCTGTGGAAAGCAATCCACAACCAATGTTAAATCCAAACAATAGAGATAATAGAGTGGCTTACCTTCACCATTGTCATGGCATAAACTAGTGGATTTTCAAGGAAACACAGTCATTATATTGTGATTCAAATTATAGAAGGTTTAGTGATGGGAACTACATTACTCGCTACCTGAGTGAAGTGGCTCTTAGCCAGCATGATAAGGCTCTGGTCGCTGGGAGAACAAACCCTAAGCCCCACAGGGAGCAGTCTCTTCAGGGAAGCCACAATGAGAGAGGTGTGTGTAGAATAACGATCCCCCTTCCTCTTTGTCTTCCTCCTCTCATGGTCCAACTGGGAATTGAAAAACCATGAAGGTGAATGAGTATTTTACAGGCAAAAATGTGAACGACAACTTCCTTATGATTACAATTTTTGCTATAAGAAGTGGTGACTATGGCCTAGAGTTCTACGAAGTAAATGTTTTTATTTGTATCTTATCAGAAGTCTCCTTCTGTATTCATGGAAATATCTTTGATGGTTTCCAATATGTCTGGAAGAATAAAAAGGTCACATCATGGACACGGCCATGGTTATAAGGCCAATTTATTTATTTATTTATATTTATATATTTATTGCTAACCTTGGACATTTTATTGTTGTTCACCAAGAAAGCCAAGTTGTTGATCTCATTCTGGACCACGTAGTTCTGTTCCTCCCATTTGAAATTCTGTTGTAGCAAAGGTGTAAAATAAATGTTAGATGTTTGAGAAGACAGGCCATCACTTGGATAGTATTGTGGCGAGAAGAATAAATAAATAAAAATACTCTTATGTGTCACCCTCACATGAGACTTGGCCCAGAATATAAAGACCTCTGCCGCCATGCTGAACAACTGCTCAGCTTCAGGGCTCGACTCCTTTAACCAGCTGGCCCTGAAACAAGACAGCCAGCAACGCATCATATTATTATCACAGGATTTATTGCTTTAAAGCTCAATATGGGCCTGGAATAATAACTGTAATAACCACTCTTCATCCCACATGTTTCTTCTGTCCTGCAGAAACCTTGTATCTCCAAAAAATACACTTTTCAGAAATTGAGAAAAACTGGTACATTTTCTTGTTGTTTTGCAAGTACTTGTCTACATTTTTCACTGTTTACAATGTATTATCAGTCGTTTACCTCATGTTTTTTGTTAATTTCAAACCAAACCAAAAACCCGGTAGATAGTTGCTGGCCTCTGGTGGGTTGATATCAATATAAATGACAGCAAAATAAGTGTCACTGTCAATCCACACACCACCTAGCAGCTCAGTTCTTCACGCCCCGGCTCCATGGCTGCATGCCTTACCGATTACAATCCACAAATGGGATGAGGATGGGGTAGAAGGCGTAGAGATCTCGCACCAGCACAGTGAACTTCTCTTGTATCTGTAGCTCCGCATCAGAGTGGTTACTCTGCCCTTCCGCCTTCATCTGCTCTTCCTCCAGCAGCACACATTCTGCCCTCTTCCTCAGCTTCTCCATCAGGGGCAGGAAGTGGCTCTTCAGCAGCTCGATGCGGGCCTTGCATATGATTGGCTGAGAGAAAACTGAGAGGGGACATAACTGACGTCACAAGTGCTAGTGGAAGGGAGGCGAGTGAGAAGCATGAAAGATCTGTATTCTATTGTGTAAGTATTATATCAATACACCACACACCATATTGTATGTGATCGTACTACCTGCCAGCTGTTTCATCCAGTCACCCTGGCTAGCGCCCAGATGGTTGTGGATGATGCGAAGGATGTGGCCAAGCAGGTCGCTGGCATGCTGGGGAATCAGGGAGGTGCAGATTGGGCTGTCTGGCTGGCCTTCAGGGCCCCAGTACCACCAACGGGACATGTAGCTGCACAGCATGGGCAGGGTGACCTCTGTGACATGGATGTAGTGAGCCTGGCGAGCCCCAGCCCCAGCGCCCGCCAGCTCCTCCACTTCCCTCAGCGCCTGCTCTAGAGAAGGCAGGAGGGGACACACGTCCTCCACCTGATCTGGCACCCCCAGGTCTGACAGACAGATAAGGAAAAAGAGGCTGAGAAAAGAAGGGTGTAGGATGTGGGGGAGTGGACTGTTCAAGGACTAAAAAAATAAAACGAGAAAGAGAGAAAGATGTGTGTGTGCATGTGTACGTGTCTATGATTTTTACCCTCTCTCTCGGTGTCACTCATGGTGTTGTAGATGGAGAACGGGTTGTCTTGATTGAGTGCAGGCTCCAGGAAGCAGACAGGGAAAGCCCCAGTCAGGGCTGCCAGACAGGCGCCTGCTGCTGGCCTCTGTCTATATGGAAACACGCTGTTACAAAGGGATGGGACTGACTAGTGCCCAAATTCATCAAGCTGTTCAGTGTAGGAGTGCCTGATCACCGGCCAGTTCCCTTCCTATGTCACTGTCAAATATTGCCCCTCAGGTTTAAATGTTTTTCTATGTAACCATGGCCTTGATAAATATTTGTCCTGGACAGCAATAATGTGGAATCCAGGAGTGTCGACTAATCATCTATTTTCTCTCCACAGCAGTCTTCTTTACTTCTAAATATTGCACATATGAATGCAAAAACAAGTAAGCAGTAACGTATTTTTTAACCAGCTACTTATGAGAAGAGTTGTACGGGTTATACACAGCAACATTTTGAGTAGTAGTATAGAATAGAAATATTCAGTGGCGAAACAAACATGATTACTAGAAGCAAAAGAAAAAAATGACTCTCATCAGCACAAACTGTGAAATCACATGGCAATATATAGACAGTACCCCTCCATATAGATGCTGCTGCTGGTGCCAAGAGAGTAGAGGCTGTTGAGGATCCTGTAACAGGACACCTGGACGCTGCCCACTGGAAAAGACAAGGTGATGCTTAGAGCTGCGGCCCTTGTGAGCCTCCGTTCAGTGACAGCCAAGGACACCGAGAAGGAAAGCTGACACCATACAATCAAAGATAGATGGACTAGGTGGACGGCTGTTGATTAATGTAATGAACGATTCCTGGAAGGTCAAGTGATCAGTGAGGGAGACAATATGCCACTGCTGCTCCGTGGCCATGACTGAGAGAGTTAATGAGACCTGGTTTCAAGCTGCGGAAGGTAGGAAGTTGAGGGGAGGGCGTCCCTGAGTGATTTAAGGGGTGTGGAAGCCAGCTGTTCATCCCGCTGCTTAGCATATGGAGGGAAGCGAATGACACCACTGAAAATGCATGAGGGGAGGATAGGGTTTTTGTATACACACTATTGTGCAATGATACAGACGGTGTGAAAATAAACTAGATTTGATCACACATAACTGAGTCAATTTCAGGTTGCAATTGTGAGGTTGGAATCAGGGAGCGTCTAAATGCAAAGCTGGAGGGAAAACCCCATTCTCATAAACACTGGCACAAATATATTCTGTGGGAGATGCAGGAGTCATACTTCCATTTTGTCAGCTTTTACATTACATCTGACACATTTCATATTGATAACTTCTATTGATCGATAGCTGAGATTCTGAGATACATTGCATTTAATGCCACATTTACCTCTGTGTAGTGTAGTGGCAGCACAATCTTTCAACATTTTCAACATTTTGTGAATGCACACAACATGTATTAATAGGAGATTTTCTCCTCTCACAATAGCCTATACTCTTACCCAGGAGGTCCTCTCCATAGTTTTGGCTGCTGAGATGTTGGAAGAGGGCAGTGAGGGTGGGGAGGAGGGTGGAGGTTGTGTAGCTAAGGACCTTGGCCACTCCTCTGGGCTGCTGACTCCTACTCTGGGGTAAAGCAGCCAAAGTCACAGAGAGGTTTTCCACCGTCATCTCCAGATCAACTGCAGCTGCCTCAAAGAATGAACGGAGAGATGCCTGGACGGACTCCGGGGCGGATGTCATCAACGTCCTAGAGAGGGTCAAAAATGCCTTTTTCATGACTTGCAAATATATCAAGGCATATGAGCGTGATAATTGACAAGAAGATGTGTGTTCACTAGGAACAATAGTAAATGAAGTGTAGAAAAGTAAAATGTAAAAGGTGTCATGCAATATATCTTTTGGCTAGCAGTATAATAAATCAGTTGCTATTCTGTCCACCCAGAAAAGTCCAAGTGACATCAATCTCTGCTAAGGCAAGATGCTACTACCAGCTTCATGCTTCAGACAGAGGCATTGTCCTCAGGGACTAAAAGTGATATCAACCACAATTAGATAGCATCAGTGTATCGGTGGCTCAATTACACCAGTCATCTCATCCTCAGACACGGTGGTGTGACACTAATGTGACTGCAGGCGGAGCGGGGAGATCGATTTAGGCAGAGTGTGACAGCAGTGCCATCTAGCTACCTGGCATCCAGAGACTGGGCCAAAACATGGAGACAGCTGGCGATTGATGGGGCGTTGTTTCCTGGGAAAGCATGCAGACACAAACACACATAAAAAATTCATACTAGTGAGCACACATGTACAGATAAAAACATATGCAGCCACACAAACACACAAAGGATGAAACTAATCTTGGACTATGACTCACGAATTTCGAAGACAAAAAGAATGGGAATGAAGACACACAATAGTAGACAGCAAGTGCAAACAACAAATGTGAAAGCATCTCATGACTTAATAAGCATAACTTTCTCTCTACAGCATCCTTACCAAACAGTGAGATCCTGTGTCTCACTAGAGCTCCAAGCTTACAAAAGAGGCTGAAGGTAAGAAGAAAAGATAAGTGGATTAGGGAGTAGAGGGAAGAGTCAAAAAATAATTAAGAGACAGAGGATCAGAAAGAGACTTCAAGAGAAATAAGTAATTAATTCTAAGAATGAGGGTTCTTCAATGAAAAACCTTAAAGAAAATGTGGTCAAATACTATGCTAAATCTGTGCCTAGGGGATTGGCCTATAATCATAGGAAGTGGAAAGGTACAAGGTAACATTAAACTAGTACTAGTTTTATCGAGATAAGTTCTGCTGGGTGTGACCCATACCTGGTGACCATCTCCTTCTCCTTGTTTGAGGCATGGCCTCTGTTACCGTTGGAACAGGGAGAGGCGGACAGGAAGTAGAGACGGTGGCTCTTCAGGTATTGTTCCAGCAGAGGCAGTACAACCTGTTGAAGGGGTTACTTAGATATGGGCATGGATGCATAAAGCATGCAAGAGCAGTACTACTGATACACCTGTAGGGCCAACGGTCAGGTCAAAAAACTACATGTACTTCACTGTGCCTTAAGAAGAAAACAAAGATCAGCGCTGACATAATTTATACATATGTCCCTTATCATTTATTTCTTCCACTGGCATGAGAGTAAATATGCTCAGTAGTTTATGTAAGGCTTAATAAGTGATAATATTAGGGTTTACCAATTCCAAGCAGATGTTTGAGCATGGCTGTCGTGGAAATCCAGTAGCCTGCATTTCCACTTCAGGAAATATTCTACAATATTCTTTAAACACTTTACACTCTATTACACCTGCTCTGAAGCGGTGTCAATGCTGTAACGACTTTTGACTTCCCGCTTCATTTGCTGTTGTGGACATGATCAAGGAATTGATCTCTGTATATCTATATATAAGTGTGCGTGTGCGTGTGTGTGTGTGTGGTTGAGTGGGTGAAGGTGTGGGTGTAGAGAGTTGAGGCATGGCTGTTCACAGACTTGGTTGACTGGGTCTGACTCAGGGGGTCCCATCAATGAGAAATAAACCCTTTTCATTCGCTGCCTCCTTGGAGGCAGAACTGTGTGGGAGGCTTTAATCAATGTCCTGATGGCAATCGACACGCCCACATGGATTTCCAAAATGGCTAAATAAATTACACAGCCACAAAGGCTTTCACTTCGGCTTTCACTTAGTGGGGTTGCCCATGGCAACCATCCAACAAAACTAATTAGTTGACATAAATGAAATGAGAAAAAATAGCTAAGGAGACATAAGATAATGGCATTGGAAAAGGGGAAATTGGAGGAGGGCTGGATCAAGATCAGCGATTCCATATCAGCGGGTGGATTTGGATTGGGTTTTGAATGTAGTTTTGGTCTGAGGCAAACCTTGGGAAAAAAATTGATTGGTTGCTGGTGTGGAGCTCTCTCCCCTTTGGACATCTGTCCTCTGGCTTGCATCACCTCTGGAAAGAAAAACACCAAGAAATATTATGCGCTATATGCAATCAAAGACTAAAACTCTGAAAATATACAGGTAAAGTTAATAAATAAAATGTGTTTCTTACAATATCTTGGGAAGAAAATGCTCAAAATAGGGAAAACACATATAGTCCGTACTCGACCACAAACAAACTAGCATACACATACACAAAGTATTTGCTACAAGGTATGTGTTGAAAGTTGTTTGTACTGATACTATAGACTTTCTCTGCAGGCTTATACCGATTTATATAGACAGGCTTGCATAACCAACCAAACTTTGAGTCATCTTGAGATGGTTGAAAGCAAAAATACCATCAGGGTCTCTATAGATTCAAAGCTGACTTTGCAGAATTCAGACTCAAGAGACTGTTGACTGTTATTCCAAAAATCCATATCAACTGTGAAGATTCAAGGTCCAGTCACAACTTGAGGTGATCACAGGCAAAACTCCCATACTGTCAGGTCGATAACGTCATACAGTACCTTTGGGACGTATAAGATGAAAGTTCATCTTGTTCAATACTATTTTATGTCTTAAATTAAATATCCATGATTTTTGTTTTGTCTTTACATTCATGAACACTATAATGTTACCCAGCTCCAACATGTGTTCCTGGGCCTCCTCAGTGTGAGACAGCAGCTGCTGAAGGAGCGTGTAGCCAAAGCAGTTGGCTATGGCTGGAAAGTCCATCTCCACTGTCTTCCTCTCCCTGTATATGGAGTGAAATCAACCAGGGCTGTTAAACACCCCTGCTACTTTTAATGATTGTTAGCTGTAACCTTAAATATAAATCTTGTTTTCTATGTATTGTATAAGCTATAATTTCAAGACAATGTACTGCTGTGGGGAGTCAAAGAGGCGTTGCAATTATCTTACTCACTGACAGTGCTGCACTTGAGGTTATGATCTGAACTGGAGGTAGTCTGAAAAAAAAACCTGGGGTCTGATTGCTATAAGGCTTGCTTAAAGATGTTATGGGAGCAGTACCCTTGAGACAGGCTCTGAACCTGAAACGCCTCATTACCTGCCCACTTGATGCACATCACACACTGTACTATTACAATCATAAATTGATACTGTGGGTGTTCTTAAAATTGAATCTCACCTCCCCACAGTGTACCCATTGAGCTGCAGGAACTTAAGGACATCCTGGGCTCTTTCTCGGAGTTTGGTCTTATCCTTCGCAGTCAGGGTTTCGTAGGGCACAAGCATTGAATGGCCACCTCCTCCTGAGCAGAGAAATGGGTCAAATACAAATTACTCTTGTATGCAATGAAGACTGTTCTGTGCTTTTTATTATCTAACAAAAACAACATTACTCAAGGTTCAAGAGAGGAGAAGACAAGACAATACATGACAAGAGAAGAACAGAACAGCTCAGATCAGAAGAGAACATTATAGTCAATTATGTATCTGGGTGTTTATTGGTACTTAAGGTGTTCTACAACCTTTAGTCTCCAGTTCTAGTTTCTTCTTCTTGGCCCAGGCATTGTGGTAGTTTTCAGCCAACTGTTCAGCCATTGACTATGGAATAGAATAGAATAGAATAGAATAGAATTTCAGCTGTAGCTGAGTGTATAATATATATAATATAGAAGACAATGTGTATACCTAATTAAATAGTGTATAAAGCAAGCACATGTAATGACTTACACACTGATGCCATGACAGCGTGACACTGCTCACATCCATAGGTTTGGGGCTGAAGGTTGATGCCCCTTCAAAAGATAACTACACCGCAGACAAAAACAAGTTGATTACCAAATTTATAATACCAAGTAAAGCCCAGTAGGAGGACAAGTTTAGTTGTGAATGTGGTCACTTTTACTGGTACAGACACATAAAAAAATGAAAAAACAAAACAGATGTACTATAAAACAACATAATGTGGCCTCTGTCAGGGTACACATACCTGTCCAGACTGAGAGATCCTGCGTGCACAGGTATGCAGGCCAAATGCCTCTCCTTCTTTGGTCCTCTCTATGGTCCATCCAAAGGCCAGCATACTCCTTAGTGTCTCTTTAATGGCCCAGCGGTAGGCCTCTTTGTCCTGGATATTTATATATTTGCATTTATAACAGATTTATAACAAATTCAAAATAATAAACAAAGTGAACATGGCACATGCATACGTTTGTGAACGTTAATTGACTTGTTAGGGCTTCAATTAGTTGGGTGAAGACAATTCCAGAGTGGAACTATTAATCTGAAGTAACTTCATACCATCTAATCTGTCAGACTGTGATTGTTGTTCTGTCTGGTTTCAACAACCATGGGCTCCTCTAAACAGTTGTCTGAAGACTTGAAAAAAAATAGACTTTTACAATACACCAGAGGGCTATAAAAAAAACTCTCTCAGCGCTTCCAGCAAGCAATTTCAACTGTCAGAAACATTGTCAAGAAATGGAAGTTAAATGGAACAGTGCAAGACAAGGAAAAGTCTGGAAGAAAAATTTCTGATAGACATAGCTGAAACTGAAGTAGTTGTTCACAGGTCCACAATACAGCGTACCTTACACAACAACAATGATCTGCATGGTAGAGTTCTCAGAGGAAAGCCTTTTCTTTGACCTCATCACAAAAGCCAGTGTCTAAAAAGCATGCAAAAGGAAATCTTGATGAGCCTGAATCTTTTTGGAGCCATGTTGTTTGGACTGCTGAAATGAAAATTTAACTGTGTTGCCACAACCAAAGAAGATACATTTGGAGAAAAAAGGTTGACGCATTTGAAGGAAAGAACACTTTGCCAACTGTTAAGCACAGGGGTGGAGATGTGCGGCAGCCAGCAGAACAGAAAATATTGTACAAGGAGAAGGAGGGATGGATTCAACTGGATATCAACAAATCCCAGAAGCTAATGTATCAGAGCCAGGCAAGACACTGATGCTGAAAAGCAGTTGGATATTTCAGCAAGACAACAATCCGAAAACACCTCAACATCTGACTACTATATGAAGTACTTACAGAAAAGAGAGATGAAGGTTTTGGAACGGCCGTCTCAGTACCCAGACTTAAATACTATTGAAAATCTGTGGGGAGATCTCAAACATGCAATACATGCAAGGAGACCTAAGAATATTTCTGAGCTAGAAGAGTTCTGCATCGAAGAGTGGGGAAAAATTCCAAAAGCAAGAACAGAAAGACTTTTAGCTGGTTACAGGAAACATTTGTGAGCTGTTAATATCTGCCAAAGGAGGTGCTACTAGGTATTAACTGACAGGGCGCCCAAATTGCCATGTTCACTTTTGTTTATTATTTTCACTCTGTTATAAATGCAAATAAGTAACCATGTATTGTATTTCCAGAAAGATGTTATGATCAAGTTTGTACCATGTAGAGGTTGGATCAGCCTCTATCCACTTAATTCACTGTAGCATGCACTTTGACCAGGTTCCCAAACTTTTGCATACAATTGTATAAACCATTACATAAAACTGAACTGAGTATGTAATCAAAGGGGAAACTATATTAGAATGTTTATAGCATAACAGGGTAAAAACAACTTTTTTGATTTTTTTTTTGATATTTGAAAAACTTAGTTTAACTTAATTAGTGCATTACAGGCATTTAAACAAACTAAAGTGAAAGAACTATTCACAGAGAAAATGAAATCAAATGAGATGCACCTCATCGCAAGTTTTTCATTGATTTGAAGTGAGTAACAATAAATTTTTCTCAGGTTTTTGCATTCATTCATTCAATTTGCATTCAAAGAGTGAATTATTCAAAGAATGCGATCAGAAGCATTTAAACTTTAACAACCTCACTCCACACACCAAGTTTTGTAAGAAAGGCAACGGGGAAATGATTCCAAGACCATGAACAGAGGCATTTTAATTTTTTATATTTCATACACCAAATTTGGTATGCAAGTGCCTCTGGGATTTGTCAATTCATTGCTTTCTTTGCTGAAGTACACACAGTACAGATTCACTTTGTGTTTTACCTTCTCAGCCAGAGCCCTGTATGGCTTGAGGAGAGGGTGAACCTTGGTGTTCTCACAAAGCTGCTCTCCGTGAACCCAGCCACTGGCAAACTGACAGAGACAACACACAGATTCACTCACAAAACCATACATTAGAAAATATGTAGACAGTAGGCTAATCTTCTTCTGTTAGCTCCTAGGACACGGAACACAGACCGATGTTTGCACACTGCCAAACAGGCATTCATTATCTATGAAGTGTATTCGTAAGTGGCATAGTCCTGACCAGGATATCATACATCACCCTGTCAACTCTAACAGGCCCCTCAGATTTGATGGATGATTATCAAGATATTACCTTGTCCAGTGACCACTTCTCATGAGTATGCTCTGCATACTTATTCACTACGAACTCCAGTCTCTCTGGTACTGACACGCTAGTACAGGGAAAGAAAATGTATAATTTAGCTCAGTTAACATACAGTAACAAATTTGGGTAATTTGGGTAATAATAGTTGACTAATAAGGGCATGATTCATCAAGAATATGTAAATGAACGTTCATATCCACGCGCCTATGAAACACAACATTTTCATGACGTAACGCAAGCAGTAAGTGTAATTAATCTTGAGGCAAATTCTGTCTACCAAATTAAAACTTATACTTGGCCATAAATCTATGCCACTTATCTTGGAGAACAGAACAGATTGTCTTCTGAGTATCCAGAGGCACTGTATACTCAGCACATTTTTTGTCCATTATCTTTAAATCTCCCTGGTCAGTAGCTTACTTGGAGGTATCTACAGGGTGGGGGTCAAAGTGTCCATCTGTGTCCATGGAACCTTTTCTCTCCAGCCGGGACACACAGCATGGGTCCATGTGGTCAGGAGGCAGGGCCCCGGCTACTGCAGCCAGGCACTGGAGACACAGCCTGAATAACTCTGGCTCATAGGGCTGTAGAGTGGGAGTGAGAAGGAAAGGGGGAGTTGGAGACAGAGTGTAGGAGGAAGTGAGAGGGAAAAAGAGACAGAAAGAGATAAGGAAAGACAGTAAGGAGACAGAGAGTCAGAGGACGAGGGCAGACAATGAAATGGTCAAAGTATGAATGGGTTATATATAGTCTGCAAAGTATTCTAGGGATTTTAAAGATTCAAATTTAGATTAGTTATCCATAAGTATGGATCCTTCTCCATCAATCTGTTCATTCATCTGTCCTGAGATGACCTCAGACACCACTGAAAATTTTGGCAAAACTTGGAGGAATAATGCTTCTGGCCACTGTATTCCGGATTTCCCAAAATTAGATTGGCCCAAGGGGAGTGCTACAACGCCTGTTCATCTATTTGTTCATCAGTATTGTGTGGTATCTCAAACACTGCTGGTGCGATTTGGATGGCAGAATGATGCATCTTTCCACTGCATTTCTACATTTTAAAAAATACACTGAAAGGCCCAATAAGGGTGCTGCAATTACAGGCCAAAATTTAAAAAAAAAATGACATACCATATATCCCACACCTTAACTTCAATTAACAAGATTTGGTGCACATATCCAGCTATCCTTGCCATACAAATTTGCCTCTGGGACAATCAATGTACAACAAACACAACAAACTTGGTACATTGCATAAGAAGATTGTAATACAGCTGTACTACACTATACTCTATATAATATAACATGTTCTCTACAAAAGTCGTACAATTCTGTACAGTATTGACTGTGGGCTAGACTTCTGAGGCCGTTTGATGTGGGCCACATGTGGGACTGGAATAACCTCATGAACCTAGTTCTTTGATGTTTTCATGTTCTGGATCAGTCAGATAAGTGTCAGTCAGCAATATGCCGGTGCATGCTTCCAGTGAACTCTGACGAGATTCAGTTATATTGATTACATCTGTCCTATTTCCAGCAATTCTGTTGTAAGTAATGGTGGGAGGTTTCATACCAGGATATGTATAATTCAGTCTTTTAGTTTCAACAGTGTTACATCTTCCACAGAGTTCCTTCTAAAAGAACGCTTAAGGAGGAGATCAAATGCTCATCATCTTGCTGCTGCTACTAAAATAGGCTTTGAGGAGGATGGAAAAAGAAAGGAGGCAATAAATCAATGATAGGATTGGGCTGTGATCAAATTGTCAAAAAATTAAACATTTATTATTTTCTTGCAACTTTTCTGGTGCTCCAGGGAAATATTCTTATTTTAAATCATTTGAATACAACCTTGAGATTGACCGTGGTATTTATTTTGTTTTACCTTCTTTGCCAAGGCATTGAACACCCCCCAGAACAACTTTCTAGACAGGTGGAGCTCCTCCTCGGAGGCCGAGCCCTGGTCCCCCTGTCCTGCAGTTAGAGAGTAGTATTTCCAGCTCTGCTCATAGTGATTGGTCAACAGCTGTTGTGCAGAAGTAGTGATGAAATTCATCAGTATAATCAGGATTAGCATAATATTGTGTACATATCTCCTATATATTTTCATATATACGTTGCAATGTGGTAAACCACCTTGAGTGGCATCTTGGTGTGGTCTGCGAGTTGGGGAACGTCGAAGACAAGACGTCGAAGGAGAGGCTGCATCATGGATGGTTGGAGTTTACTGAGGACACCAACAAGTGCAGAAATAGACACACACACACACACACACACACAATGAATGATGTTATGAATGATAATCATGTCTGAGAAGAATGAGCGAGACAGACAATTAACAAGATGCCACAGGCAAGATGTTAATTAAATTGTTAACATTTTGATTGAATTTGGTAAGTTGTATTTGAATGTGGCAAAATTGTACTTTACAGGGGGTGGAAAGTGATTCATAAAATGTTATGAGAGGGTATGAGAATGTATTGATGTGCCTGCTTCAATTAGTAAGAATCAGTTCCTCTTTTCTCTTGTAAACCAATGATGTGTTTGCGAGGCAAAAAATGACAGGCTTTTACTAAATGCTAACATTGTTTTATCTATTTGAAATGTGCTAATGGAAGCAATAACACCCTGTATCTGATAACTAATATAATGGAATTAGCTTTGGCATAATAACTCAGAAATTAAAAGAGCAGACCTCACAGAAACCTCAACTACCAAAATAACATTGTATCATAACATATATAATGTAACAGCGAGTTAATTAAAAATGTATTTCCTCTATCTGCAGACAGCAGCAGCATACATTTTTTAGTATGAAAAACCACATTGGGAGTTGAGCTCCTCACCCAGGAGGTTCCGCACCTTAAAACTAAATAATCTACCTGCAGACAGCCAGCAAGCAGTCTTCGATGGAGTCTCTCTGGGCCTTGGTCAGGCTCAGAGCCCTGGAGAGACGGTAGACAGCCTGGATGAGAGAATCCACCAGCACAGCATGGCCCTCTGCAGCACACAGCAGTGCTGAACACTTGGTGAGCAGAGGAAGCACGGCCGCACACAGGTATCTGTTGAGGGCCAGGGCCATGTCAGTGGATCCCAGGTCAGCCTGCAAGGAGAAGAGGCAGCTTACACAGGGTCTAATTATGGAGAGAAACTAAGTGTAGCTCCACAGACAAGAGGGAGTGAGGGAGCAGAGAAGTACATCCAAAAAGATTGAAAAAGGGAAAAAAGATATTTTTTCTGAAATAGGTTTAGAAAGCTATGTCAAGCAGTGACACACTGCCTCTTAGTGACCATGAGTGCAGACTACAACATGTCTATCACAAACATGGATTCAAACTAAAAAAATCTACTTCAGTTAGGAGGGAGGTACACAATACAGTTCATCACCCAAGTGATACTGAAGAACACAAAACTGATGAATTTCTTAGTAGATATTAGCAGACATTAGTAGACATCAGTGATTTTAAGTTAATCCAGCCAACCAGGCCCTATGTCAGTGCAGATTTACAGTTGATCAGAGTCATGTTGTGGCAGCGTGGCAGATCTCCCTAAGTGATGATAATCAATAGGTAATCAAAGTAACGGTGTGGTAAATCAAAGCTGAGTCACAGCTAGGAAACATGGGGAGAGAGATGGATCTTTTCCATTGGTGATGGTGTAAACAGCTTGGATCGATGTTAAGTCACAGTGAGTCACTCCTGCGATGTTACACTGGATCTCTCCAGCAGGCGACTGCAGCAACAAAATAAATTTGTCTCTGCTCACTGTGTCAAGCGAGGCGGCTGCCTGAAGGTCGGGCAGGAAGCCAACTTCTAGCAGGTGAAGAAGGAAGCTCTGGTCCTGAATGCCGTAGACCCGGTCCAGGAACAGAACCATAGCTGCTTTGTGGTCTGGGCAGAACACAGTGGACGGGTCAGGCTCAACCACCGTACCATCTGGACAAATGAAAGAAGAGCAGGACTTGAAATAATGTTCTCTCATCTCATCAAGTTGTTTGATTGCTGAACTTGTTTGCACTAACTGGGAAATGTTCTGGATCCAAGATCTCAATTTAAATGCAATGCAATACATGGCTCAATCACAGCTACAGATTACAGCTACTTACTATCTGTTAAAAAAGAAAAAGAAAGCCCCATCAAGGACCAATATGTTATCATTACACAGTTTGTAGTCCTTTCAATTTAACAGGTTTAATGAAAGTTAATGAAAATTTTATACAGTAAAGTAAGTAATCAAGTAAAATCTGTGTTTATATAGCACCTTTCATAACCAGAGTTACAACATGCTTCACAAAACATAAGGAGGAAACTTAACAAAAGTAAATTCTGACAAGACAAACCAATAACAGTGGAACGCTAACATAAAAGATGAGTTTTGAGATGCAGAGGTTGGCCAAAAGCCCTTTGTCTTAAGACCTAAGCAACCTTGCAGCTTTGTGAGGGGTCAATAATTACTAATTATGAAATTATGAAAAATTAAAAGGATCATAAAATCAATCCAGAATTTTATAGGCAGCCACAGCAGGGAAACCAGTACAGAACTAATGGTTTCTTTGCACTGGCTTGAAATAGGCTGAAATTAATGCAGTGATAGGAAGACGACAGGCTGATCTGACCTTTAGCCAGTGCAGGGATTTGAAAGGGGATGCTGATGACCCCCTCGAGGTCCTGGATTGGGATGAGTGACCTCAGGATGGCCCGGATGCGGATGGCTTCCCCTTTGCCTGCATGGATCAACTAGACAAGATTGGAGAAAAAACGTTATTTATGGTCATTCGTATAAATTGTCTCATCTGCTTCTCTTTATCTACATCTCCTCATTTGTGATTGGTATAGATTTAATACAGGAAGTCAAAAATGGCTTTTATATGGATTCACCTCATCAGTGTACTTCATGAAAAGAGTAAATGTCCCTAATATTTTGTACATTCAGTGTATATTAATATATGATACAACTGGCAAAGTTCATTGTTGTAGAATGTAGAAACATTAATATTGTTTTTGCTGATATTGATTGCTCTCACATTGAATGTTAATATCAAGCAATTGACCACAGTCAAATCTTCTAGTTATTCATCTCTGCACATACTGCCATTCAGTTGAAAAGTAAAAGCACCAAACTGACTCATTCTTTAAAAAGCTGTCATCCCCTTCCAGTTCCTCAGTTCTGTCTCTCCCCATTAGAGTCTCTTGGTCTGATGGCAGTAAATAAAACCCTGAGACTTCAATGAGTATTGACTGGGGAGGGTTCCTGAATGCTAAAATACACTCACGTGCATCTCCGGGGCGCAGCGGCCAAGCAGGTCGATGAGGGCCGAGTAGAAGGTCATGATGGCATGTCCCATGTGGATGAGGTCATCATCATCGTCCTGGACAACATTTCTGTAACGAGGAACAATTATAACAGTCAAAATGTTGTCAAAAACTGAGATAAACCATGTTTTCAGTCTAGGTTTGTTTCTTTTTAGCCAGCCTTCCCTCTCACATTGATGGCAAGTAAGGATTTTTAATGGACCCAAGTTGGTGCTTATCCTTAAATAAAACAGCCATTAGCCAGACGGGATACACAGCAGGCGACTGCCAGCATCACAGTATTGTTTTGGATAAACAACACACTAATACACACTCACACAACAAAAGAAATGTCACTTTTATCAAACATTTGATCAGAATGAAACAACTGACAGGGAAAGCTTTTTTATTACCATTTTCTAAACTTCAATCCTCCTTGAAATTAATTTAAAATTTTGACAATTGTGATAGGAGGGACACAGCACAGACAGAGCAGTGGCCAGCTGCCAAATTAATACGTCGCACATCAAAGCTTTATGCACCTTAAAAATCAACAATTTCATGAAAGTATAGTCAATTCTTGAGAGCAATGGCAATAAAACAGTGTAATAAAACAGTGTTGAACAGGCTGATACCCAAAGGGGCATTTTAATTTATAAATGACAGTGAGTTTTCACTACCTGCATTTAAAGAAACAATGTTGAAAGCACATAAAACGGTGAATAAATGATGAAATATAAATTGTTGGATTTGCCATTACATATACAGTATAGACCAAATATCCTTGTCAATACTTTGTTTATTGACATGACACCAACAGTCTGAGGCTGTCAGAGAGAAGGACAGAAAAAGTAGAGCATCAAACCTATTTTCTGTTTGTATCATCAAAATTCTGCTCTTTGGGGATATTTGGAAGCGTTCCCCAAACTTAAAAGCATGTGACAGCCACACACACACACACAAAAAACAGTTCTCAATATCTAATGCATTCTGACTGACAGCGTTCTGTTGGACTGGTAGGTGGTGGAAGGTCCGTCCATGGAAAGGTCCTCGGAGATCCTAATGGCTTCCTCCATGGCTGCCAGGAGGCCGTCCCCCCCCTCACCTCGCAGGGCAGGCCCAAAGCACTCGGGCCGACGAATCAGCAGCCTCAAGACCACATAAGCGTTCTCCTCTACGCTCTCACCTGTAGTTAATGCACAGGAGGCAGAGACAAATCAGTGCTATTCTGGATGAAATTGAGGATTTTGTGTCGGAGAGGAATGAGGTGAGAGCAGGCACAATTTTAGAGCAGAATTTCAATGATAGAAATTTTCACAAATTATATAATGATAGCAAATCAACAAAATCTATAAAAACAGACTGAGGAGCTTAGTGAAAATAATAGCCAGGTTACAGGCACAACTGAAATCATTGACAGGCATGTGTTGAGGAAAGCCAATGCCATTTGACTCCCCTGCCAACCCCTTAAAGGAGAGTTAGAGTCGATGCCCTCCAGGCGCCGCTTCAGAGTGAGTAAAATCAATAGTAGAAGAACCAGAGAGTCAATTATCTCAACTGCAATTAGATTGCTTAATTTGCACATGAAATGATGTAACCTCTTGTGTCTACTTAGGGACTTTGTATTTTGCTCTTATTATTTTCGCACTGCAGCAAAATATTGATTTCCTCTCTGGTCTTATCAACTAATATTTGTTTGTGTGGTACATGATGTGGTGATTTGTGAAGTGTTTTTATTTTAAACCCTTTCAACAAACCAAACTTCCCTTATGGAACAATAATGATTTTAAGTGAATTGAATTGATTTGGTTAATCAGTTTAGCATGAAGGCCTACAGTAATTCTAAGCAGAGTCTTTTTGTCAACAACTGAGATTTGAAAAGTGGTGTTTTGCTGTTTCATTGTTTGAACTACCACTTGAAGTCTGATCATTATATTTATGGGTAGGTCTAACAGGTTACCATTACAGAAGACAGCAAAACGTAGGAAATCCAGGTAACGCTCGCCCTCGACAGGGTTCCATCCAATATCAGGATAGCCTTTAGCCACCAGCATCGGACAGCTCTGGAGACCACAGCCAGCAAGGTACTGGACCACCTGGAGATTAGATTAGATTAGATTAGATTAGATTAGATTAGATTAGATTAGATTATAGATTAGTTTAGCAAATAACAGGATACAGCAAAGAAAAAATAGAATATAAATAAGAGTAGACCAAATGGGGTTTCTCAAACATATCACATCTGACGTTAACATATGGAACATATTAACCAAAATTTAAGGCATATTAATGAAAAAATAGGAAAGTATATAAATTTACAGCAGAGCATGCAGGAGGCAGGAAGAGGGAGAGGGGACAGAGAGGGAATGATATAGAGCGGAAGAGATGACTTCACACACAGTGACAGTACCACCAACACACATAGAACCAAGACGCCAAAACATTTACTCAGACAGATACATACATACATCACAGAGTTGACTGAAAAGATACACAGAGACACTGCAAAAAATGCAATGGCACAGCATGTTCTTTACAGTGAAGCACAGCTATCTATGTGTACACAATATAATAGAGACTATAAATAGAGGTACTGTAAGAAAAGAGGAAGGAGCAGAATATGAACTCAATTCACCTTCTCTAGGTCAGGTTCCCTAAGTGCTAAGGCCAGTTCATTGTTATCCATAACAGAGGCTGCAGCCACATCCAGAGGAGTGGCCCCACGCATGGATGGAGAGGCTAGGGGAGAAGGGCATAAAACCATCAGCACAACACAAACCATTTATAATATCAGGTTGTTGGGAGTTAACTTCTTAATACCCTCACATGGTTGTTATTACAGCCCTGGCAAAACTGCATTCACCACATACCAAGACCACAACTAACAAGAATAAGTCTCCAGGCTAAGAAGACAACTTTTTAAAAACACTCTAAAACTGGACAACACATTTCCTACTAAAGTATAGGAAGACACAGAGCAACAACTGAATAAGACTAACCTAGTCCAACACTGCTGTTCTCCAACAGGTAGCTGAGGTGATCAAACAGGGCTCCCTGATTGTGACGGCTGATGCGGCAAAAATAACACAGGAAGCGACAGCAGTGGGCCACCATCTTGGGGAAAGTAATCTCCTAGCAGAAGAAAATGCAAGGATAAAAAGAGAAATAAAATGGTAGGAGGCAATGCACAAAGATGAGTAGAATTGCTCTGATCATGCTGGTGATAACACACTGCCAAATTAATGACACATATCAGCTAGAATCTTTTTCATACCTAGCACTAGACTCACAAATTACTGAAGTGACGAACTGATTTGCTCTCTTGAACAACAGCTGATGACTAGTTTCCTTGGTTACACATATTTTCTCCATGTTGTCAATATAAAGTTGTATGCATCTCACCTTAGATTCTCCTTCTCCCAGTACATTGACCATCACCTCCATCACTGTCTCATGCATCCCCAATGCTCTCATAAGGTTGGGGTGCTGGTAGAAAACTTTATTGTTCATGATGTCTCTGTACATGGACAGTGAAACCAGAAGAAATAAGACAGAAATGTGAGAATACTTTCCCACAGATGACGTGTGAATGTGTCATGAATTAATGAATACAGTGAATTACACAAGGGACCAAAGTTCACACTGATCAAAAGGTGTCAAAAGAAGAAATCCCATGTTGCATTGCAAATTTCTCCCTACCCTAGTCCCCTGATCATCAGCCTCTCCTCCTCTTTCCCCATCCGGACACTGAGCAGGGAGCGGATCTGGCCCAGGGAGGCCAGGAGGGCCATGGTGTCCTCCACCGAGGCCTGGCTGATGGTATACGCCCTGCAGAGGGGTCCTCCCATCTGGCCCCCCAGGCCCTGATACTGGCGGTGCAGCAGTGAGAACATAGCCCTAACCAGGTCAGGGTCCTCCATCACGGTCTCCTGGGCCCAGCGCACCATCGTCTCAGAGATCAGCTGTTTGAGGGACACTGAACAAGTACCAGCAGGTGAAAAGTGGTGATAAAAGTAGGAGGTGGAAAGGTGAGTAAACCTATTACCCCTTCTCTAAAAGTGTTTACAGCTTAAAAAATATCTATATATATCATACGATGAACTGCTGAGTCGGCTGTTTCACGTTAGCAGGCTCAGCCGTCCCATTGTTGAGACCTATGGTGAGATAAGAAATGATCGGGTGTAATGTTGTGAAATAGGTGGAAGGCACACTCTCACTAACCACTCCTTTCCTCTATCATCTAAGCTATGTTTCTACATAGACACCCAAAAATGGCACAAGAGCTAGTTACATCAGATCCCTTGTGCTGGTAAATTAAACGTAGTATTGTATGTAGTATGTAGTATGGTATGTAATGATGATGGTATGTAGTAGTTATGGCAATCATTGGTATCCAAAATACAAAAAGTGAGACAAAGAAAGGAAAAAAAAGTATGCAATACAGATACACTTACCGGGACTCTGCGGTCTATAGTCCACCTCAGCTTCTGTGGGTGTCCTCTTCAGTCCAATGACTCTCACCACAAGACTGAGGAGTCGATCTTTCATGGACATCTCAGCATCCTCCTCTTCCTCTGAGTCACTGTCCAATTCAATGCCTACCCAACAACAGCAAAAGAAGCTATGTGTTATGTATGTTACTACGCACATCATAGTAAGTGCATTCTCAGGGCCTGTTCATAGTCCCCGGTTCAATGGATCAGTGAATGTGTGAAAGATAGACACGGTATTCCTACCACAGTGTGTGTTGAGGAGGTGGTGGAAGTCTAGCAGCAGCGGTCTGATTTCCTCTGGGCATGGACAGTTCTCCTGCTGCTGATCCTCTCTGAAGCTCAGCAGCATGTTGATCTGAAGGAGAAACCGGTCACAGAAACACACATAGAAACGATATTACTAGATATGCTACAGTTTCATGGTGAACCATGAAGACAACATAGGTAACTTGATATATTTTGGTGACTTTCAAAGGATATTGATTATTAAGGCGACATTAGTAAACTATTTTGTAACTTCCATCTTATTCAAAAATGATTCTGCTACACTAGAATATGTAACTGTTGCATTTTGCAACACAGATGTATCACATTTGTTCAAGCAACACCATTCCCAAACTGCACAGCTCCTAAATCACAGCAACAACTACAAATCTGCATTTCTCGACCATCATTCTCTTTCATCTACACTTCCACTTCACTCCATCCAACCTGCTCCTGTGGAGGTGAGCGGAACTCCTTTGTCTTGCGGGCAGTGAGGGCAGCGGACATGTTGAGTGCCTGCATGACCTCGTCGTAGCGGGAGCGCTGGTTCTCCTGCAGCTGGCCCACGAAGGCATCAGAGAAGGCCACCACAGCCTCGACCCTGTGGCGCACCTGGCAGTCACACAGGTAGGACAGCAGCTGGCAGAGCTGGAGGGAGAAAATTACATCCAGTTTCTTTATGATTCATTTTCAACTCGGAATAGGAATATGACAACAGAGCATTTGAAAGTCCAAAATTAGAGCCAATGGAAAAAATAGAAATAATAACATGTCAAAGAAATCTGCTGGTTCACCTCAAGTTTGACAGCTTCTGGAAGCTTCATCTGAAGAAGTCCTAGTTTGGGAGTGTCATCTTTTATGTCATTGCCCCCTTCCCACTCTTTTTCAGATTCATCATCACTATCCTCCTCTTCCTCTTTCTCCTCATGGATTTCATCTTGTCTGGAGAAGACTCCAGGTTCTATCAGTCTGAGCACTTTCCCAAGGTCCTCATCCCCAAATACCCCCATTACCAGTAGCGTATAGAACTGTCTAATCAGGGGAACCAGAAGAAGCTCAATGCTGCCCCCTTCAGGATCCCTCACACCCTGTCCCACGGCCCACACTGCTGCAGTCAGCATCTCCACAGTCAGGTTCCTCAATATGTCCAGGGGGATTTCTGGGCTGTCAGTACAGGCTATCTCAAAACTAGGACCACCACCATCACTTTCACCACCATCTCCTGCCATCCCATCACCCCTAACAAAACAAGGAGTGGAGAAGTGCATCCGTGGCTTGAGAGAAGTGCTACGGCCAATGCTGGGAATGCCGTGTGGAGGTCGACTGCCCCCTCCGTTCCCACCATTGGCAGGGCCGGGGTAGAGGGTGATAGCTCTGGTCTGGTCTGTCATAGGGACAATGTACTCCTGGTTCATCATGAGACGTGCTGTGGCGTGGGCGCTAAGGTGAACCTAGAGAACAACAATAAGAGTATTCATTTGTAGTCCTCCTAAGACCCAAGTTTCCTCATTCAGTTGTGTTTTAATGAAACCCAAAACAAAGCGTTGACTCCAACGCGCCATTACCTGAATGAGCAGCTGGTAGAATGCTGAGCGGAGTGGGCCAGGGAGGTGGGGACTCTGAATGGCATAGAGGACTTGTGATTGGTCCAGGTGACTGCAGAGGGCGTGGCAAACTCTGGTGTTGCCAAGGGCACAGAGGGAGCAGTAGAGGAGGAGGGTGTGGTGGTGAAAGGTCAGGAGGTCATCAAGTTCTGACAGCTCCAAGATGTCAACACACCTAGGCATAATATCATCAATAAGTCATACATTGGACCTCAGGACTTTGTTTTATCCCACATGCAATGAGTCAAGTTGACAAGAATGTATTTTTCTTCAGCCTGGGGGACTAGATGCAGGGGAAGGGAAGTTTGAATAAAAACATTGACATTCACACACACGTTCACACCTGGGAGCTGCAGCCGTAGTCTTGAAATGTGGGCTACTGAGCAGTTGGGGATTGAGTGCTTTGGTCAAGGACACCTTGATGGTAATTGTTGAAGGAGGGGACAGCGTGATTTGTTTAATCCCCCACACACATTTTTCCAGCTGGTCCAGGGATTCAAAATGGCAACCTTATGGCCGCATGCTTACTTCTCTAGAGATTAGGCTACCACTGTGTCCTTGACAAGTAGGAGATTTCACATCTTTTGACTTGAGTTTTTATATCTTCCATATAGTACCCAAAAACATGAGAAAATGCTCAAAATGTATAAATTTGTATCCTGCATTCTGTGCTTCTCTAAGAGATAACTGACAAATCAGCACAGATTTTACCTGTATTACATGAATTTGTAAGCCCAATTCCAAAAATCTTTTTTTTTTCTGTTCTCTGACCTGTTTTCATCAGGGATGTGAAGGGTCATGACCTGCAGGTGCTCAGAGCATTGGACCCTCCAGCCATGGTGCTCATCTGGTCGGTCTACCAACACCCTTAATGCATGGCTGGGTACCCGGGTCCACAAGACCGGGATGAGTTGCTGGACCTGCAACCTGGGAGGGCACTGGGGAGTGGCATTCCTCCTCTGGCTGCGGAGCAGACCTGCTGACAGTGGCATCACGTTCTGGACAGAGAGGAAGATAAGAAAAAAGAGAATAGAGAAGATAATCAAAGAGTCAATCAGGCAACAGATTAAAAGCTAGAAGGCACTCAGCAGAGCACAAACCTCCACCAATGCTGAATAATTCTCCAACTTGCAAAGCTGCAGCCTCCACAATGGTGCGTGTTTGTTTATTGTTTGTCTTCCGGGTGTGATTTTCCAATTAAATAGCATGTGAATGCAATGCTGGCTAGCAGCAGTTCGACCTTGCCACCAGCATATCAAAGCAGCATAATTAGTTATGGCTAAAAAACAATAATCATCCAATGGCAAAAATCACTGATCCAGATCATCACCAATCTCTAATTAACTGATCCGTGGGCCAAGGGCTATCTGTCCACAAAATTTCATCCAAATCTGTTTGCTACTGTTTGAGATATCTTACTAACAAACAGACAAGGAAGAAAACATAACTTCCTAATGAGAGGACTATTTGCCATGGCATGAGGGCAGATGAGTGAAGACATAAAAGAAAGAATAAGCAAAGTATATTAAAAATATCATTACCTTAACACGTCCCAGCTCAAACTGAAACATGTTGCTGGTGGTGGGCTTGACAAAAACCGCAGGGAACAGCCTTGTACTAGCCTCCACCTGGTTATAATGCAATAGTAACACCTCAGTTTGGTAATGCAATGCAACAGGAGATACATTCTTCACTATGATTAGCTGGATAATATGTCCAACAAAGTGTGATATAGTAGAATAAATAAAATAGTTAAATATTTGTATATTTTAATATATTCTTAGTGATAGAAAGAAATACTGTTATGAATAGAGAGGAAAAACACATCAAAGTTTCCTGTGTGGCCTACTTGGTAAAAGGTGGCCATCTCTACTCCGCTGGAGGTGAAGGTGAGCAGGCCAGTGGCTGTGTCGATCAGACAGCCTATCTCCAGCCCCGTGCTTCTCCTGCTCTGAGACAAGCCTGTGGCCTCTCCAGCACACACCATATAGCAGTTACACCGCTTCACACTGTGCAAGAGGACAGGGATATGTTGGCTAATTGGTGATCAAAACACAACTGAAGCACCAGTGAATTTAAGCAACAATGGAACATCCTCTTTTACACCAGCTCATTCAATATTGAGGTCCTCAATATCAAATGGAAGTTCATAAAACAGACTTGGATGACTATAATTAAGGAGTAAATTGCATAATTATGACAAAAATCAAAAACATCTGTCTGTCATAACCATTTAAATGTATGGTGAAGTCTGCCATGCCAATTATCTAACTGTCCTTGTACACTGACCTCTCCTGGACTTTGCCACTGTCATCTCCCAGGGTGACAGTGACGGTGCGGGATTTGTCAGGGTCAAAGGTCAGGTCATGTTGGTGGAAGTCAGAGGTCACCCAGCCCACCCACACATTGAACGGTTCCTGGCCTGGAAGCACCCTCACTGAGTAATAATACTGAAAGAGACAGGCAATTTGGTGTTATTCTTCTATATTAACATTTGCCATTTTACTTTTTTACTGTGACTAATTGAGCATTGAAATGACTTTATCAACCAGCGAAGGGCTGAAGCACACTGCATGTACCTTTTATTCAGTTTTATTGCACTCTGAGACACTATGAGGCCCAATATTTTGCCCTTACTGACATCAGAATAACCAAATGAAAAAGATCCATTCAAATAGATATGACTACATTCATTCTTTCCTAATATACAAATTCCTTAGTAGCTTTGTATTATTGTATGTTCTGTGGTTATAAAGTTAAGAGATGATGAGATGATGGGTTAGGGTTAAGGTCTTACTGTGGAGCTCTGGATCAGATGATCTTTGTCAACAAGGACATCTTCCAGAAGACGGGCAGATGAGTTCATGCTGACTAGGCCTGGTTTGGTCTTCTTCAGCATGAACCTTACAAACCAGAAATACACAGGCACACAGGCACACAGGCACACAGGCACACACACACACACACACACACACACACACACACACACACACACACACACACACACACACACACACACACACACACACTCACACACAGCAGAGTGAAATTGTGAGACATAGAGCCTGTCTGTTTCCTATCTCCCTCTGTGTATCTTTTTCATTCTATTGATTTGTTCTCTTTTCTGCCATTTCTGTTGGGGAAACTTCATTCCTGTGTTGTTTCATAACGTCTCTCATTTTGGTCACCTTGGCATAAAAATACAGACAAAAATACTAAACGTAACATTTTTCTCTTAATAATAGGACATGTTATCCCAACTAAAATAACACTATCAAAGCAAATGTTAATGCGTTTGTGCTTCTCCTTCCTTATTAAGAAGTGCATACACTATTCATTGCATTTCCCCCCGCCCCCATCATCAGCTTCTCTTCAACCTACCGCTGTTTGAGTCTGGATGTTTTGTCTTGGCTGTGGTCCTTGTGGTTGAGCTCATCTCTTGAGCCAGCAAAGCCGTGAGCCGACTTCATCAGCACCTCAAAGTCAGAGTCCACCTCCTCCAGCTCTTTCCTGCCTGAAAGGACACTGGGAATTAATTACATCAGGGCTCTGGGGAGCTCAAGTCTAGCAATTCATCAAGGTCATAACAGTAAAATATCAGTAATCTGGATTAATTGCAAAGAAGCCCTAGCCAAATCTTACGCATTAATTATTTCACTCAATTTCCGTCTCATAATAGCTCTATGATTTTTACATCTTGCAGCAAGGGGAATGTGATTTTCTATTTGAGCTATAGCTCCAAATTAGTTATGGCAAACCCAACAAGACCCTACGGCAGGAAAGTGGGTAGTCCTTTGAAAAGTCTTCTCAAGTGGTACTGTGACCAATGTAAACATATTTGATATGATGTGAGGTAACATAATTCTTACCTGGAGAGAAAGAGTTGGTGGCGGCTGTAATCACACCCCCTGCAGGGCTAGTGAGGGTGGCAGCACACTGGATGGGCATGCTGAGACGGTAAAAGCCCATCTCACTGCCTCCACCCTGGTGTGCAAAAGCCCGCTGACAGACCCTCAGGCTGGATGAGGCATCAGCTGACCCATTGACTCTGCTGACCTTAAATGAGAGTGTCAGAATTAAAGACTGACTTGTTTTCCATTAACGAGTGCTATAAGCAACCCTGGGTCTCCAAGTGTTTTTTATTCCTCTCACCATTATTCCTCTCCTAGAAGCCCATATCTACATTCCATTTAATATCACACTATCCTACATGCTTGAGGATAAGGAACATTCACCAAGCTTCTAGGCCCAAAATATCCTATAAACTGTATAAACTAACCAGTAAATTGTGATGACCGGGCAGTATGGAGGTAAACTGAGGCTGTCTCCAGCTCATCCACAGGGCTGGGTCTCTGGCCATGTTGACAGCAAAGGGCTCGTAGCCCTCCTGAAGGCCACACACAGTGAAGTACTGGAGGGAGCCCACCTGGCGGCCGAGGTTCAGCCTCCCCACCTGGTTCACCCCAACGCTGACCACTGGCAGCAGGCCTGAAGAAGAATAACAGAATAGAGTGAAAAATCTTTTTTGTCTTGGATAGAGTTTGAAATTCAAATCGAACTCTGGTCTCCCGATTGCGAGTCTGCAACCTCCCTGCAACCTCCTCTATTTTGCATGTGGGTGAAAAATGGTGAACAGAGCGGCCGACCGAACGATCAACAATGCGATCCATAGAGACCCTACTGTCGCAGGGATAACAATTACCATCAATATCTCAGTGTATCTTCTGCAGTTGTGCTTAATATATCAAGTTGGTGTAATAGATTAGCCTGGTTCTAGACGCCTTGAATCGCGTCCCGCCCACTCTCCAGAGAGCGAAGCGATTCAGAGAGTCTGGAGTTGCTCTAGCCAACGGCTTGTTGTCACTCTGAGAAACAATCGAGCCAATCAGCGCCTTTGTGGGCGGGATTCAAGTTTGAACCGTTTTTCATTGGCGTTTCGGCAGAATAATATTTGTTGAAATCACCCCCTTAACCAACATATTGTCTTTGCAAAGATGACATTTTTGTCAAAAACGACCAACATTCTTGATGAAGTTAGTAAATACGCCCAGCATCAATGTCACTGAAAATAACGTCACTAGTGATTGGTTAGGGGGAAATCAACACCCCCACACAGCAAAAGGTTAACTAGGAGGCAAGCTCAGGCTGAATAATGGAGTGGTAAAGAAATGGCCAATCAGTCTGAATATCAGGCTAGACTGTTTTAAGTTAAAAACTGTTCCAGACCGTCTCTGATATCAAAGTCCTTGGCAGCCAGCTCTGATCCTCTGTCGTTAAACAGCACCTCTCCGTTGAGCGTGACAGTCATGGTGCATTCAGCCATGTCCGCCAAACAGCCCACCACATCACCTCTCTGCCAGGGACGTCCCAGGGGCTCACCTCCCTGATGGTACCACTGGGCCTGAAAGTGAGGGAAGGGGAGAGACAGACAGACAGAGGAACAGAAGCAGAGCCAAAGGGGAAAAACATATTTTTCGGCACTCCAAAATAATAAGGGTTACCACACTTTGGTCAGTTAAACATTAAAGCTGCACCAGGCAACTTCGCACATTGGCGACTCCAAATGGCCCAGAAATCATATAACACAGTGTCAGTGAACTGCACATAGCACACTGCACATTTCTCACCTTAGATCCATCAAAGACATACGCCTGGTCATCTGAGCCAAGCTCTCTGTCTGAGGTACAGCCCGGCCGGGCCCAGCCCACTCTCATGTTCCCTACTGTCACTACCTCAAACTCAAAGTACCACTTCCCCCGGGTCACAGCATACGACTTATCTGGCCGGAACACCCGGCACTTCTCAGCAGAGGTGCGACATGGGTCTGGCAGCGCGGCTGCAAATCCAGGAAAGGGAAAAAAATATGGATAACTGATTTGCACGATTCAATTCCCATTGAATAGACAGTGTATATATGTATTTGCATGTTGACAAATGCTGCAGTAGTCTAAACATTCTACTTCAAACATCTGTAAAAATGGGGCAACTAATGCACTGAATCATTTAATTTTGATTTCATTACAAACAGAGCTGTAACTCGATTCAACTTACATTTATTACCACATACTGGTTAAATAAATACAAGAGAAATGAAATGTGAGGTATAGCTGATAAGGGCAGTGAAAGGGCTTTGAGACATACTCGGTTCCTGGTTGAGGGGCTCCAGGCTGTAGCCATAGGCTAGGAGCATACAGACAGTCTCTCTGACACCCTCCCTACCCAACCTCCTAGTCTTCTCATCAAGAAGGCTGTAGGGCACGAGGTGCGGGCTCCGCTTGGCCTTCACATCCTGAAAATATAGGGGCAAAGAGTCAGAACTGGAAGCTACATGTACTGGAGTAAAATATTAATCTTTTTGGGATGCCAGAGCAAAGTGCTACTGTGGGGATTTGTGTGTTTGACTGTACTGGGCATGCATGGATTTGACTCCAGTTTCCTATGTGGTCCTTCAACTCATCTCTCTCCTCTCTTTTCCATTTATATTCCCTCTACTATTTGAAAATACTTAAAAGGTGAAAAGATTAATTTTGAGTTAGGCTACATATAGTGACTGAAAGTAATGACACTTTGAATACAGCATTCAATTACAATTCCTCCAGGACAGGGCCTGTCAAATTCAGATACACAGTATGAACAGTATAAACCTGTTGAACTCCATACGTCCATCCCTGCCTGATGCGCTCCCTGGCCCATACATTGTGGTCATTCTCAGCCAGCAACTCCACCACTTCCTCCAGGGCCGGGCTCAAAAAAACCTGGCTCAGGTCTACTGGGGCAGGCCTGTAGCCACTAGGCTGCTCATACCTAAGGAAGGGAATGCAGAGCGGACATGATTGTGTTTAGATTAGTGCTGGTATTCAAAAATTACTGCAGAGTAAGTGGTGAGGTTCTAGTTTTGCTTTAACAGTTATGAATAAGAAAGATGAAAGGATTGAAATAGTGCTTGTTCTTTATAAGCCTTTGCAAGTTAACTGTTTTAAATATAATGGGTAAAAACAAGCGAAGAATGCCAAGTTGATACTTGAGTTCTTCCCCAATTGTAATGGAGAGAATGAAATTCTCACGAAAGCAAGCATAGAGAAGCATCATTATATTTTGAGATTGACTGTGTGCTTGACATCACGGTCGCAATCAATTAAGATGCTCAGCTACTCACTCACGCTCACTCACTTTCCCTCTCTGTTTCAACCGGCTCTGTACTACAGACTATAGCACCATTTGGACGAGATGCATCCTTCTTATAATAAATCTTGGGGCTGCTAATTTGTTCTCGTCAGCCAAGTTACTTCCGGGGTCCTTGTGTTCTTTTGTTTTGGAATTGTGCTTCAGCCGATATTACATTAAATGCATCAAATGCAAATTGAGAAAGAGACATGGGTTCAAGATAATGTAATCCAACATCACCTTGAACATGCCAATGTTACATACTTGGTGGGAAGCCTCATGAATCTCACTCCTTCATCAGCATGCTCATCAGCCAATCCGATGTGGAAACCAAGAGCAAGGAGTGTCCTCCATTGGAAAAAGAAGAAAACAAGCATTCACTAATCATGGAAAACAGTCCTTACTACATAGGCCGTCACAGACACTAACTAGTTGATTTCTTCCAAGTGGAAAATTTCAGCGAGAGAAAGATCTTAGTGTTGACATGCATCTGTGTATCTGAATACGTTTTAACCGCAAAATGAAAATCTATCAATAAATCAATCAAAGAAATAACTAGATTTAAATTATCACCATGACACTTGTTCATTGCATGACAGAGGCAATGGAGCTCACCTGAGGGTGTCCTGAGCCATCTGGAGGTTCTGGTTCCTCTCCTGCTCTGGCAGCTTGGAGAACTCCACCAGACAGGGGTCAAGCCTCTTACCCTCATCTCTCACCTATATAACAAAAGCTCTGACATCTTTCACACTGCTTAACCAAGCAAAATCCAAGCAAACTGGACCGGGCAAGTTTACACAGCATGTTAGTATTACATGAAAGGGTCAGATGGTGTGAAACAAATTATACTGATTTGACAATAATTAAAATTAGTGTTCCTGCTCTTTTCTTACAGGTCCATGTGTCCATCCAAGATCGATCTTCTCCATCACCCAGAGCTCATGGATATTCTCAGCCAGTCTCTCTCGGATATGCTCCAGTTGTGGGAGCAATACTACCTATGAGGGTAATACAAGTGAAGAAAAAGTTTATACAGTTATATGTATACAGTTACAAGTATAGTGACATGGTAACAGCTTCAAATGTGATGTAAATTTAATTTGATTAAACAAATAAATAAATCAGAAATCAATAATAACTAAATAAGAAATGCCCTTTCTGTAAAAGAAACAAAATCTGTTTGATTGTGCTGATCTGTACCTTGCTGATGTCTACTGGTGTGGGAGTGAAGGTAGCCGGTGTGAGGGGTACTGAGGGACCAATGAGCTCCTTTTTCCCGTCTCCATGATCCAGGGTGTATCTCTGACATGGCTCTACCTTCAGCTTGACTCTGGGGAGCAGAGCCTCAGAACATGGAGAAAAGCTCGGCGGAGGCAGGAAGCGGAACTCCCCGTGCCTCCCTCCAAACAGGAAACGAACCCTGGTTTCAACAAATAGAACAAGGAAGTATTGATCTCATGACATGATTTAGATAGAAATGCATAAGGTCGATGCTTCACAAAACTCTGGACTCAAGTCTTTCATATTCATGATTAGTTTTATGTACCATCTAGAAAGACCGAGAAGCCTAGATGTATACTGAATACAGACTACATCCATTTTGAATATAGCATTTTGAGTCAACTTAAACTTTTGAGAGAAACCAAAAGACATCCATGGAGGAGAGTTAAACACAAACACATCACCACCACTGACTTGACTCCAGCAGAGAAGCTGACCACAGGATAAAGGAGTCCGTCGGTGTTGAAGTTCTCCAGCATGCCCTGGACAGGCAGACCATTGACCCGGAAGGAGATGCAGGGAGCAGTGAGGTCAAGGCAGCAGCTGACCACATCCTCGTCTTTCAGCAGGTGAGGGAAGGGAGAGCTCACTCTGCGACCCACACAGCCTGAGATTCAGGAGGGAGACTTTTAGCGTTCAAACATGTTACACCTATCCTCTCAAACAGTTCAGTTTATAGTAGCAAACACCACTGGGACCACTGAGTCTCTTCCACAAATACTTCAGTATTCTCTGGTTTGAATAACAATGACTTCTTTCCATTTCTGAGTAAACAGACTACAATTCATGCAGTCTCTATTTCTGAACAAATGTAGGATTGAAAAGAAATGAAAAGAAAAACTGTACGCCAAATCATGTATAACTTTCAGGTATTCCCTTTGAGTCTTTTGCACTGAAGTGAAGTCATATTCAATGTATTCCCTGTCCCTGTACACAGATATATTGGTATGTGTGTGTATGTACTGTAGTGTTTGTGTATAGTGTTTGTTTCTGCTGTTTATATACATGCCACAACACGTTGGTGCATTTTTAACATTTCTATATGAAATAACCAAAAACAAAAGCATTGTATTTTTTATATATTTCAGAAAAGAGTCACCTTGGTTTTTTTTATCTTTATATTCCATGCATTCTGAATTCCATTTCAATGAACGCCGTTTACCAACAGTGCATGGACATGCACATACACTGAATCACCTATCTGCTGTTTGAACCCACCCTCACCTGACCAGAGGTGAAGCCCATCAAAGCCATAGGAGCAGAGGTCGTCTCCCACCCCGACAGACCCCCAGCCTTCTCCTCCTGTGGGCCTGGGCCGGTAGCCCTCTGTGCAGGCCCAGCCAACACGCAGGTGGGTGGGCTCAGCTGTGAGGAAAGGGTCCACATGGTCCACAACCAGCTCATAGTACCACCTCCGATGCTGGGCTGAATCTTCCCCCATAGCCAGGAAGATGTTGGGCCTCATGCTTTGATGGGCAGAGCAGAGAAACAGAGAGGAGGCAAGAGAAGAGAAAGAGATGGTGGCTTTCTGTGGTCTTCAGTATTCAGTATTCATGATGGCTATCTTAAAGTAAAAACAGTTTTATTGGTTATGTTTGTTTTGTTTACTGTATAATGTTCTTTAATATAATGATTAATTTCAAAGAAATTTAGCATATGATCGTTGAGAAAAACAAATGTTACAAACTTGCTCTTTGAGACCAATAGAATTCCTGTTGCAAGTGGAATACTAAATTAAAATCCCATGCAGTAGGGAAACTAGAAAAATAATACTCACCAGACACATTTATCAACTCATGTGAAAACTACAGGTGCTCAGGTGGAGGGGTGGGTGAAGAGGGTTTGCATGACTGGGGTGAGTGAAACTACATTGATATTAAAAACTCTACCTGTTAACACCAAAGTGCTGTGGTAGTACAGTATTGTTGTAACAAACAGAATCGCTGAAAAAAATAATTTATGAAAATCACCCATGCACACCACCTAATAACACATGATGATATGGAAATCCCAAAGATAATTTGGGAGCAGAGCAGGAAGGACAACAAGTCAAAAACAGGACAAACAGGTCTGGCTGACCAAGCATCTGGAAAAATGCCAGTTCACCAATAGCGACACTTGCCTCGCCCTGACAGGGCTCTAACAGCAGTGGAGACATGAGAACAAAAGTAGCGAAATTGAGAGAATGAAGGAGTCGGGAAAGAACTATGAGCTGGTGAAAGATTATGAAAGAGATTAGACAGTATGAGAAGATGGATAAGAAAGAGAATAGCATGTTCGAAAGAGCATCTCAGAGAACTGACAAAATGAAGGCGAGGAGGAGAGGATGGAAGAGGAGAAGAAGAAAAATGAGGAGAGAAAGGAAGAGAGAATGAAAGTAGATGTACTAATGAGGGATTTAGCAGAAGAAGAGTAAAAGTGAGAATGAGAAATGAAGCTGGGGGAGGAAGAGGGAGCTGGAAAATGGATTGCACAGATGTGAAGAATGAAAAGGAAAATGAGAGAGAAGGCCTGAGGAACAAAACAGGCTGATGGATAGAGAGAAAAAAAATCATAACGAAAGAATTGGGATGAGACAAGGAGGCAGCTGGTGAGGAAGAAAGGACAGATGGAGGAAAAAGACAAGCTCAAAGAGCAGGCCAAAATGTTGAGAGACAGAGAAAAGAAAAGGAAGATGATGAAATCAACTAATCAAAAGTTTGACCAAAGAGGAACGGAGCTGATTTGAAAAAAGTTGGAAACTTTCAAAGAAAGGTTGGAGAAAAAAAAAGCAACAGATGAACCTTAATGTAGACATGATGATAGAGAAAATCCCTCAAGATCATAAGATGATAGAGCAAATGCAATAAACCATACCTCCGCAGGCAGAGGGCAAATTTCCCAAATCCCCCTGGAAGAGGTTAAGAAAAGGACATCACTGCTTTGACATCAGCATTTTTGGTCTAGTCTGTTAAGAGAAATGGAACCGGAACAGCGAACAAAGAGATGACACTGAAGGAGAGAAGCAGCTCTTCAATTAACTTAAGTCCAGCAGAGAAAGGATGAGCCCTGTAGTGCAGAGACATCTGGAGCATTACTAGTGTCAAGGATGTGGAGATCATTGTGGATGGAAGACTTAGGGGATACCAAGCCCGAAGCAGTGAGATCTCTACGGATCAGCAGTCCTGAGCTAAACAGAAGCATGAGCAGACAAAAAGTTAGAAAAAGAAAAGGACAGCCGTCTTTAATTGGTTCTCCAAGAGGAAAAAGTATTTGAAATGCCCTGTTTTTTGTTTGTATGGTTTTAATAAAACATCTTTCAATATTTCATACATTTTGTATGACTTTTGTATGACTGCTCGTTGTGTATGGTGAATAAACACAATAGGGCTGCAACTAACGATTATTTTCATTATCGATTAATCGATTATTTTTTCGATTAATCAATTAATCATTTAGTCTATCAAAAATAATGACAAATGCCCAGTGATGTCTTAAAATTACTTACTTAGTCTGAGCAGCAGCCAAGAAAACCCCAAAATATTCGTTTTATAATCATATGAAACGGAAAAGCAAGCAAACCTTAGCAATCGTGAAGCTGTAACTAGCAAATGTTTGGTATTTTTACTTGATAAATGACGATTATCCAAATTATAATCAATTAATTTTCTGTCAATCGACTAATCGGTTAATCGACTAACCATTTCAGCACTAAAACACAAATACAAACAAATTGAAATGAATAGAAACAAAGAGACACAAAACAAACAGAAGCACATCTGAAATAAACAGAAATGAATAAGAAAAGCAAAGAGTAAAACAGAATAGAACAGCACAGAATGCAACAGAGAGGAATGGCTCAGAACAGATTACAACAGAACAGAGCAGACATATTTATAGAAATCAATCCAAAGTGTACCTGGTGACCTGGTTAACCAGGCGTGTTTGGAGCAGCAGGTCTCTCTCTGGCAGCAGACTGTCACAGATGAGGTTCTGGTTGGACCGCACCGCCACGCCATGGCACACACACAGAGAGCTCAGCACCTCCAGCACCTGGGACAAAACCAGTCAGCATCTGATATAGGAACGGCTCAATAAACACATGGCTATGATCCCACATTAGGGGACGGATGAAAAACTGTTGGCTCAGATGTGCCTATAATTTTGCATCGTTGCATCTTTGGCATCAATACATTTCCATAGATTTCATCAGTGCATAAATTAAAACGTCCAGTGTGAAAAGTAATATATATGATGCTTAATAATTTACAGTAGAATCAGCATTTTTTGAAATGACCCAATGTCATACTTTTTTTTTTCTTAGAAAGCAAAATTTGGGTGAGCTACTACATGCCAGTAATTGGTTATTTTGCTCCCCAAAGACTGATAAAGCATTTACATTATTTCTCACCTTTTCTCAAGCAAACACATGCACACGCATAACCCACAAACACATAAAACCTTGCACACCGTACCTTATGATTGCGTCCATGTTTATCCAGGAGAGAGATGATGGAGTTGATGTGTCCTTCTTTGATGACATTGAGTGCTTCAGGACTGTCTACCAGGACACAGTGCAGAACCTCCAAGACTCCTATACATGACAGATAAGTATGACTGGTAATTAAATGTGCTGAGTATATCGTATACGTCTATGATGGGTTAACGAATGGCATCTACAGTCTGTGTGAATTAACACAGATAATAATGTAGATGAAGAATATCTAAATTGCTGGTTCTATAATAACTGACGTCTAAACAACAACAAAATCATGCTGTATGTAATCAACATCATAGAGATCAACATTTTTTATCTTTTGAGTGTTTAGCAAATTGCAAATTGGAGGATTAATTGAAATCCAACCAACCAGTGGAGGCCTCCAGCCTGTCTAGCCTGCTGATCAGCCAGTCTAGAGAGCCTGAGAAATGGGCACAGTTTTTACGATTCCCTCGGATCAGTGCAGCTGAAGGGAAGAACAGCAGGAAAATTCACATTAAGTACTATAGAAAACATAACCTGTCATTCATACAAAATAATTTGTAAACCTTTCAGTGTCTGGATATGCATGTGAATTCTCACCCAGTAACTCATAGAAAGAGTTGAGGATGTTCTCCCACTCTTCCCCTGTGTCACTCTGAGCAGCCTCAGCAAAATGAGAAGCTCTACTGTATTGGTGTAGACGGTCGATACAGTCCAAGACCAAACCTATCACACCCTGAGAAGAAAGGCGGAATATACGAGAGCTATATATGTAGAAAAATGACTAGCATATCACAAATAGGACAAATTCATTCATTCGTTCAGATTTACCTCCTCTTGAAACAGGTTCTGCCGATTCTTTAGGGCTCCCATGCTGTTCTGCTTGTCCTCATGGCCTAGCCCCTCCCCTGGAGGCTGGAAATAGCCAATTAGATCCTGCAGACTAAACCGCACTATCTCCATTGGTAGATTGACAGAGGGGATGTTTCCTTGTTGAATAAAACCATCCAGTTTCCTACAAAAAAGTAGGTGGATAAAGAATGTGCAACAAAACATCAGTTTTGATTAAACTCCGTTAATGAGATGACTGTCCAGCTTTCAATTACAGAAGCTGTGGTACTTTACCCTGCGAACTGGTTCAGTAATAGCAGTGTTCCTGTGATACTTATGCCGTGGTACTCTTTAGTAGTTTTATTCTTTATTTATACAGTGGGAAAACGGCAATAGTGATGGAAAAGTGGAGACACAGGACAGAAACCTCTAGCAGGAATCAATCCCAGGCTAGTGGAGGCACATGCAGTATGTTGTTGCAGATGTGGGGGACTTTACTATGCAACTCCATCTGAGTGCTACCATAAGCACTTTGGCATTCCTGTGGTACTTGGGTAAACTTTCCTGTGGTACTTGGGTAAACTTTCCTGTGGTACTTGGGAATGTTCTTGAGGTATTCCTACAATATTTGCTTAAGGTGTTCCAAGACAACCAAATTCTGTGGTAATGTACCATAAGACCTGCGGCACACTACTATTTCACATGTGGTGTGTGGTAACATCTGTAGTATACCACCATAGGACTTATGGTACCTTACCACAGAATTTGGTTGTTCTGTGATACCTAGATCAAGTACCATAAGAATACCACAAGAACATTTCCAAAGGCTTGTGCTATAAAGTCACTCTGGTCTTGCACAGACTTTTTTGCAAGACTGTTTTAGTCCCTACTTCATGGTTTTACTTTTGAGCTACCACCACGTCTGTGTAACCACGTCCCTCTCTGGGCTGAGGGATCCAGGATTGCTGGAGGGTCTTGGCCTACAATACCTGACAAAGCGAGTGAAGAGGAGAACAGCACTGCGAATGAGTCTGGCAGTGTGAGACTCTTCCCTCTGAGAGCGAGATAGGGTCAGCCCATCATCCATGTGACCCTCGCTGTGCATAATGGCCTAGAAAGAACATAATTTTCCGTTATTTTATCTTGGTTCACACAGTATGCTATACTGTCATGTAGTACATTTACAACTTCCCACAAGGCAGTCAATACAAAAAATGAGCCTTACACTTCTGGTAGATCAACGATGATTCCCTCATATATTAATACTTTTGACTCTTATGGTTTACCTTTCGCTGCACCCCTCCCATGCGGGCGCACATGGCATCAATAGCTTGGTAGGTGAGCCACAGGCCGGAGTCTACATGCTGGACGTAACAAATGGAGTCTCCATACTTGATCTCTGGGGTCCCCATGCCATCCACATCCATCTTTGTGCCATAGTCAAGCTTCTCCTATAGGCAGAAAATGTCAATTCAAATCATATGAAAAAGTATTAGTTAGAATACACACATCATAAACAGATGTGCTTTCAAGATGGTGTGTCACACCTGCTGAGAACTGTACTTAAACATACCATTGAATTAAAAACCTCTTTATGCTGGATTTAAGCCTGTGTACTAATCAGAACAGACTTGAAAAAGTTCACTGTCTTTGGCATGTGACCCCTGACCTTTGAGGGTCGGAAGCAGAAGGAGGTTGTGTTGACGTCAGCCTTGTCCCGCTCCACCAGATGCAGCCCCTTCTCCTCTGTAAGACCCAGGTACCTCCCAGTAGTCACATGGCGCAGTCGGAAGGGCTGCCCCCAGCGTGTGTGGCTACCACTCCACCTGAGAAACATCAATAGCATTGTAGTTTTAAGGAAACTGACCAGTCCACTACTTTTAGTATTGTTTCATTACTGAGAGGGTAGAGAGGCCAAGAGGCACACAGAGTAGGAGAGACACAGGAGAGAGGACTCTGGTAGGATTCGATCCTAGGTCAGAGGTGGTAAATATGGTTCCAGAATCTCTATATACAACATTCAGGTTTTAACATTAGCCTTTGAGGACAGAAAACAGTGAAAAGAGTCATTCTGGGCAGTGACCAGCAGCAGTGTTTGCAGTATTTGATATTGACTCCCTCTCTAGCCTTATCAACTGGCACTTTCTTGTTGTTTGACCTTAGGGTACATGATGTGACGATTTGTTATATTATGTTTTTTGTTTTGTCTTTTATTTTAAGACCCTCTGCAAACCAAATTTTACTCATGAAACAATACAAAATTGAATTTTTGATGGGGTTTCCAAATAATAGGTTTGAACCTGTAGAGCTTGAACACCTTTCTGCCTATGTAAGGGGCTAAAAGTGATTTGAAATTGTAAGTGAGCTGATCATTAAATTCCATGCATACTTACACAACACGCAGAATCTCCAGCCTCCAGAGAGAGCGGGCATGACTGGACACTGCTCCAACCTCATAATGCATCATCCTAAATGGAGAAAGACTACATTACCACAGAAGAAGAGGACACTGATTTGTCGAGCCTGTATGAGAGTAGACAAGTCTCTTTAACTGACCTCCGTAGCTCCTCCCCCTGCTCTGTGGAGGGAATGGTCAGACACGCGTCACTGTGGCCGTGGAGTAGCCGCAGTGTGTCTCCCCCCTTCAGGTATCCTAGAATTTGAGAGACCAGAGAATATCTCCACTGAATGAAACATTTAATTCAGGAATAAGCTTAATTCACATCTTTGAAACAAGCTATTTGGTGGCTATAACTGCTATCTAAACAAGACTAATTATTATAGCCACCATATAACAGATGGTGTACTTTATAGGTACAGCTCTTGCACTGAGTACCATTGGCATCATCAAAGTCTGCTTAATTATAGTCAAGAACACCCTCTTGTGTATTAAAGAATTGCACCAGTGTAGTTTGCATTAGTAGAAAGACACTCAACATTGCTGGAATGCCTCTTTGACCAAACAGATTGCTTGGACAGAACATATGATTTAATAGATCAATGGTTTGTTTCTAAATATGTTGAGAGTGCAAGAAAAGAAACTTGCCTTGAGCAACTCCACCTCCAGAGCAGATGGGAGCGACACTCCAGAGAGTCTGTTGGAAGGCTGCATCAACAATCAGACTGCCACTAAGGCTTTTGTTGTCGACTGCGCTGCCAAAGGACAGGTGCTGGGAACAAACAAAATCGCAGTGACAAAAATGGGTTTATCAACTATAAACTAAATTCCTGATTGTTCTCCTACAATAGCTTTTACTGTACATAGTTACTAGTTTATTTAATCACTGGCACAACACATCACAGGCAGAAAGGACACACAGACAACAGATTGACAACAAACAAAAGAAGTCAAAGGAAATGAGAACAGGGAGGTGTAACAGGTAGTCTGGTTCTGCATGGTTCAGAAGTGAAGACGTACAGTAGACATAAGTATCCCATGGAATGGAGATGTCAATCCTAAATTTTCAATTCCATATTCAAATTATCAAGTTCAAATTTAAATTAGCATTGTTGCTTTTTTAAGTTTTGGATGTCATATAATATGGCATGACAACCTCTATAAATAGACTATTATTGTTTAATTCCATGGTATATATTAAATAGGTTAGGGTGTTTCTTGACGTTTGAGGTAGTACGTGCAGAATGTTGCAAATGGGAAGTATTTGAAGTATGGTTTATGCCATCTAGGCATGAATAACTCTGAACTTTGACCTAAAATATGAACTGACTCACCAGATATCTCTCTGAGGAAACGCTGACCAGTATGAGGTCATCTCCAACACGCACCTTCTCACCCTCTGACCTCTGTCTGGATGCTGGGTGGACCGTCCACCAGCATGCCTCACCTGAACCACACATGCACACACACATACAGAGAATACATAAAAAAAGTTTGTGCAGTTCCACATGCCTTATATCAGTTATATCACTATGAATGTGGTAAAAAATGTGTGAATATCTCTGTAGATACAGAAAAGTACACAGCATAACAAAACCCAATGAGATATTGACTGATATTATAATTTGTTATCACCCATTTAAAAAGGTCCAACACACCAAATACCTGTTTTATCCTCTTGCAGACCAACATCAAATGCCAGCTTATCAGTCGAAGACTCAGCCGATGATAAGCAGCTGAGATACTGGGGGTAAAAATGAACAGTGGATACATATTTCGACACTAAAACCTCTTATCACATCCTATAATGGGAAGAAGAAAAAATTAAACTCTCTCATCTTTATTTGTGGTATATCAAGATCCCTCACCATGCCACTGTATGAGTGTTGGAACAACACTGCCTGGCCATAGAGAAGGGTGCGATTGCCACCTCCAAGTCCTGCCTGCAAAACACAAGCACTTAGCACACCACAGGAAAACACATGTAGTGTGAAGAGTGAATAAACTCAAAGACACAAATAGAAATGAGTAGAAATAAATCTAAAACAAATAGAAACAACTGAGAAAAAACAGACTGGAACAGAATAGAGCAAATATAAAAGAAATGAAGATAAGAATGCAGAACAGAACAACTTCAAGGAACATGCCAGCATCATAAAATGTGTCTCTCATGCCACCATGTTTGCTTGTTGTTACTTTAATAAACACCAGCTGTTCACCATTGCAGATGGCTTATTTATCAGTGTTTTATTATCGGATTCTGTTAACAATGTGGCTCCCAATGACTGCAATACAGTCATTTAAAGAGTCTTAGTCAATATTTCAAGTTCAAGTTAATTTATTTGTACAGCCCTTCATCATGAGCATGTCTCAGTGATGAAGACACTGAGTCAATATTAGTCAATATTTACTGAATAGTATAACAGTTGAATAGTATTATAGTCAATTCTATTTAGAGAGAAGGTTAAGGCTGACTTGAGATCAGCTTCTAGTGGCACACGCTATGTAGTTGGAAATGGCAAAGCTAGCCACATGCCAGGATTTTTGAGTGTGACTTTTTGAAGTATCTTGAAATTCCAAGAGATTATCCTGCACAAATGATGGAATGAAAGTCACAATAATAGCGATAAAAACACACAAAAATTAAGTCTCTGGAGTATATTTTAGATGCAGTGGGAGCGAAGAGATAAGTCGATTTCAATTAAAAATTTCTGCAATGGATGGACCTTAATTTGCCTGGGGTAAATAGAAAGTCAGTGATAGCCACTGGAGATGAGCAAACTACTTGATAGCACCCGTATTATTCATTAAGATATAGTACTTCGTGACACAAAAGCCCAAAGCAAATGAATTTCAAATAGGAAAGAAGGGATTGCATCAGGTCAGAAGAGAAGAGAAGAGAAGAGAAGAGAAGAGAAGAGAAGAGAAGAGAAGAGAAGAGAAGAGAAGCTCACCCCTGCAGCTTGGTTGTCCCTGCTGGCCAGCATCTCCTGCAGGGCTCGGACAGAGAGACACTGGGCCAGGACAAAGGCGCACACAGAAAGATCTGGTGGAACATTCTAGTGAAAAATATAAAGACAGAAAATAGTTTCGCATCAGTTGGACTTACGGCGAGGGAGTTACTCCCTTTCGAAGGCTTACATTTTGGAACTTTGATTATAGCGCTCCCATTAGGTCGATTGAGGCCATATTTGTTTGGCCAGCAATGACCACCATTATTTATCATTGTGTCAAATGGCATGTCTCTATGATGTACCATCTAATGGTAAACTGAGGCGAAGAAGACCGATAATAATAAACAATACAAAAACAATAGGGTTTCAGCCCTACAGGCTTGAACCCCTAAATATATAAAGTAGGGATAGGACAATGTATCGAAATTCAATATATCGCAATACAAAAATGTGACAATACGGCAGAAAAATGAATCGTGAATTAGCTACATTTTCTCCAAGTTCTCCATCAAAATTATTTTATTTGCACTTTGTAATGACAGTTTTAAATTGTTTGTTTACATTTAGGCAAGCCAATGCCATTGCTAGAAAAATTTGTGTCTCAGAAATAAACATAATTCTGCACAGTCATACTTTGTTGTAACTGAACTTTTATTTATTACACTGCATCGTGGTTGTATCCATTCGTGAACCCCATATTGCGTATCAAATCGTATCATGAGATAAGCATATCGTCCCATCCCTAATATAAAGAGAGTAATTGTTGATGTTCTGCATAATTTTCTAATTTAAGTTAAGATCTTGGTTGTTTAGCGATGTCTAAGAGTCATACTTATAGAAGATATTTCTGTATGGGTCAAATATTCAGAAATCCTTTATTGATGCATTTGTGTCATCTTGCTTACTGCTTGCTGAAACATCAACATGGACTGTGTTTCCCATTCCAAGAGAGATGGTCAACTATCAAACTGCTCTGGTAATGATGTTAAATGAGGATGTGTGAGCTGGATCTCTTTACCTTGCAGTTGGAGGTGGGCTCCAGGCAGCAGAGTCTGCAGCCGAAGCCCTCAGCAGCAAGACAGAGCTTTAGAAGCTCCTCCTGGGAGGTGAAGGTGCTCTGCAAAACCACCTCGTCCCCCTGACCCGGCAGCACACACACACACACATATAGATCACAGTAAACACAAAGTCACTTGTGCACAGGGGCTACAGATTTCCACTTTAACATATGTGTAAAAGTAAACCAATATTTTTACTAAGTCACCGATAGCTGATATTTTGTGCCAATATTTAATATCTTAAATCTGACCTTTTTCATGCTAAACAATTAGCCTACATGTATTCAGTGTTTCCCCCTCAGTTTTATTCTAGTCAGTATGGAAAAGCCTCTGAAACAGCATTTAGACCATAGGGACACTACAACACTAATACAATTCTTTTAGGTGGGTTAGCAGCTCTTACAGGCAGGGTGACCTCTGGGATACTCTGCGATAAATTAGGCGTTTAAGTGAAGAACTAATTTACAAAAAACACAATTGAACAATTAAATAAATAAATAAAACGTGCAGAGAAAATTAAATTTCATTGCAGGTTTTACACATTGATTTTGTGTTGCTGTGGTCAGAATTGACTGACCGATATCTGACATTTAATAAAAAGCCAATATCGGCGTGATATATAAGCAAATTGGTATGACTCTGCTGTAAATGCATGTAGAGCTACACAAACACTATGCATAAAAGCACAAATGCAAGCAAACACACACAAGCATGGACACACACACCTGCTATCACGCACAACTCAAATTCATTCTTATCTTTATCTCAAATGCCGAATGAACCAGGTCAAAGGAATTACAATTTCCACGGTCTATTTAAGGACGGCGTGGAGAGGGAGAACAGACGACTGGTCTCCACTGTCCAACCAGGACTACTAACACCTCTCTGTACCCAGGCTGCATGCCACCATGTTGGGGTGATACTGCAATGTCTGACCCCAGATTCACCCTCCTGCCCACTCTCCATATCAGCAGTACTCTGGAATCAGTCAGTCACACACTTCCCAACGCTGAGGCAGTATGGGAAATTCAGAGGGCTGGAGGACACGGCTCTTCTTCAAGGTACATTTGGGCAGTGAATGTGCACTAACTCACAATTCATTATCCAAATGTTGGGAGCCCTGGGTGCTGGAAATGCAAATATTCATTCAGCTCACTCAAGACTTTCACATGGCTTCATTAGGATTTGAAACTGACATTGGCCTATTTATGATACATGTCAATCTGGAAAGTTAATGTAACTATGAGGAGATATCTCAATCGTGCAAAACGTGTTTGCACCGATACTGGCACAAACTGGATGCCATCTCTGCTTGGCAAGTGTGGATTGATCAGTCTCCATCACCACTTGTATTTTTTGTTACTCTGTGTGTGTGTGTGTGTGTGTGTGTGTGTGTGTGTGTGTGTGTGTGTGTGTGTCTTACATCCTCATCCAGCACTCTCCCTTATCAGAGGGCAAAGATAACAAGCTGTGAGAGGAGGACTCACAACTAGGGAACAAAGATAAGAACCTCCATGATCTTGCAGCAAAGATGATAAAAGTTAAAAATAAAAGCCATCAGTGGGCTTCCTTTACTGTACCTGGCTGTCTGGCAGTGATTAAACAAAATAATTTCAAACATAGCAAGGTTTTGACTGAGATAGAGAAAATGATGCCGTTGTTATCTGCTTAAGGATGAACTGTGTGCCACAAATCAGAAATTAGGAAAATGTTTTTAGATAATCAACAACTTTTAACTGACAGACTTGGGCCTGCAACATAAGGTCACATTTTATGCTGATACTCAACTTACTATTAAGTGACTAACGTTATAATGTGTCACTAAAATGTCTACTGAGTTTCAGGTGACACAATAGTGTGAAAAGTAGTAAATATTCAATGTCTGGGCTAGGGTTAAGGTTTGGTTTAGGTTTAAAAATGGGGTCAGGTTGCATAGTGACTATGACAGTCTATAAAGATGCAGCAAATACGTTAGGCAAGGGACACTTTGTTGAACATCTACTTTTTGCCACCTGATAGCCTAGCTAGTTGAGTCAACATTAGACTATCCAAACAAAGTGTTATCCAAAATATTATGTTTAAAACATCACTTTAATCAATACAAATTTTAAAGAACTTTTAAAGATATGACATGATAACTCACTGACTCGCTTCAAACAGGTGAGCACCATCACTAGCAGGGAAGGCACGTTACCCAGTTAACATCCAACAGGTGACAACTCCTGAGCTAAATTGATTTTGAACTGACTATAGTTTAGGTTAATGGGGGCCTAGTTGTATTCAGTTTGGTAACTGACTGACTCACCGTTCGCAGAAACTGGATTTCATCTTCGCCCTCGGAAGTGTCGGTCATTTCTTTCAACCAAGCTAACAAAGTGAGGTTGGGACAGACGGTGTGGCGACGGTAGGAGGCGGAGAGGACTGGAGCTCCGACATAACTGACGCTTCAGGTCTGCCGTGGTGGGCGGAGCCTAAACCCTAGAACTTTTTTTTTGTTTTTTTTTTTACAAAATTTACTCAAGATATTTGTATCAATGATGAGTTTAAAAACACTAAACCACACTAGAATAGAATAGAATAGAATAGAATAGAATAGAATGGAATGCTGTGCTCATTGAGAAGGTTATGTGGATACTAATACACAGTGTGTTGGGGGAGTGTTTTTCACTACATGTAATTAACAGTGGAACTGCCTGAAGAACTGAAGCTAATTGAGTCATCATCTTTTAAATTACTTCTTGAAAGGCACTTCTGTGGATTTAATTTGATGCAATTGTTTTTTTTAATCTCATTTCATTTTACAGATTTATTTCTTTCCTCTTTTAATCTGTTTTCTCTGGTGTTTCCTATTTTTTATTTCTGCATTGTGTTTTACTATTTCTGTAAAGCACTTTGTAAACTGCTTTTAGATAAGTGCTATATATTTAAATATAGGCCTACTAGTATTAGTATTAGTATTCATATTAGTATTTTTACCGGTATTAGTATTATAGTTTAACTTAATTTTGCAGTGGCTTGGTGGCAGTGCAACTAAATTCAAATCTGGATAGTGGGTTTTAGTAGCCTAGTTTGTTACTTTTTTTATCATTTTGAGGCCAGTTAACCACTGCAACTGCCAACTGTTTGGCTCTAAAAGAAAGGGAATAATTTTGTCCTTATGTATAATGTATTTATTTATTTTCCCTGCCTCACATGTCTTGATCCTGTGTCATGTACGTAAGACATTCTGCTTGACAAATTCAGTTGACTCTTCAGACTATTGTAATGGCCTTGCAGTTAAAAGGTCTGAAAAGGTTTTGAGTTTCAGTTTTTTAAATTACTCCTTTAATTGTCTAGGTTGCACAAGTCAGATGTTACAAAGACCCTTTTTATTTATTTTAGGTTTACATACAGCAGAAAGTTGACATTCCTTCCTCTTTTTTTCTGTGAAGAACCCAGATTGGTTTGTTTAGTTTGGGTTAAGGTCCAGACTGAGTGAAAATGAAGAAGTGATGGACAATACATAGAAAAAGAAAGAACATTCCTCTTCTTCCTGTGGCAAACCCAGATTAGAATATTTGCTAGACCAGACTTGTTTCTGGCAGGCAGCTGACAGCGGAGTGGGCATTATAAACAGTGAAAAATCCTTGTAGCCTACTGTATTTCAAATAAAATAATTTTTTTGTTAATATCCTAATCAGTGATATTTTTGTGGTCAAGTGAATTTGTATTATATGACATTGCAGATGTAGATATGATCATTTAGTTTTAGTTTTAACAACTAGTTCACAAAGTTACACAAAGTTGACAAAGCTACTGTATATTTCTCTTTATTTGGCTTTGCGCAGTTGTTCAACTTCTTCTTTTGTCAATTTGAAGTAACTGGTAGCTTGTGAAGCTGCGCTTTCAAATTAGCTTCCCGAATACTGCTTATACAATCCATTAATACAACAAATACAACTCATTTCACCAATATCTTCTCCCAGTCATACAATATTTTATTTGGCATCTGTTAAATAATTTCTAGTGCATATGGTGAAAATTGCAATTTAAAGACATATGTAATGACTTATCAGGTTGAAAAACTTCAATTTCAATTAATCATGAATACTTTATTGAATGAATTCATTACCTTCAAGTACAAAGTTCACCTCATTGAATTCACCAATAAGAGCCAGCAAGTTTCTTTAAACATGTAAAGCAAGGTATATACTGACTGACTGAATATCTTCCTCTGCCCACCAAAATACAACATAGCCAAAGTCTCCACTGAAATGGGAAACTCTCTTGGAGGAAAAGGGATCAGTATCTAAGGCAACATTGCTAATGTGATTAACAGAATAGAAAAACCTAGCCAGTTCTTTTGGTGCAGTCAAAAGAAACTTTCATTGCTTTGGCAACTTCAACGACATTCTATCTTTCTTGCATGATTTACATATTGGCATTGGATGTGAAAAAGAGAATTCAAAACATATTTGATCCATTATTCATTTCCTTACAGTTACTTAATATTTAGCGTTACATAAAGATATATAGTTTTAGCAGAAAATCATTTGCATAGAGTTAGCACCAAGTGCTGAGTACATACTGTATATCTCCAGTACATTTTTGTTACATTATTGTCACTACTTTTAAATATTCCACAAGGGTCATTGGGACATTGTACAATGTGGAAATGCCTCGAATGCCATTTTTCATTTCATGCTAAAAAAAAAAAAAAGGTATACATTAACAATGTCAATGTGTATTTCTAGCAATGTGTTTTTGCCAATTGTAATCCACTTTCAGCTTCTCAAAATCCCTTATAGCTCGCATTCCCACAACATAGGCATCGAAAGGAAACATGAAAACAAAACATGACAGTGCTGGACTCAATCGGACATCTAATCGCTGCGACAGATAAACAAAAAAACTACCCAAACTCTTCTGTTGATATACCAGTACTTCTAAGTGATCTGTATTTTTGATGGTGTAAAATTCTCATCTAGTTTCACTTGAATCACAGAACACTACCTTAGGTGTGACTATTGTACCACAATGCACTGAAGGCTATCTCAAAATACGGATCGAACATGGCAAACTTCTCGTTACTATAGCAGTGTGTATTTGTTTTAGGGGGCATGTTTCATCCAAGAAGGCTACGAGGAGAGGACCAAGACACATCACAATGCACAACATGATTGTGGACGTACTAATGCATCGGGAGACAAATCTATAGAAATCTAATGGCTATGACCGCAAGCATATTTTATTCAACATATCTGATCCTCCCCTCTTTATAGATTCCTTAAATTCATCCAAAGATGGAGGAGTGGGGGATACACTTGTGGTTGGGTAAAGGGTCAACAGGTGAAGGGTCATCTTGGGGGTTAAAGGTCGCTCTCTCCGTAGAGGGCGGTGGAGAAGGCAGTGTAGTCTAGCGCCCCCGGTGGCGCTCCATGGCCGGTGTGGGGAGGCATCCTCATGATGCAGTATTCTGCCTGGTCAGGGGGAAGCTCTCTCCTCAGCTCCTCCACCAGGATGTAGGGCTGCGATGACAGGGAATAGAAAATGTGATTCAGAATGCTGAATGGATCTGAGTCTACTAGCTCTATTATTTCAAATGTAGAGCTGTGTTGAGGGAATCCAACAGGGGACACATCGCAGTGCAGAAGTAAACTTTGTTGGACTGAAAAGTGCTGGGCTGGGTTTATGAAAAGCTTTGTGCTAAAATCCCCTTTTTTCCAATTTAAGTTGATGTACAAAGTTATAGATCATAAATCATCATAGCGTGGCAGATACTTCTTGGAAATAAGATGAGCTGAAAATAATGGCTAGACTAGACTATATTAGACACTAAGAATATGGGTCCATGTGCCAGTCTAACAGACTAACACAAACACACACACACATACCTTGTCAGCTGCCAGGATCCGGAAGGATGCCACAACCTGCTCTGCGGTGTCCGTATCAGCGGTCTCTCTGGTCATGAAGTCGATGAAAGACTGGAAGGAGACCATTCCAGTGGCACTGGGGTCCACCAGCAGCATTATACGGGCAAACTCCACCTCTCCCTGAGAAAGGAATGGGCAGTCGTAGACAGAGAAGGGACAGTATGTGTGGGTTTAGAAAATAAAAGCAAACATTATTGAAGAATTATTTCCATAAATCTTTGCAATTGATAAAGTAGCCCATCCATCCATTTACAGCGCTTGAAACATCCTACCAAGTCATAACCCATGGAGATGAGACAGGCTCTAAAGTCGTCAGTGTCCATCGCCCCATTCTTCTTCTACAGGTGGAGGCCAAAGGTCAGATGCATTCACCATACAAGACATAAGGTAGGAACAGGAGGATATTAGGGGAAAAGAGGGAAAGAGGAAAAATTTTAGGACACGTGTATAAATGTACTTGTGGTTCACTGTAAATCTAAGGAATTCATAAGGACGTAGCTTTATGGAATAGCAAAGTATAATTGCATCTTTATCAAAGCTATAAGACTGACTCAAAAAATGCTCAAAGTATAACTAGATATGGCTTGCCATCCCATAGTACGATAATAGCTGCTGCCTATAATAGTTTTTTGTGGTATTCTAGTGATGCCCAAGGAGAGAAATTTTAATTTTCATCTGCCCCCTCCACCAGGAGTCACTTGGGGTCAAATGCAGGTTCAGTTGCAGAGCAGCGCCCCTGGAGCTGGTAAGGATTCAGTGTCTTGATAACCACTGCAGGGTGGACATTTGAGATCATGGGGGATCTAACCTGGGACCTTACAGTTAGCTACAGGATCATCTCTAAATACCAGGCTACCCCCTGCTACTCTGCTGATGACGTGCTCGCACCACTTCAGCTGGGTTATCTCAAATGGATCATGAAGGAGTGCACGGATCTGTGTGAGTGGATCACTGTACCCGGTCAAAGTGGTTGAAAGAGGATCTGAACTCATTCATCTGCTGCTGGCTGATGCCCTTGGCGTCCCGGGTCAGGATCTGGGTCTCAATCTCATTGATGGTGCGGGCGATGGTTGTGAGAAGCAGCTCCCAGCCTACACGGATGTGCTGTTGATGTGATGACAGGGCAAGCATGTTAACACATTAAAAAAGACACACCTTACACAGTTTTATGAATATTGTATATTGAAATATTAAGTGAACATTGTATATCTAACTGCATATTTACATACATATTTGCATGTGTGAGAGTGAGTATCCATTGCACAGCTGTAATGAATAGCTAATGTAAGCACAGTGTCTGTGTTTTTGAGTCTGTACTGCACGTTTGTACATATTTTACATGTGTTTGTTCAAATGCATGTCTGAGCATGTATGCATATTTGCAAGACTGTCTGCCATTTGCCCATGTGCTGTACCTCCATGGTGTAGTTGGTGTGTTTGTTATCAAACACCAGTGACTCTTGGATTAGCTGGTGGTCTCCCTCCAACTTGTCGATGTTGGGCTTGTAGGCGACGATGACGTGCTCGCACTGCTTCAGCTGGGTCATCTGGTCCTCCAGCGTCCCTCCTAGCTCCAGGGCGCAGCGTCCAATCTCCTGCAGGACAGCACACCAAGGACAGCCAACTTGGTTTTGGACCAGTACATTTGATCATAGAACATGTTGGTCTAAGGATCAGTTGTTTTGCTTACTGATGGCAACAAGTACGAGTGTGTGTGTGTGTGTGTGTGTGGGGGGGGTGATCAATGATCTGTGCATAAGAATAACTTCTGTTAAGAATTGTAGCATTTCATGGAGAAAAATTGTATGTGTATTACAATATACATTAATTTTACTTCTATTATCATTAGAATAACTGCCGTCCTTTTGGCACCATTACGTACAATGAATTTGTATTTTTAGGTCATTTTTGGTTTAGATGGAGAGAATCGTTTGTCTAATTGCTCATGAAGCCTGTATGTCTAACCTCCATCCTGGCCTGTATCCAGGGTCCAATGAGATTGGCCTGGGCAGCAAACTGCCGTCTCAGCCTTTCATGGGCATGCTGGCGCGCCATTTCCTCCTGGAGGGAGCCATCTCTCTGAGGAACCAGCTTCTTCACCTAGAAAACACACACATACAGAGTGGGCCTAGTTAGTATTCAGAGAGGCTGGCTCCTCCTGGAGAGAGCCATTTACATCAAAAAGAAATGTGCTAGTATACTCTTATTATTTTGAATTATACCTCTTAGATCCCAACTGGGTGCTGAATCCTCCAATTCCTGCTCCTCCGGAGCAGCATCCGTTTTTACTTTTTCAATACAATAAAAAAAAACTCTCTCCTAGTTCTTTTTTTGTGGTAAATACTATTATATGGCCAGAAATGCCAAACTCTTATCTAAGACTTTATTCCCTTGGTGTGTGTAAGTGTGTATATCAGATTTAAAGCTGTTGCTACCTTATCCCACTTGTTGAGAAGTTCTTCAATAGTGATGGTGCTGTAGGGGTTGGTGATGTTGGCCTTGATCCCGTAGCTCTGGGAAATTTTCTGCACCTCATTGTGGATTCCCATGATGGCCTGTCTCTCTCCATCCGCCTCGGGGAGAGTAGCTTTGAACTGCTCATGAGCTGCGATTAGACTCTGGAAGGGAAGGTGAGGGTGAAAGGGGGGGATTGGCGTGAAAAGAAATCCTGACACTTCATTCAGAAAGTGCGGGAGCTACAGTACATCGATTCCTAAAATATTGTAATGAAAGATGATTAAATTGTGTGTGTGTGTGTGTGTGTGTGTGGGGGGGGGGGGGGGGGGGGGGGGGGGGGGGGGTTCGGGTGTGACAAACCTATTGATGGATTATTAACTTTTACATATTGGTGTTATTACACACCATTACATTTGATATTTATAATGTAAGGCAACAGTATAAAGCCTTTACAACAATGCTGAATTACCATCATGGTCATATTGGTGTTATTACACACCATTACATTTGATATTTATAATGTAAGGCAACAGTATAAAGCCTTTACAACAATGCTGAATTACCATCATGGTAAAAATGTGAGCAGGTTAATCTTACCTGGACTTTTTCCACAGTGTGACAACAATACTGTGAAAAGTAAAACTAGAATCTCAGAATCAGCAGTGAGCGTGTGAACCTAGTATGAGCGAGCCTACCTGGACTTCTTCGATGGTATGCACTATAAACATATCCTGCAGGTCCTCCATGGCTCCTTCCATCCAGTTGTTGAAAGGGGCCGACCTCTTGGCAAACTCCAGGAACAACTGATCGATGGTTTCCAGCAGCTTCTCTGTCCGCTGGGAGGACCAAGCACAATGGAATTACATCAATTAGACTTTGCTTAATAGTTCACTCTGTTGATTCATAGTGTTTATTGCTTATGACATGACTGTTTATTATTCGATGTTATGTGTGTATGATTTGTGCTGTTTTTCTTATCCATGCTGGATTTTAAATACTGCAAGAACACACACAGCTTACTGAGAATTGCACCCAGACCTCCAAACCCAAAGTTCAGTGCTTTGCTCTACTCACACTGACCTACAAAAGAATCATCATCTTCATATCTCACAGACAAACCCCAAAACAAACATCCCGCCACCTGTTTGGATGACTAATCCCAGGATGCATCACATTGTTATGGCCTTGATAACCCCAAAGTTTGGCACGGTGGTCCCAGCTGGATTAGGGACCCCTCCCCTCAGGATGGAGCAGTGGGGAGTGGGAAGGAGGGTGAGATGGACAGAAAGCAGACCCCTGTCCCTGTCATTCAGACTAATCCCTGGCCCTTTTCCCGGGCCCTCACACATTTGCAGGTCCGGAACGCCCGGCGCAGATCAGAGGAAGTGGCTAGTGGGCTTTCTGCCAGACACATCCAGCACAGGCCTCTTACATCTATTTCCCCTTTATCCCCTCCACTCCTCCATTTTACCCTGTTATCTGGGTCAGGGATCTTACAGGGGATCCAATTATCTCCCCTCATAAATCAGTTGTGTCTCCACTGCTCAGATGTCATCCACAGACATCCAAACATGTTTACATTAAAATTTTGATTCAGTTGATTTTGGAGGCGACTTCATTCTGCATCTACTAGTCACTATGGAACTTTAGCGCACTCTTGTGGGAATTTACTAACATAGCATATTCAGGAAAATAAACTCTCAAATTGAATATCCAATTACTTTAATGCAGAGCAGCCTATGCTGGTATGGAAGATTTGAGGGCAAGTGAACTTGAATGCTTTCCATCTTAACCAGTTCACTGACAATAGCCCCATTTTCTTCTGATCTTTGTGAACAACCTTGACTGTTGCCCTCACCTCCAGTGCCTCTCTCCTCTTCTGGGTCAGGGTTCCCAGACGGTCCCACAAGTCGCAGATGCTCTGGCAGCGCTGGTTCACAGCAGCCACATCATGGTAGTCCAGCTCACTGGAAAAACAAGGCACAGACTGCAATTTGTTTCAACTGTAGTAAAGAGTGCAACGCTATTTTTCTTTCAAGCACCAATTTCTATGCATTTTAAAGTGCCTACCCTCTGTCTAGGCATTTGTGGTGGACCACAAAGCCAATCTCTGAGCCAGAGAAAAGTGGCAAATGTTTGACTCAACATTGTAACCTTTAACTACAAAGGTCAGTTAATGTAAAGTTAAGTTAAAGTAGGACTAGAGAGAAACCCCTAAAATGGAACTGAAATAAAATGACATGCTCACTGTTTACCGCCCCTGGTGCCAAGTATAGGAGTGGACAAATAGAAAATCATGTGAAAAAGGACTTCAAGTTCTGGAGTAATAAAATCAAAAATGCAGCTACTCTGGTGGGTTATATTAAGTTGAATGCTTAGCATTTGGCAGTATGTATCAGCTTTAAGAGAGATCTGAAAATCAAGTTTTCAAACCAACGTGGAGGCAATTAAATAGGCGGCACAAGAATTGCAGGTGCATCGGTCACAAATTTAAGATTTAATGAGGCATTTTGTCTTGAAAATCAGGCCAACATATTCCAAACTGCATCAGCAAAACATGGACAGCAGGCACAAATCAAAAACTTTGATGCCACAAAGTTACTGAATTTATCCTAGATCTCAGTTTACATTTAGAGAAAGCTAAATGATGCCTTCCACCCATAGTATTGTTGCTAACTGTGAGACATGGTCATTTGAACCAATGATGGCTCTGCATGTTGTGTTAACAGCCAAGGCCATTTTATAGCAGACACCATATACATTCCTGAGCCATGGTGTTTGCACCAGGATTAAGTAAATGCTTCCCTAGCCTCATCAAATGAACCTTATTAAAAGTTCTGGAGCACAGAGTGCAAGCACATATTTCTCCTAGTCTGTCCTATAGTTTACTTTAGACAAGCTGTTGTGAAGGCAAGGTGACCTTGCTCATTAGAGAGCACCTACCTTGCTGGTTGAACTTTTAGAGTCAGATATAGTTAACCCCCCCCCCTTAAAATTAAGGTCAATTGCACATTTGGAGGAACAGAGGATAAGACAGTAGAGTACTTTTTTTCCCATTTTATTTAAATTTCAGTACACAAGGTGACAGCAACATCTCAGCACACAATCCAAGGCCTATTCAGAGCCACCTTTACCCCCTCTGTACACATTAGCTGCAAAGTAGACATCAGGACTGGAGATTGGCTGAGAGCTTTGGGCAACATAAGCCATTGGTTGACCAGGCTGATGGGGCATCTGGCTAGAGCCAAAGTCACTGGGGGCATCCTGGTTCTGACTGGGGACTAGAGGTGGGTTGGTGGGGAAGTGGTACCTCTCATAGTGGACATCTTCCCAGTGGTCTCCACCCTGCTCATAGTCAGAATTGTAGTGAGTGATTGTGCCAGGAGGAAGCTGACCAGTCAGGAAGAGGTAGTATTGGTTTCCTGGAAATGGTATTAGCATTTGTGCGATTGGCTGCTCCAGGTTAGCTGGCTTGACTAGAGCGGCAGGCTTCATGCTCGGTGGGCCTCCCTGCTGAGGAACCGGCTGGTGAAGGGGATATACATCCTCCGTTTCACTCTCAGAGTCTCCATGCTCGTAGATGGCTGCGTAGTTGGTCAACTCACCAGACTTGAAGCCTTGTGGATTACCAGATCCTGGGAAGGGTGGCGGCACACTTAGTTCTGCTGTTTCACTTTCTGAGTCTCCATGCTCAAAGCTTTCTTCGTAGTGATCCAGCTCACCTGCATGGAACTCAGGCCGTGGAGGGGGAGGAGGAGGAAAGGGCATCATGGGTCTGGGCTGAGACACAAAGTGGCTGGTAGCAGCAGTTCCCCCCTCAGGACCTGAGCCAGAAGCCACACTTGACGGATGGTGAGCAGGGTTGTAGCTTGCTGGGTAAGCCTCAGTGTTAGCAGGACCAGAATACACTTCCTCCATTGGTACATATGGGCCCGAGAAAGTAGAATGAGTTAAACCACCATGTAGGCTCTGATCAGCAGGCTGAACAAAGGCACTTGGGGATGAGCCATAATGGGGGCTGGGAGACTTCTTAGCATTAGTGAAGCTGCCCTCATACGCAGGTCCATGCTGGCTCCCACCTAGGGGAAAAAAAAAAATAAAAAGTGTTAAATTTAAAATGTTCAGCCAGTGAAGTCAGCAAGAGTTGAAGAAATTCAGATAAGATGATTCTCTTACCTTTAAGAGGAAAGCAATGGACATCCCAGTTTAGTAGTGCAATAAGCAGCAATCCACTGTAAGGAAAGAATATAGTTTAGTCAAATGCTTGACTCAAAAAAAAAATGAGTAAGAAGAACCACAGAAGAAAATAAACAGGACAATCATTTAACAGCACATACCTTGCAAGAAACGAAGCAGCCATTATGCCAGTGTGCTGAAATGCTATCTCTGTGCTTCAGAGCTTTGGTTAAATATGAAACAGGAAGCAGTCTGTGGCCAATCCCAGACTGAGAAGGTAACGATGGACAGGTGGAAGTCATTGATTACTGATTGGAAATGTCATTAAGCCTGTGAACTATGCTCTCCATTGTTGTTCACTTCAAATATTGAATGAAATGCACTCAGCTGTAAAGGCAAAGTTTTCAGTACGCTTATTTTACAAATCATTATCATGCATACTTTGGCAAAAGACAGTAAACTGCTCTGTCTATCAGCAATGGTTTAGAGTGGTTCAAAACATGGTATGAAGGTAACACTCCCACATGCAAATCACACTTTACAGACATTGAAAATCCACCAGACAACCACTCTCATTCTAAAGTCTTTTTTGCACTGCTATGCCTCCCACTTGTTTTTTTCTTCTTCCACCATCCCAAGTGTGAAAAAAAAAGAGAACAAATGTTTTTGTGGATCATTAGCCTAAGGCGCATATTATATAGGAGCAGTGGTGTGGGTTTGAATCTGCTACATGTCCTTTGTTGACTCTATGCAGTCAATCCCCACTGTATGCTGTACACTGTATAAATTTAGTATAAAGCAGAAATGCCATAAAAATAATCTTTACAAGAAAGAAACAGAAAACTTCACTGCAATTTTACTAGTTAGTTCCCCCATCTCTGGTGTGAACTTCTGCATACTCTTAGGCCTCCATGACACATGACTGAAAACCTCTGCTATAGGGAGTGTGCGTACTTTAGCTCCTGTGCAATGGCGGCAATCTGCTCCACTCTGTCCTGATGGGCTGCCAGGTCACTCTCAAAAGCCTCGTGTTTCCGAAGCAATGCACGTATTTCTGTCAGGGTGGCCGTTTCATAGTCCTTCTGGGAGAGGATCAGTTCTTTACCTGAATATCACACACAGACACACACACACACACACGCACACACACACACAGAGAAGGAAGAGGAGGTAAGAGAAAGGAACAGAGATTATTAGTGAGTTAAGCTAGTACTAAACACAGCCTTTCTTTGGGCGTAGCAGATGGAGAAACTGACCTGCATTAGTTCACTACAGGCTAATGTTATTGGAAGGATTAAATAACATTATATCCCATCTCATAAGGGACACATCTGCACAAACCACACGGCTAAAGGAAACACAGAACAGAAACAGAGCTGACAGATAAGCGCAGATAAACAGAAAACTGACAGACGTGCAGACCTTTAGATAAAACAGAGAGAGATAGTAGGCAAATAGAAAAACAAGCACACAGACAGATAAACAGCCAGATGCATGTAGGACTGACCGCTGGCCCAGCTCTCATGATTGGTGGCTTTTTGGCGGAACTTTTCAGCCAGGTGGTCCAGTCTCTCCAGCCTACGGATCTCTGTGAGGAGCCACTCCTCGTAGCCCTTCTCTGCCTGCTCCAGGCCCTGCCATGCACTGGCTATGTCCTGTACACACACAGCGACAACAGTGAAATATATTTGCTGCAAATTACATGGTGGTGAGTCTTTAAAAAACATTTGGCATTCACGTTTCAATCATTAAACATGTTTTGACCTTAAGAAAAATTGATAAATAACGATCACTTTTTGTCACAAGACACTTTTAGAAGCAGAAAAATTATTTCACTAATATCGCAGCTTTTCTGTTCCTGTTCCTTTTATTTAGAGCAGTGTAAAACATCTCCACTCTATTTGAAGACAGCTAGAGCCTGTTAGTGTCATATATAAGATTTGACAGATGAGACATAAACAATTATACATTCGATAACAAACATGAATACTCCTTTGATCGCTGAATTATGAGCTGAGCCAAAAGTTATACTCAAAATGATAAAGACAGTAGGAAGAATTTGGAGCGACTTACAGACACCATTTTCCCCTCAGAGGGCATGAAGGCAGGACGATTGCTGATGCGCAGCTTGGTCTGCAGGGTGTTGAAGTTGATCTCCAGCTGGCACTTCTCCTGCACCTTAGGGGGCTTGTGCATGCGCCTGTAGTCCCTGAAGTCCTCCAGCTTCCTCTGCATCTCCGTCATGGTCTTCTCTGGGGTCCGGTTCTCCAGCCAGGGAGTGGTGCGGCGGATCCACTCCAGCAGCTGGGGGACACAAGGGCAACTTGGTAATAAGTGAGGAGGCAAGACAGTTCCATGTTAAGATAACAATGTGACCGAAAGACTGTGATGAATTATTCATTTATTCAAGAAATGGGTCTAAGGTATAAGCAGCAATGGGATACATGAGCAGGGGATTGAAAAAGTTTTTGGAGTTAAAGTACTTTTTCAAATTGAACTCAGTTGTACTTGTATTGGACTGTGGCTTTGAAATATGTGATGTAAACAGAGTCATTAACTACTTCAAACTAACTTCATGTGTGAAGCAGAGTACTGACTCTAGTGTAATATTTATACCACTACTACAAAGGTTCTACAGTTTAATCTCTCTTTCAAAAATCAAAGGTTTCATTACACAGAGTGTCATCATCTTATGGGAGGAGGTGTTATTTTCAAATCTTTTTTTTTTTTTTAATGATACTCTTCAAATGTTGCTTTACCTCACTGGCCAGTCTCTCGTACTCCTCCATCAGTTTCTCATTCTCCTGGTTCACACCCAGCACTTTACAGATCCTGTTTGCAGCCGTCTCCGCCTGAAAGTGGAGGGAGAGGGAAGACATGGCAGCAGGGCAAAGGAATGATCTAGTTATAGTAAAGTAAAGTAAAACAATGTGCCATGCTCATCAATCATTTATTTCTAACATGATCCTCACAATACAATATTTATTGCTCAAATAACCATGTCAAAAATTACATTGACAATAGAATTCTGCAGCTAAAACTGTTCTTATAACCTGTATGGACATGAGAGAGACATATAGCTACCTCATTTAAAAATACAAATCGGTAATGTTATACCTGCTCAGCTCCAGCAAAAGCATGGTAAAAGCAGGACACATAGGTCATGATAGCTCTCTCATCAGGCTTGGGGGTGTTGATGATATCTGTAGCATGGAGAGGGAGGAAAAGGCAAAGGTGGAAGAGAGGAAGAGAAAGGGGAAAAGAACAAGGGGACAACAGAAGTTTTCTGGAGGAAAACAGAAACAACACATCCATTTGGAGTCTGCTCCTATTCTAAGCTGCTTTTGGGAATATGGTTTGTTTTGATTTCAGGGTTTGCATGGCTGACTGACTGAGGTAGCATTCAGTTGGTGTTAAATGAGGGAAAAGCAAACCTTCTGGCAGGATTAAATGGAGCATCCTTAACTTGAATTATCAACACTGAGACATTTGTGGGCATTATTTTGTGCATCATTTCATGTTCAAACCAACTGGAGTGAATCTGATGCAGTCATCAAAGCAGGAACAGTGAGAGTCTTTGCAATATGACGACTTAAAATTGTTCTCACCTTCTGTAACCCTGAAACTCTGTGAAAGCTGGACACATAAGTCAAAATAGTTGTTTGAATTTACTGGCTACATCTGTGTGAGGGAGACCAGTGCAAAAAAAAGCCCTCCAATAATACACACAGTGAAGTTCATGTTGTAGCAGTTGGACAAACACATATCTCACAGAAAACTATGTGAGAAAGTTAAAATCTTGAATCCATTCATCCATGTTAGGTCTTGCTATTCCATAAAACATTACCTTCTGCGTCCAGCATTTTGGGAATGTCCAGGTGTTTCTCTGCAATGTCAAAAGCCAGGTTCAGGTTCCCCAGAGGATCATCCTAAATAAAGAAACACAATGCTACATCACTGCACAGCAATGGCGGACTTAAAATGCCTCTGTGCTGACCTCTACGCTATGGTGGACACATTATACACCCTGACCACCTAAATGCACTTTTATTTTGATATTACAAATTTCAAATTTCTATTTGATAGTGCTATTTTTTTCACATGAACTGTTGTCACATGTTTATTAGGTCCTTCACATGCTGATTATATATCATCACTCTAGGATCCATGAAACCAAATTAAAACCTGTATGCATATTTTTGAAAAATGCATTGGGTCTCAAGTTTCTCAATTCCAGAAAATTTTATTTTGTAGATATCAGACTTTAATCTGAAAGGCTTTTTGAAATTATAGAACTTTAATCAAACACATTTGCTTTTCTCACACAAGTTAATCTGACAGGAGAAATGCCCAGCGTTTGGAAACACTGGGAGGGGTGCATTAGGCCAACAGCTGACAGTAAACCCTCCCCTGCTAATGGGGCAGAGTGAGTCAGTGAGAGTGCTTAGTGTGCATGGGGATACAGGGATCATGCTATCATGCTGCTGCTATTGTCCTTATCTCTGTCTCCACTGGGGTGGGGAGGGGTGACACACTACATGACAAGGCCAGCTGCTCACAGATCCAGTGCAGGGCAGATAGACGGATGGATGGAGTGATAGATTGATGGCAGGATGGAGGGATGGATGGATAGAAGGATACCCCAAGGCCTGTGTGTTGTATGTGTGTGTGTGTGTGTGTGTGTGTGTGTGTGTTTGTGTGCTGGTCCCTCCCTGCCCAGTGCCGTTTCAGCAGGCTATAACACTCTGAGCTTAACGAACACGCTCACCTGGAGCCAGACTCAACAGCTGACTGGCGCACGATGCAACTATCTCCTGGCAGTTTAAGCAGCATTGGAAAGTCGAGGTGTGACTGAGTGTGTGTGTGTGTGTGTGTGTGCGAAAGAGATAGAAAGAGTGAGAAAGAGTAGTTGAGAGAGAGAAAGAGACTGTGAGTGAGTGTAGGCTCCCTAACTAATGCTTGGCATCTAATGCTTCCATTACAGTCTATATAAATGTCCATTCCTACTCCTACTACATAGAAACCTTACAGAATGACACCTTAGATTAGAGCCCAACACGTGACAATGACCGCTAAATATCACAGTTGCCATTTTGTAGGCTTGTCATGTCTATTCCCATTATTCTCAATCAGGAGCGGTACAGTATGTGACAGCAGAGGTAAAGCTAAGCCCGGGCTCTGCAGGGACTAGGCTCAGGTTTCTGTGTCTATTCAGGGTCAAGACCAAGTCAGGTCAGTGAGTCGGATGGGGAAAAGTACAAAGGACTCAGAGAGTTACTCTGTTTCCAAAACTGTCACTCCTCGTTATCAGCTAAAGTGTTTACATATTATATGCATATTGGGCCCCATCTGGACTGCGTAAAGTTGTCAACTGAGATTGAGATCCAAACAACTGAGATTTGCACATTTGAGTTTAACAAGCCCACTAGTCAGACGTTTCTATATCTTTCCCATTGGTATGGTGAAAAATCAGGCCATGACCTTTTCTCATTTTTCATGTCTTTCTGCTGGGACATTGCTTTTAAATGCCATGTGCTTTTAATTTAGTTTTGGTTAGGACAATGGCACACAAAGATTCACTGGCAACTTGCTTTTGGGACATTAATTGGATAAAAACATAATAAATATCCTTTATAAAATCTGAAATCTAGTCTATTGTGAGTTTTTGCGTGTATGAAATTATTGAAATAATCTGATACTTCAAAGATAAGTTTTATATGAAAAGGACTTTCTTTATGACAAGTGCTTCCTACTCAACATACGGACAAGCCACTCTCCAATTGCATTGATCACTTGTTATGGTCACGTCTGCATCACACATGCTGATTGAATGTTCATGGAATGTCGTCTCTTCCTATTTTAAATAGATATATATAAGCTTGTTTCTGCACCCTGATGGTCACATGTGTACAGTTGAAGGCATCTATGATGTTGGGAAAGCAACATGATGGATTCTGTCCTTGCACATCAGTGTCTGGCCAATATATTGGGCTATATATGCTCATTGTCATTAAGAACTATGCAGGGAAATAGAAGACAGAGACTTGAAATATTCCTACAACATCCCATGACACAGCACCTGTCACCAGGATGGAGAGAGCGCATGGTACCTGAAGAAACATGTGAGGGCTGTCAGCTGTGCTATCTGGCTCTGCAAATCAGCCGCACAGCTCAATGATCGAGGCACTTGGGCACCCTGGGTATCTGTTAAACCCAGCACATTTAAATGATTTGGCACACTCCAGCCCAGTGGTAGTCTACTTTAAACACCATTCCAAGTATTCAGAGACCAATCAAAAGTGTTGCACAGTCTAATTAATTTCCTCCACGTTTTTGTGACTGAGCAATTTACATCATTTGATGTATTTTGCATTTAGTAGTATGCAAATATTAGATCATTATCTGATGGGAGAGCTAGACATATTGCAGGGTTTTAGATGCATAACGGAAGGCACACACGAATGGACTTAAGTCAAAAATCTAAATCCATATATCATAATGGGAAGGTAGACACAATTTACATATTCATCACTTCAAGCTTGCATCTTGCAGGAGGCCATGTTTCCAAGTGAGTAAATTAAGCGTGGTAACTGCCACAGTAAATATAAAAACTAACTTAAGTAAAGGTCTGACTCAGGCTTATTATGCTGAAAGGATACACTACATTTAAAAGTAATGAGGGATGAAGTTAGACTAATTGAATGCAACGATTAGGATAAACAACATCCTACTGTGAAGTAGACATACATTACATAATATCCATAGAGTAAATTAAGAATGTAGCCACCATCCAAATGAAATGCTATTAATCTACAGCAATCCACACTACACAGTAAACTACTGCACACTACATACTGCGTGCGACTGCCTGGACTTCACTTCCCATAAAATGGAAGGCTGACATCACCTAAGGTCATTTACTTCACACTTGAACTACTGTCTACAATCTCTGGACCAAACACTATGCTGCACTGTTCCTACAGTACCTTCTCCTACAGTACCTATGGTACTTGATCCAGTCTGTGTTTCTGGATCAAGGCACAGAACGCCAGCCCATCCTTCCAGCTTAGAGAGCCCAAAACAGACAATCAGATGAGCATTACAAAATAAAACGTGTGCGGTGGAGAGAGGACGTGAGTCAAAGATGGCATACAACTCTAGTCCTACAATTTTCTTCAGTGTTTCACAATGCAGGTAAGACAACATTTAATCTACAGCAACCAGAAGAGTCATTATTCTGATTTCAGTTTGTGTTCATTTCCGTTAATTCACACTGTGAAAGAGACAGAAATGTTAATTTTGTGGACATTAATCTGTTAGTGATTGGGGTTGATACACAGCATCCTGGTTACAAGTGGGGCCACACTGGACACCTTGTTGAGCTTAGAGTAGTCGATGAGGTCGGGTCTGTGTCTGTGAATCAGGGCGCAGAAGGCCAGGCCGTCCTTCCAGCTTCACCAGCCAATGAGCAGAGAGAACCAACATGTCAGACTTCAGAGTTCAAAGAGGCAATCTGCTAGACTCAGGTGAAGTTGCCCCTGAGTGAAGAACTTCCGTGTATTCAGTTCCTGCATTAACTATTTGGGGTAAAGGTGCAACAGTAACAGGTATTTTGCTGATACCAGGCTCAAGTCCTCATACTTTGTGCTGGTGAAGGTCAGCTTCATGAAGAAATGAGTACTGGCACAATCCTATCTGATAATGCTGAAATTATGCTAATCTATCTGCTATTTTGCAAAATTTGATGGGACATCATGTGAGGATGCCATTCAATTAGATTCACACCATGGGAGGGTGTCATTTGATTATATTAGCACAATCTGTGCAAATCATTTTTCCCTCAAAGTGTCTGGCAAGAAAAGTAATCATTTTACTTGGCATTTCTGACTGCTCAAAACTAAATATTCATATCACTGTCTCTAAGGCATCTAAGTACTATTTATGTTATCAATCCTGAGTACAAAGGCCTTTTTCTCTATTTGTTTATTGAGTCGGCCTTTACACTAATCATTAATTTACTTGGAATATGCCATGACATGTATATAATGAGATGAGAACCTGAATCTGCTATCAATCATGTATCATGTCACTGTAATCAATCAGCATTTAACACTCACCTGACATGGAAGTTTTGGACATTGACATTCCTGTAGGGGGCAGTCTTTCTCTGGCACCACAAGAGAAGGCCTTCCTTGGCAGATGTTTCTGAGGAAAGAGTGGATTGCCAGAAATGTAAAGAAGTGTGGTCTGTGATTTGTTCCTATACAGTATCCTACAATTCTCTGTTTTGATATATTCCAAGACTTGTCTTTGCTCAGGTGATCACAGGTTGCATGAGACCCAAATGTATATTGAACAATTATCACATGTTGCCATTTATCTATTGTAATTCCCACATGTTTCCACATTCTGTGGCCACAGCATCTATAGAAAACCTATTAGTGACACCTGTCTCACTAGATTTGAATCTTATAATGTCACCTTCCACAGAAATGTCCTGAATGGCGAAGCGGAGGATGATGGTCCAGATCATTCCGAGAGTCATCTTTACATTCCCGTCCACAATCTCTGAAAAAGGAACAATCTGTTACCATCAGATATCACTGAAGGGTAAAATAAAATATTAACTTAACGTTCACACTCGGCCAACTGCATTCATAGATATTATTCTATGTATGTGGGTCCATATTGGACAGCCAACTACCTGTAATACGTTCATATGTGCAGGAAGGGTTCAGGTTACCTTCAGCTCCAATGGAGACCAGTTTTACTCCTTTGCTTGTGATGAAGTCCAGTGCTTTGTTGACGTTGGCAATCTTATGAAAACGCATCTTCCCTCTATCTGGCTTGGGTAACCTCTCTCCTGCAGATGGACCATAATGTGGCAGAGCCAAATAAGTAATTTCATGTGCTCATTACAATATAAACAAAATAAACTACAGCAGTGAAGACTACAGTGATGAGAGGGTAGGATAATGTGCACCTTTTTAATTCACTGGTACCAAGTGAATTAAAAAGGTGAACATTATCCTACTGGTGTAGCATCACAAGTGATCAAGGATAAATTATATATCAACTAAGAAAACTTGAGTTATGATAGAAATGTCTCTTTTAGCAGGTTGAGCCACATGCTATCTGACCTGAGATAACTTCCAGCAGCAACATGAGTTTGAGTCCATTCCTGAAGTCCTCCTCAATATTTTCAATTTGTGTCCCTGCTTTCCTCAGGTGGGAGTTACACCAGGCTGTGAAGGTCTACCAGGGAAGGGAGACTCAGGTCAATCAAATGTGGATTTGACAACTTTAAATGTCACCATGCCAATGTATAATAGTCTGTGATTAAACATATTCTGCAATTCCTGTGAAGTTTTGCTAACTTCTGTTAAGTTGCAACCTGTAACTTCTGTAAAACACAGATATGAGAATGAATGGCACAGAACAGAGAGCAGAAAAAACAGTTATTCATTCAAACATGGAGTGATATAATTTCACCACTAAGTTGTTATGAATGTATAAAAAACATTTTGAAAAGCAAACTCCTAAAAGCAAGTTGGGCTTTTGTTCTTTTTCAACTGAACATCTTCCTAACAGTACATGGGTTACTTGATAAGCATTATATTCCTCTCTGCAGTGGATGTAAACAAGCTGAAGCAGCTAACAGCTTAGCAAGTCTTTGCTAAAACACCATATATCATATCAACTATTAGCCTCTCTGACCAGTGCCACATTTTGAGATTAACCTATGTGTTGAGGGTCTGCTGACCCCTTGGTGTTTGATTTCAACTTTTTCCTACAGTGGCATACATCCTGTTTTAAAACGCCAGTCTTTCCAAAGCAGACGGCGAACAATTATCAGAGCAAATGTGCTGTAATATGCGGTCCACGTGTTGTACTGAAATAATGTAAGACGAGTTTAGACAGGATCATTGTCTTTCTCCTCCTATTTTTACATGTAAGTCTTTCAATAGCCAGCAGCAGGGTTCACGGGCGATCAGCACTGTACCGACGAAAGCTGCCAGCAGACCACAGAGCGCATTCCGACTGATATAAGGTGTTAAATTTAGACCGGTCTGGTGTGCCTCATGATAAGAGACGGGGAGGAAAACGTCAAAATGTCTCGCCGTGTCAAGATGAGTGAAAACGTCACGTGGATATGGAAGCATGTTCTGCCCTCACACCACTTTCTGTCACTATTTTGGCACTCAAAATATGATCAGCTGCAAGGAGATAGCTTTATCACAATACTTGTATGGTGTTCTTCCAGGTTACACTCATTACTGTGTACAGTATGAACAAAGGCAGGCATGGATAAAGGATGGGAATATAATCCAAAATTCAAATAAATAGGTAATTTCAAGGATATGCCACATAGGTGTATAAATAGATATTTAACATTGTCGAAAATGTTAACCATATCTCCTACAGAGCCGTGTAACTAGATTGCTATTATCAACCAGAAATGTGACCTCTGTGCTTCTAGGTGCCCAAAGCAGTGAGCTAATCAACACATACAGCAGACCACAAAACAATGTAAAACACATTGATCATACTGTAATATAAGCTAAGTGGACACTTGTGCTTTGATGACATTTTGCTCTTTTACCACCCACCTTCACACAGACTGATGGGTCTGACTGAGAGAGCACCATCATTACAAACGCATGCTGCGTGGCCAAGCTTTGTACGAGCTTTCTAGTCAAGATCTCGAGGTTTCCAAAGATACCAAATATGTTATGTTGAATTACATGGAAATATGAATAAAATGATGCAAAAGTCATCTAGATTTTTTTCTATTTGATGAAATGGTGCAGTGATAAAAAATGTCATCTTGAGTTGGAATATTTCACTCAATATGCGTGATATAGATTCAATGAAGCGTTGAAGCGAGCAGATACAGAAGATGTACGTGACACAAAAACGTTTTTTTCTAACTTTGAAGCTAGTTAAGGGGAAATTCAAGGTGAATTCAAGGGGTTAAGACCTTTACACAGTTCTTACACAGCCTTGCACCCAGGAGGGCCGTACTGTATATGGGTGCCTAACGCCCACCCAGCTGCCCACACAGGCTTCCCCTTTGGAGGTCCTGTGCAAGAAAGGGAATATTAGAGGCTTTGTAATAAAGGCCATCACATTCCAGCCTGAGAGAGACCCCCGGGTGTATGTGACATTGAACCGCTGCCCTCCTTAAAAAAAATTTGGCTGGCTGGCTAGCCGGCTCTTCATATCTGACCCTGCTGCAGTCACAGAGCCCTGCCGCCCACTTTCCACCACCCCCACCCCCCCTTTACCAGCACTACTGACCACTGACGATTACAGCTAAAAATATTTATGAATCACATCCAGAGAGGACCACCCCTGTCACTGAGCTGGCTGATGCCTTTGAGGCCGCACTAGGTCAGAGCCTGGCTGTATAAGGCGTCCAGGGGATGGAAAATAAATGACTACTGAGTGTTGGACTGCAATTCCACTGTTATGATATATGAGGGCGAGATAGTGGAGTCAGAGGAGAGCCCTGACATCCGAAAAGACAGGCTCTTATAAACGGATCATAGTGTTTTCTCATTTTCTATTCATTCCATCTTCCATTTACCTTACATGTAATAATTATTCACCCTTAATTCTTAATTTATTCTCTCTTCTTATACACTTTATTATCTCTTTTTATTTATTTGTTTTATTTATCTTATCCTGTATTTCTTATCTAATGTCTTCTATACCTTGTGTAAAGCACTTTGAATTGCCTTTGTGTATGAAATGTGCTTTATAAATAAACTTGCCTTGCCTTGCCTTAATGCAATACATATCCAATGTCACACTTTTTACTTCATCATTAATCGAGTAGTAGCCTGGCAGTGCAGACTAGGCCAAACTCTCCTGAGTCATCCATTACAATTATTTCTCTCAGTTACACAAATCAGCAGTGAAGGCTTAGCTTCTAGCAATCCCCTTGATAAACCTGTCAGGTAATAGCACACCTGATCTGGTCACAGATCAGGTGTGATCATAAGCTTTGGCACATTAAGAAGCGACGAAAACTACCGCAGTTGCCAACAAGACTTAAAATAAGCGCAGCCCAATTCCATCCCTTCTGCACCGTGGCTCTAACTGGAGGGGATTAAGGCTATGGGAGGGAAATGATTAGGAAAAGCTAATTAAGGCCTCTTTCCTTAAGACGCTGCTGTGGCACCTGATGGAGTGTCCTTTATAGTGCCAACAAATGCCTTCTGCCAACATTACTGCTCTCCTGCTACAACAGGGGAATTGTGTATGCCAAGGATGAATCGGGACTAAACAGCATATAACATGCTCAAGGCAGTCAAAATCTATTTCATTTGGGCCAGGTAAGAATCAGCAAAATAATCAGTGTTGATTGAACTTTGAGAGTGTAAAAACCAACACTGTGCCAGTGTTTATATAGGACCACACCCATCAGAGGTCATTTAACACTTTTAGATAGTTTTGAACAGCTGACCCAGGGTATTATCAGCTCTATGAGCAAACAAACAACTCTCCAGTCAACTCTTGTCAACTCCAAATAATTATCACTGGAAAAATCAACACTTATTAACACTGGAAAATGGACTAGGCACTTGGCTGGCATTTTGCTGCTGTGTGTTACCAAAAATACAGTTTTGTCATGAGCTGAGCTGTCCCTATAGGCCATGGAGCTCCAGTTGTGAAAAGAGCTGCAGTTAAGGCGCAGGCCGACTTTAAAGCCCTAAAACCAACCGACAGAGTGGCAGGACTATATTCAGACGGCTGCCGCTGGTGCTGGTACAATATTTTTGCGCGGTTTCTATAAACAAAAGAATTCCGCACCAAGGACACTGGATTAACCCTACTATAATGCCTTTTGGTCCCGAGGTTAAAATTAGATATAGCATCCATTCTAATCCCAAGAGCGTCATCATGTGTTAGGAGCATCTGTTGACAGATCGCATTCCGGGCGTATCAGTGGAATGGCAACAGTCTGGAGAGCCGCGCGCGGAGCTATTGTTAGCTGGTACCCACCGCATCCGTCCGTCAAGCGCGAGCCAGGACAGCCTCCTTGGCTGCGTCAAGTCAGCCACACGCAGCCAGAATAATACCGGAAGTTAGGCGATTTTGCTTTCAAAATAAAAGCGCAAAATGTGTTACTTGATGAAAAAAGAAGCAGAATGTATTTCTATTTACAGATTATTTTTTTTAGATGTATTCTTTATTTTCAATTTGTATTAGGCTACTCAAACGCGTTTAAAAAAATATGTTTGTCAATAAGGGTTTTATTCTGAAAATCGTTACCAGAAGTTCTATTTTATTATTCTGGTTGGCTTGACACTGGTCCCAAGAGAGCTGGCTGAAGCCACATACCAGAAACTAAAGAAGCTCACTGACAGTTTATAATATTTATATGAGTTCAACAGGAATAACGCCTAATCCAATTAATGTATTTCTAGAAAATTCGGACAAATAGCCTAAATGCACTACCACAAATCCTCCTTTATGTCTGGTGCGTAAAGTAAATTTATTCAGCAGTTTTTAGCTTTTCTTTACTTACTTTCCTTTGCTGTTTCTCCCAGGCCGGGTCCAGCAGCATGTCCCTGTCCCACTCGTCCTCCTGCATCATGTACTCATCCTCGTAGCCGTTGTCATAGTGCACCGTGGTCTCCACCTGGGTCATCATCATTGTGCCACACTTTTTAATTCCCCCGAAACTCAACTGTATATTATCCTTCAGGACTCTTTTTTTTATGCTGGACGGACAGCTGGGTTAACTGTAATGTTATGGACGTGATAGCTTCCTCTGAAGATCTGCTTCTTTTCTCTCTCACTCTCTCTCTCACGCTTGCCCTTGTCCTCCCGACCTGAGAGACGTCTGGCCCCGGTTGCCACAGCGCAACGAGCGACTGTATCAATTAGTACTGGCCAGTCACGTGACACCATCATACCCCCACCCACACACACCCACACCCACAGTTACAGCGGGGCAGTCTTGTTAACTTGGCATCACTGAAACATACTTTATTGTAGAAAACAACAATTTCAGACTTTCATATAAGACAAAAACCAACACAAAATGGGCTTGTGAAATATAAATAAAACGCTTCTTCCTTGGAAAACCCATATAGTCTCACACAGAAACACATTGGTCATCATACATATGGATCATAGGGACTTTCACAAACCTACCAGGAGTTTCTTTGGTAAACCCATGATCACTCTCCATAAAACTTACTTACACTTGTTATGATACAATGTAGAATATCCAATCCACTCTTTCATTTTCTATTGTTCCTTAATTTATTTTGCTGGTTAAATGAAAGCAAATGGCCACTTAGGTCCTTAGACAACACGGGACAAATAAAAATGTGTAAATATAAAATATGAGAGTTTCTATGCAGCATATGGGAGGACTTGTGTTCCTGTGTGTATTTGTGTTCATGTGTAGGTGTGTGCCCATACACTGCAGCATGCATCTGTACATGCTGGTATGTGCATGTATGACAAATCTAACAAATTATGTCATAGTGTGAGCAGTCAGAGGAGTTACAGAGAGAGACTATGGCTTTGACGCAGACTAAAAGATGTGTGATATGTAATAATGTATTGCATAGATCTAGACTTAGCTGAACACCCATCCAACTTTTATCTGTTAGAAATTTCTGACAACGATGAGTTACACAATTTATGCAGAATAAAGTGAATTTCCCCCAAGACATGAATCTGGACTTGTGTGCCAGTTTTTTTCTATTTTTGAAGAAGTCTGTACATTTCATCATGGGCTGGGAGTCCTTTCAGTCCATTCAAATAGCACTTACTTTGGTGTTTTAATGTTGAGTTATTAGAAGCAGAGGTTGCTAACATTTCTGAGCAATAACTGTGGAAATCAATGAACTGAAGCCCATTCTTTGGAAAGTCATACATGCAGCAAGTCCTTCTGAATAGTAAACTGTGTTGTGAAACTGAGGAAACTGTTTTAAAATGCTTTCTGGATGGACTGAAAGGGATATGATGAATCTGACGGGCTTCTTAAAAACTTGAACTGTCCCTTTAAGGTTCAACTGACAGTGAGGAAACTGGTCCCTACTCACTACTGGAGGGCAACTTCACCACAGAGCTAGAGTTCACACAGAGTGCAAAGAAAGACACACGGGGAGGTGAACAGGGAACGATGGTCTTTCAAAGCCATCCATCCAACATCCTGAAGAACATACTATCTGTCACAGCAAAGCTAATACTGTCCAGGGACTTGACATTAACCCAAACAATCTCTGGGCTCAGAGCACAACAGCTTAGGGAAGGAACAGAGTGACTGAAGGGGGGGAGCAAGACATTTGGACCACATATATATGATCTGTCATCTGTAGCAGTGTTCTTTGGTCCTGGGTGGTTCACAAGGAATGGGAGAGGGGGGGGCATGAACAGGAGGAGGCTTTCCCTTTTCATCAGTCAGATTCATTCAGGCCACAAGGTCGCCGCCACTCCTGGCCTCTTTCATGGATCCATTTGTTTGATACTAAAAGCAGAGAAAGAAACAGAAAAAGATGATTATCAGAATTCTAATCTAGTCCTTTAGTTACTTTTGTCAAATACAGAACAAACGTTCATCCTACTTGTCACATAAACCCAAGGCCAGGTCTTATACTTGGTTATGAAACACTTATGCCACTCCATAAAATTACTAAGATGTTTTCGAGAGTCTCCCAGCAGTGTCTGAGCAGCAGTGGTGGAAAAAGTACTCAAATCCTTTACTTAAGTCAGTAAAAGTAGCAATACCATAATGGAAAAATACTTAATTAAAAGTAAATGTTCTGAGTATATAATTATTAGCAGTAAAGTGTACTTAAGTATCAAAAGTAATAGTACTCAGTCTGAAGAATGGTCCCTTTCAGAGTGTTAAATTATTGATGCATTAACCTGTAAGAGCTATTTTAATGTCCATATACTGTTAGCGAGTTTAAACTCTAACAATGCAACATATTTTATGAGCTTATTGTTTTGTATATTGTAAAACCTTATTCTGCAAAGTAACTAGTAACTACAGCTGTCAGATAAATGTAGTGGAGTAAAAAGTGCAATATTTCCCTCTGAAATATAGTGGAGTAAAAGTAGAAAGTCTGACAAAATGGTAATACACAAGTGCCACTCAAAGTGCCAGTACCTCAAAATTGTACTTAAGTACAGTTCTTGAGTAAATGTTCTTAGTTAGGCTACTTTCCACCTCTGCTGAGCAGCAAAAGATTGTTGGGCCACAAAGGTGCTTCTAAAAAAGGTGGCTAAAGGCAGTTTTACCCTTCAGAGAGATTTAGTCAGGTCCTTTAAGACATTTTCATGGGGAACCAGACAAAGAGGAACTCACCCCACTTGTTGCCCACCAACACTGGGCAAGCTGCATGTCGCGTGCTGTAGTCTCCCTCCCCGCTGGGAAACAGATTGTACCAGAACACCGCAGTACCCTGGAATACACACACAACAGGCAGCAGGGATTAGTGGGAACAATTGCTCTCACCTGTCATTATAAAACAGGCTTGGCCCACACTCACTGAGGTCTCAGGCCCAGAATGTAATATCACTGAGTCAGTTTTAATGAGTAAATGAGCAGGTACCTTTTTGGGCCATACTGCTGCCCCAACATCTGGGAATACTGTGGCTCCACCTGCTGCTACATCACTCATCTGCAACACATAGAGAGGTACAGAGAGATCAACATTTACATAACATCTAGGGTGTTCATCATTACCATCAAATTCTTTATTATCATAGAGGTAGTCCTACCAAGCAAAAGTGTGTGAAGCACAGGAGGCATGACCGATAAATGATTAAAATGGTTGCTTAAGGGCCCATTACACTGAAAAACACTTTCCAGCTTGCTGTGAGGTTTGAAGGCATTTGGGTTGTAAATTGGCAAAAAAGAATACTGAAAGTAGGGGGTTGTGATATTTTAAATAAACTTTGCATGACCAAAACCTACGCTTGGTCTTCATGGATTCATAATCGGCTTACAATTGGGTGAAATTTACAGCAAATTTCATTGGCTGCATTTTTGTCCACCTTTCCTAGTCCCAGCAAACGCACCACCCTCCTTTTCTCTGTGAGAGTGTAACCAGTCTGTTGTGACTGCAAGCTAGATACTTTTGAGAAGGTAATGATTTTGCACACTGTAAAAACCGGTAATCAAACATGACAGATAGTCATCGCTGTATCATACCAGGGTGTCAACCTGCACAAAGCCCAAGAGGAAAATTTATGGTGAGCTTGGCTATTTCACTGGCAAGTGTGGGACTGCTCAGTTTACATTCTTATGGAGTGGGCATTTCCACAGGGACAGCTTTCTGAATTTGACACTCAAGTTTGCTAAGTTGACAGCTGATGCCGTTCCTTCAGTCAACTCAAATAAGCAACAAGCTGCAAGAAGTCACCGCTAGATAATGTTATCTTTCATACTAATAATGGCTGTATCCCCTCTCTCATCTCACATCTAACATTGTTTACAGTTTACATGCATGGTCAACCAGTGTGCGATTGGCCATCAACTTGTCAATCAAAGCTGTTATGAATTTAAATGATACACCCAGAGTTACTGTATCAAGGCAGGTGCTAGATGTAATAAAAATGTGGGTCCATGAAACCAGTATTGTTTTGGTGAAAATGAAGGCAAAAATGTTTTTAGTGAATTTATTGCACTTTAAAGGTGATTTGCCAACAGATCAAACTGGATTTAAAGTAACCAACATGGGTCTTTAAGTGTAATTAGAAAGCGTAATGGGAGGGAGCACAACGAAGACTCACATAGAAGAGCCATGTTGCTATCCGGTTCCCAGTGCCCAGCTCTTTAAAGGCATCTGGCTCATCTTTCTGTGGAGAGAAAGGCAATAACAGGTTTAATGTCCTGCCCTATTAACACAACAACCTGCTATAAAAAGTAACTTGTAGGTTGTGAATTACAGAGGTCCTACCCTTCCGAAGTCAAAATGAGGTTCATATTGACCTCCGACACCGTAATTTGCAACCTACAGGAAGCAAAAAGATTGAATACACTGTAAATCTCAGAATTGTACAAATAGAAATAAAAACCACATACCACATAGAAATATCACTCTCTCGCCCAAAGCCATGCACAAATGTGAGCATATACACATGCACTAACAAAATACATTTATGTAAGGACACAATCTTGATTCAATAAGTGACAGAAAACAAAGAAGATGAAATAGACATGTTTGGTGCATGCTATAATTAAACTTATATGGGTTCAACGCCACAACTCTCAACCCATGAACACAAACACAATGTTTACCTGCAGCTCTTCTGCAGTGTCCATCTCCAGTCCGGTGAGATCCTCAATTCTCTGGTTGATCGTTTCAATCAATGGATCTTCATACTCAGTAAGCCAAGCGCTGGAATGCAGGGGAAGAGAGGAATATATGTCAGCGTGATGTGAATATTTGTCCACTAGATGGTAGTAAAGATGTCTTCTGAAACGGACGACGGAGGGCGATATCATGCTGAAAACTTAATGAAAAGCTCAAAAGTGCATTTATGTGTTAAGATCAGATGATAAAGTGTAGAGAAAGAAAAATGAGGGTTAAGGAAAGGAAAAACTAGGAAAATGGCCCAAGATTCAGAATCTCCAATCAGCTCAGGGTACAGAGATTGTCAACTTAAGCATTGAAGTAGCATTGTTATAGTTGTTCTGGCTTTCAAACTGAGTGTGCACTTGCGTCTGTGGAAGTTGCATAGGGAGTTGGCGAAGTCACAAGAGTCTGGTTGACGACTACAGGAGGAACCCCACAAAAAAGTGTTTTCATAGATTTAGCTCTCCTGACACTACCTGCCTTTCATCAAGCTCACACTCGCTGCCACACCCACGGCCAAGAGGGCGGGTCTGATAAAATGAGCTCGACCATGCATGGCAATGAACTCTTTCATGTAATCTATTAAAACATGGCACGACTAGTTCTGCAGGCCACATCATACAATTTAAGCGGCTATTTTTTTCTGGGCTGAGCACTATAAAGCACAGCATCCATATAAAAAACTGTCAAACCACACAGAATAAAATGGCAGACAGTATCTGGGCTACATGGCGTTTCCCGTATGAAGTGAGAGACAAAGACAGCAGTTGTGGCTCAAGTGAAGTTCAATTTTATTGCTACAGGATCAATTCCAAGCATCTGCTCCCAACACACTATCCAATTTAGTGGCTACATTCTTGACTTTTTAGACATCACTCAGCCAATGGGATGACTCCCATCTCCCATTGCCTCATGGGAGTATTTTCTGAGAATTTCTGTGCAACTACTTTGAGGGAGAGGGACAGAGAGAGATGAGTTAACACGATTTATTCTGTGTTTCTGTTGGGGGAGTGTTAGCAATGAATTATATTTTTGAAGGGATTCAGGACTGAATGCGCGCCAACAGTTCTTCTCTCATTTTCTCCCTCATGCGATAATGGCCTGACCGTGTAGCCAGTTCAAAGAGAGTTCAAGCCCTTTTGAGTTCATTTAACCTGCAACACTTTGTCACTACATGTTCACGTATCGTACACAGGATTTTCAGATGCATGCAAGCTGGCACGTACACACACACACACAAACACAGACAGAGCACCACACCCTCACACACATGTAGCACACAAACAGATTAATAACTAAGGACAGTAAAACCAAAGAAACTTGAGGTACTGCTGTGCTGCTATATTTAGAGTGGGATATTTAAGTTCTAGGATATTTAAGATTCTTAATTTCTGCTGATATGGAAGTTGAAGAAGCATAGGGTAGAACCAGAGCAGCTCAGACACAACTAATGATGAGAGAGATACAGATTCATTCCAGAAAAGAGCAATGGGCCAGATAGAGACCCCAAGCTCTGACTCTCAAAAAACCTGGGAAGGCCGTTTGAAGGGAAGAAAACAGAGTCTGTCACAACCGTGCAGTTCCATCAAAATGCCTGAAACATTGGTTTAAACTGGAAGAATAAAAGAAATGTTCAGCCACACACAAAAAAACAACAACAGAGGATGTTTTGCCTTGGTTTAAACTACATGTTTTGGCTCTATTCTGTGTTCTGGCAGAAATCTAATGGAGGCTTATACTGTACAATAATAAAAAGTATTGGTTTTAACCAAATTAAAACATCCTCTAATGTTTGTTTTCCAGGTGTGGCATTTTCATTTTTTTCCATGGTGTTTGCCGGGTGCAGGGCTGAATGTACAGGTGCTCGTGTTTCAGCCAAGGCACAGAGGTGAGGATGGAGAGATGGATGGAGGAGGAGAGGGGAAGGCGTTGCAGCCCCCCCAGTGACCTGTGACCCCTTACCTCTTGGAGACTCTGTACATGGCCGTGGTAAGTTTCCCAGTTAGGGGGTCATGCACCGTGGCTCGCCTTAACTAGCTCCCCGGAGCACAAGGACACAGAGATGGAGGGAAGGAAGACAAAAAACAGAAGGAAAGAAGGAGGACGGAACGTGAAACACACAACAAGAGGACGAGTGGAAAAAACGGTGGAAGTAAAGTCAGAGAGGAGGAAAGAGGGAGAGAAAAGAAAGGCAGATCTGGTCACTAGTGGTCAATGTTATTCTCAAGGAGGGCCAAGGGAGAGCCGAGGCAATGAACGAAACCAAAGTTCCATATTAAAATATGAGCACAACATTTTTGTCTTCTTAACCATTCACCTCTAAGGAATTGAAGACTCTGATACACCCCTGGTTGGCCAAAAGCAACTATGTTAATATCAACTAGTAGAAAAAGTAACACCTTTTCTCCCTCGTCTCTCTTCTTGTGTTACCTTTCTGCAGCAGAGTAGCGACTCCTGAGCCAAAACTTATCCATAAACAGATGTGCTGATTAAGTTCCCCTTCAGCTTGATCAAAATCCTCACACAACAGCAGTGCAATGCTGGAAAACTTTGATTTCTTGTGCTCCCAAGCACTAAATCTCAATTTGATCGAAGATTGCATTCTTCTAACTTCAGCTGCAAAAATGCCACAAAAGTACAAACAAATAACTGTATTATATAAAGAATAGATCATAATAATTTTGATTTTGTGTTTCTGCTCAGGAGTCTTTAAGCTATGGCAAGGAGGGAGAAGCAGAGGGAGGGATGGACAGGAATACAGAGGAGGAATGGGGTGAGACTGAGGGAAAAAAGGAGAAGAGAGTCCCACTCTCTTCCTCTCCTCTCCTCTCCTCCGTCTCCCCTCTCCTCTTTCCACGGTGGCTCCTGGCTGTGCCTTACCTCTTGCTGATCCGGTATGAGGCGGTCTCCAGCACACCAGTGATGGGGTTGGAGATGGTGGCCCTGCGCAGCTGTGAAGCCAGGGACATGTTTTACACCCTCTCACACACACACACAAACACACATAGATGTGTGTATGTGTGTGTGTGGCTCACCCACTCACTCAGCCTAACCAGCAGCATCACCTCAACCAGCCTTACAACTCTGACCTCCCACCCCCCTCGATACACTCAACAAATAATACCACATAATGGGAAAAAGTGAAAAAGCAGGAAAGATTATTATTATTTATAGCCTCATTCATAACTTATCTCAAAATTGAATTTGACCAATTTTCCTCCTAAGTGACAGTAAAATTTATATTGCCATGTGACCTGTCTAGTAATCATAGGTCAGTATTCCCTTCGTAGCTTTATATATACAGTATATGTCATAGAGCAGAGGTGTGACCAAGTCAACTTTGCTCGAGTCCCAAGTCAGTGTCTTGAGGCACAAGTCTCAAGTCAAGTCTCAAGTCTAAATGTAGAACACCAAGTCAAGTCCAAGTCAATTTACACAAACACAAGATCTTTTCTCAAGACTTTAGAAACCTTTTCAAGTCATCAAAGTACAAGTCAAAGTCAAGTTCCAAGTCACCAGAACCCAAGTCAAGTCAAGTCTCAAGTCTTCTCTTCATGCATCAAGTCAAGTCTCAAGCAATTACAATTGTGACTTGAGTCTGAACTGAGTCCACGTCATGTGACTTGAGTCCCCAGCTCTGTCATATAGCTTCATGGGAGGAGTGTAAATTGTCTCTTTTCTTCTTGGATGCAGCACCAAGATTAACACACACACAACAAACACAGAATGACTTACTCTAGGCTTGGCCAGCTGCTTGACCTTCTCGATTTCACTGTGGGAGATGATGTCAATGTAGCGGACAATGTAGGGCCGGTCCCACTCGTCCTCCTGTTTGACCGGAGCCAACAGGTACTTGGGGTGGTGATTGTTGTCAAAGTAACGGCAGAACAGCCGGCTCTGCCTGCGTGGAGTCTGCACGGATCGAGAGGAAAGAAAAAGAAATACAGAGAGGGAAGGCGCTCAAAGTGAGGTATCTTGTGCGAGTGTGCAGTTGTGTTTCCGTGTATCTGAATGTGTTCCTTACCATTTTGATGCCTTCCCCTCGACAAAGCATCTCGTACTTCTTCCTCTCTGGGACGGGCTCCTTGAAGCTCTTCGTTTTAGGCTTCTTTTCACTTGTTTCTCTTTTCCCTCGCTCCTTCTCTTCTTGAGGCTCAGCCTCTTCTGCCTTCTTCTGCTTCTCCAGCTGGAACTCAAAGTACTTCAGGTTGCCCTTGGCGCGCTGGTGCTCTGGGTCTGAAATGGGAGGGAGTGAGAACACCAGAAATAATAGTGGTGATTACAAATGGTGATTACAGCAATCTGACCTCAGGATATCACATCACCCAAGAAGAGATAATGCTAAAGCGTCTATCACATCACCCCTTATCCAGATCACAACACTAAGATGTTTTTGGAGTCAGATATGGGTCGGAGAGTTCCACGACTGGCAGGATGTTGGCTGATATTCAGCTGTCTAGCGAATTGCTCACATGGATGGATTCCCTTCTGATTAGCATTAAATCAATAATTGTCTTTATAACCTACAAAAGTCCACCTGTGGTATTAAACACATTCCTTACAATACCTTCTTCTGTCTCATGGCTTCTTACTATAATTCTTATATTCTCTCTGCTACACCCTCTACAATTGTATCTCCTTCCCAGATCCCTGTAATGCCAAAAGGGAAGCACGCTGCCATGCTGTCCACTACATCATATGCCAGATCTCTAGAAACTTGTTTCTAATAGGCCCTTTCTTAGACCAAGTTCTACTCAGATCCATGCAATGCCCTGTGAAGGTGAACCTGCTCTGCCCTACGCCACATCCACAAATAACCAATTGCAATCTGATTTAAATCATGCCAGTGTATATGTGACAGAGGTTCAGCTCCCTGTAACATGGCTCCTTAGAAAATATAGATCTATTTTGGCCTTATTTTAAGATTGATTATAAAATTATAAAATTGATTGAACTGAAATGAACCTATTATGACATTCACTCACACCAATTATGTTTTTGTGAAATGGTACAAGCCTGGTATTTGTCTGCAGGTGAGTATATATATAGTGTATATATACAGTATATATATATATATATACTGTATATTTATAGTGTCACACTACAACTGAAAAACACTGTCCCACTTAGAGTTTTCAAGCAAAACAAAGAACCTATGAATGAAGGGTTAAAGTCCACTTCATGTTCACATAAAAGATTTATGTTTTTCAAATTTAGTTTTAATTTGTCAGTTTACTTCACTTGAATTCCCACCAAGTGGTCTCTCTTTGAATGTCAACCACGTCCACTATAATAATTTAAAATTAAAAAAATCTTGGTTCTCATAGTTCACATAGAAAAGCAAGGCAAACTATGAATGTCCCACTTCTGAACCCACTATGTGTTGTATTAATATGTTCATTGCAGGTGTAGTAGAGGTAAGTCGAGGGTTTAGGATTGAACAGAAACATTGATGTCACCTGCTCTAAAAAGTGTGTGTATACTCACTAGTAGAGGTATGGATGTTGCTGCCATGGTAACTGTCCTTACATGGTTTATATTATGTCTATCTGGCTGGGAAAAGTTGGCCTCTGTTTCACCTCTGTTTAGTATTCAATTCAAACTTGTCTCCTGTTGCTTTCTACTTCCCATATGAAATCCAACTATCCCACACTCCTGAAATCCAAACATTTTTTTTTTTTATCTTGGTTATGTCTTCATTTTATCTTTTGCATGTGTGTTTTCGCTATTTCGGTGTTTAACAGTCTTATCTAATTAAACTCCAAGAAAGTTTATAGTTAAAGTTTATAGTTTGTAAAGTTTTATAGTTAGTTTGTAAAGTTTTATAGTTAGTTTGTAGTTTTATAGTTTATAGTTTAATTCTAAAGTTTATAGTTTATACATTTTATATTTTTGGTTCTAATGTATTGTATATGAACTGGAAAAAAAATTGATTTGAAAGGTCTTCCCATTTCTAAACTACTTAAGGTGCACTTGAAGACACTTGAACAGAAAAATAAGCCTCCCTGTATTCTTAAATATTGGAAACATAATTCAAATTCCTTCTTTGCTCAGGTCCTTGTAGTGTGGAGGGGCTCACCCAGTGCAAGCAGCTTCTTGGTGAACTCCAGCGCTCGATCTATCTCCCCCTGCTGGTAGATGGCGTAGCTGAGGTAGTCCAGCACCGTCACCTTATCTATGGAGGACTCTTCTCCCTGATCCAGCTGCCTCAGCGCCTGGGCCATCCACAGCTCTGTGTGGTAGTAGTCCACCTCCGAGTACGCTATCTTCCCCAGCTCGTAACAGTCCTCCACGGTCATGGGGCTCTTGAATGTCACTCCTAGTATGCAGAGGATACAGGAGAATAGAACAGAACAGAACAGAACAGAACAGAACAGAACAGAACAGAATAGAACAGAACAGAACAGAACAGAACAGAACAGAACAGAACAGAACAGAATAGAACAGAACAGAACAGAACAGAACAGAAAAATCTATTAACCAGCAGAGAAATTCTAATCTAAGTTGTGTGTCAAAGAATCTGAAACTCAATGCAATGAAGTTAGGGGTGCCGCTGCACAGATGTGCACTGTCTCCTCCCTTCAGTCCTGAAATTTTTCTGTTGTCAAAAATATTCCCTTTGTAATGTAAATAACAGACATACTGCTGCTATCTCACGAAAAACCTTGCAATTCCAATTTTAGTTTTTCAATTATTTATATGTAACTGAAAGCACACATGGTCAACTATGCAACGAGCGACTTTCATGGCAGTGAATCCCATTAAACATGTCCAAGAAGCAGTGTTTCATTTCAAAGGCTGTCAATGTAAAATTTAGTCTGTTATTGTCTTGCTTCCTGAAAAAAATACTTTTTGGAGATATTAATTTTCTATCATGCAGAGGTGATATGCAGTGATTTCAGGTCCTCACCTGGCAGGTCTCCGGTGGAGATGGTGTTGGCATCCAGTCTATAAGTATCCTGTAACCGGAGGAGAGCCTTGGCTGCCCCCGTCTGGTCCTCATCTGTGGGGAAGTGCTGTCTCTGGATGGTCAGGTTGGAAATGAATCCTGAGAGAGAGACAGGCAGGACAGGACAGATAAAGACGTGGTAGAGGATGACTGAGAATGATTAATATGGGATACATAACAGCAAGACTAGTAGGCAGTCAATACTATCTACTCTTAGCGGTCAATGAGACTGCTTGGAGTGACTTCAATCTTGAGTGAGGAAACTATAAAGAGCCAAGGACATAACTGGACTATTGCACACATGGGTGAATTATTATATGACTAATTAGGGGGGGACACTAGCCTAGATGTTAGAGAAGCGGACTTGTGACTGTAATGTTGCAGGTTCGCAGGACCGGCTGAGAAAATATGTGTGGGGAAAATGAGTAATGCTCTCTCCTCCCTCAACAACTACTATGGAGGTGTGTGTCCTTGAGCAGCTCCGCCGCAGTTAGGGTTTCATCCTTAACTGCAGCAGTGGAGCTGCTCAGCGGCAAACAGTAGAAGACTGTGGTTGTACCAGGCAGCTCCCAGGTGGGAATATGTAGAATGATATGAATGTGCAGCAGAGCATTACTTGAAAAGAGCATGCGTACTCAGATAACTTTCCCTGGATGAGTAAAGTTTAAAAAAAGTGACATCTTTTCTATTGCATTAAGCATTTGCTGCAGCCTGCCAAATTGTAAGTGCAAAATTGGCATGGCTTGCACACAATAGTGTCCGTCTGTTCCACTGATGAATCAGTTCTAAGATCAATCAGTCCCATGAAAGGACGTTTTGGACCAGACCTGAGTCAAACAGTATTGGAGAATCCTCTTTGTGTTTGATTTCATCTCCTTAGAGTACAAAATCATCCGGACAATTCTGATAGTGTCAGGCAAGTTGTCAGTCACAGAAATGTTTACTAAATTGACTACTTTCATGTGAATGTCTAAACTGTGTGGCACTAACTGTAGTGTCCTATGTGGCAAACCCAACCCATGTGATCCTCCCAGCCTATTGAACCAAATGCTAAGAACTGCTATTTGCCCCAGGTCTGCTTTGGACTGGATCCTTACCGTCAGTGGTGTCCCTGAGCACGAGGCTCTCCAGGTCCCCCCACTCTGTGTTTAGCCTCTTCATCAGCTTGAAGGCATTGACAGGATGCCCCAGGAAGCCCTCGGGGTCCTGCGTGGCTGTGGCTGTCAGCGAGTCCATCTTATCAGCCCACCTAACACAAGGGAGGGGATACAGAGTTAGTTACAGTGCTCAGTTACAGTGAATCCATGAGCAATCAGTAGATATAGCTAAGGGAATAGAGGAAATTGTGAGTAGTGTCTGTGTGTAGTGTATGCTTGTGTACATGTATTTGTGTGTCTGTGTGACTTTGTGTCCAGACACTCACTGTTTGACCTGCTCCAGCTTGCTCTCCTCTGCTCTGATGTAGTCCTTTAAAGAGGTGACTAGGTCCTTTTCTGTGTACAGTAGATCTGTCATCTGGCCTGAGAAACAATACATTATTGGTACTGCAATCGTACAGGACTTGAGCCTTATATAATAGGACCTGAGCTTCCGTAGGTGTGGTAAAAATTGAAAAATAGGAAAAAGAAGAATAAATGGGGTCAACATAAACCAGATAATTTATTGCATGAGCAAACTACGTTTCTAGATGGTCTTACCTATGGAAGTGAAGAAGTCGTTGTGGGCTGACAGAGACTGCAGGAGGCAGCTCAGCAACAGGAAACACCAACACTGTAGCTCCATCCTGAAGAAAAAAAAAGAGAGAGTTAGTTGTTGGTGCACACTCCCTGATGCATCACAACAGACTTGAATACTGAACACATAACACATAATGTCATCAAAGTGTTTCTGTTAATCTCAGAATTCAGTTCATGAAACCTGCATTCACAATACAACTATGCTGTTTTACTGTTGCCTCTGTCCCTCACTGGAAATGGGAAAGGCCAGTCAGTCAATATGTACTTCTCAGTCTGCCAATCTGTTAAGCTGAGGAGAGATGTCTCTCTCCTTGCTGCTTTGGTCAGTTCAAGGCAAGTTGAAATATACAGTGATTTAGTGGTGCTTAAAGGCTTAAAGATGGCCCATTCTACTGAGACGGTGCTCCTTGCTGTCACTGAAGCACTCCACTGCTAGAGTCACTTCTTTCTTTTCAATCATCATCCTCCTACACCTTGCTGCCTTTGACACGTTCCAGCACCAGACTTCTCATGGTTTTCTTCCCACCCGTCGGACCGCGCTTATCAGTTACTGTGGAAATGAAGTCTTATCTTCACGGTGCACTCTCTTCACTTAGTGCTGAGTCCCTCCTCTTCTCTCTCCACACTAGAAAACTTGGCCCGAGCATCACATCTTCTCAACTTCTCCTATCACTGCTACGCCAGTGACACTCAACTGTAGTTTTTTCTGATATCCAGATTGAGGCACGCATCTCTGCCTGCCTCACTTACATCTCCAGCTGGATGTCAGTCCCCCACATCAAACTCAATGTTGACAAGACCACGGTGACTCTTACCCACAGTGTGTGTAACTCTAGACAACTGACTGAGGCTCACATTGTAGCCACAACTTGGTCCTGCAGATTTGCGCTCTTAAACATCCGCCGAATCTGACCTTTCCTCACCAGGGACTAAGCCAAGATCATTGTTCAAGCTTTAGTCATCTCCTGTCTGGACAACTGCTGCTCCTTTCTAGCCGGCCTCACAAAACACTCCAGCCCCTCCAACTCACCCAGAATGCCACAGCCCGCCTCGTCCTTAACCTCGCCAAATTCTCCCATGTTGTTCCCTTCCAACTCTGCCTCCAGTGGCTGCTCGTATTCAATGCTTGCGTACAACACTGTGAAGTGATTTGCTAATTGTTCTATTTCTTTTCCTAGCACTCACTCTTACATGTTCAATAGTCACAGGAATGGACACTAAGGACACTAAGGCCCTGACATTTGCACTTAATTTTGGTTGCGTGCAATTTTGGTTTATTTAGGAATTGAAGCTTATTCTATCAATGTACCCAATGTAATTCACTCGGCATAAGAGCGCCAGCTAAAAGCCTAAAATGGAAATGTAAAGCCACTGTAAGGCAGCAAAAGACCAAAAAGGTGTGTATACATGTGTGTATGAGAAACAGACACAGAGAAACAGAGTGAGAGAGAGAGAAAGAGAGAGAGAGAGAGAGAGAGAGAGAGAGAGAGAGAGATGGACTGTCATAAGAGACAACTGAAGATCATTTTAAGTATGAAACAGTGTCAGAGATTGATTCAGATTCAGAAAAAGCAAAAATTAGAGTAGGTAATAGTGGCCTACAACTGGGAAAAATGGCCTAACTTGGAGGATCTCCGTAATCCTTTTAGAACCACAACCTCCCACCCACCACACAAGGCCAAATATAACTCTGTGGCTGCTGCCACTGTGTCCGGTCTGCGTCTGGAGCTGGCACAGCATCATTGCTGCAAGGCGTCTGGCCTCTGAGGAGTGCCACTGTGATCTTCTTCTCTACCCATACAGAGAGAGAGATGAAGAGAGAAAGAGACAAACTGACAGGAAGAGATATGCAAATTTATGCACATGGCAAAGTGCCCATGTTTGTGTACACATGTACAGGATATGTATGCGTGTGTATTTGGGCAGTAGCAGGGGACTTGTGCGGACAAACACAGCTGCTTTCGTTGCCCCAGGGAAGAAAGGATGAGGATTTGGAATTGATGAGGGGTAGAAAAGGGAACATAGAGGCCAGGAAATGGGAGGGTTGGGGCAGAAGAAGGTTCATTAACGGATATAAATTACCTTTGCACCCCAAATACACAGCCCTATTAGTCGAGAAACTTGAAAATGATGATTAGATACTAGTCACGCTTCATCACAAACGCTTATGTATCCGCAGTAAGCCAAAGTTTAACTCAATTACAACTGCAGCAGCACTATTTTACAGTGTGACGATATATTGTACCACATGACTTTCCCCTGTATTTTGCCAACAGCTGAGGCTTAAGAAAATAGTTGAACTTTTGTGCCACGCATTGTGATGAAACCCATGCGCTTCCAATAGAAACAACAAAGGAAGTATCCTTGGAGGAAGGTGGAGGAAAAATTGATTCTAGCAGTGTCAGAATTTTCCAAATTAAACAACACAGGTCTGAAGCAGTGTACTGACCTTGGAAGAAAAGCTCTCTCCTGGAAGCAGCATTTGGACATACCAGGTGTGTTAAAAATGCAGTGGAGATGAGCTATCTATGACCATTGGATGTTATATTTTGGATATTATGTATACAACACTAGCAAGATAATGAGCAAGGAATGGATGTTCTCCCTGTTTCTTGAAAACTCTGCCTAACCCTTTTTATCACACAACCCCAGTCTAGTCAAGAGTTGCAGCGTACCGAGCGGTGAGCAACCAGCCGGAAAGCTGTCTTATCAGCAAACAGCATCAGAGTTATTCAAAATGTACGAATATGAACTCAGCAAACAGGCTACACAGCAAACAGCTGAGCTTAGTGCAAAGTTACAAATGCATCATAGTGAACGTGGACCTGCCGATTTCACTACTATCAACTTCATGAACTGTGTGGTTGGTTTAGGTAAAGACAGACAGAGTAGGTGGCAAATTGCAGCAAGGGTAAGTAGACCTCAAACTGAAAATCTACTCTAGCATAGAATTTGCATGTGTTATTACTGTAATCTGTCTAAGATTTGTGAACATGAGCAAGACTCTCCCAAAGCTAAAGACAAGACAGGCAAGATGCTCTTGATGATGTCATTAACAGACAAATCATCAAGCTGCTCCAGCGACTTTGAATCAGACACCAAATTTGTGGACAGAGTGACAGCACCAAGGGTGATTTTAAGGAAATAAAGATAGATTTTCTGGTTTGTAACTGTTAGCACTGCAGTGACATAAAGCTCATTTGGCGGTAAAAGTTCAAATAAACATTCTGGGAATCCGTAATGCCAGCCTCTAATTTAGTGGCAAGCAAAGCACCTCCAGGTTTTGTCTCGTGATGACATCACGCCTTGGTTCTGTGGTTTCTAGCTTTTGAAATGAGCTGCTCATGTTCAAAAATACTGAATGAACCATTTCTCTAAAGCACAGACTTTGATAGAGAGAAGAGAGTACTCTGAGGACACAAATACAGATTTAATCTCTGCAATCTTTCTAGACTGTATCATAACGGAATATGGTATGTGGTAGTGTGATATCTGATTTAACTTGAGGTATAAAATACAGACAGGGGAGTGAATAAACACTAGTGGTGCCAGGTATTAAGTATGACTAATAACAGTATCATTGTAAAGGCCTATTACATGCATGCATGCACACCCACAGGTACCCACATGCACGCAGGCATACACACACACACACACACACAAACCTAGTGGCAATGCAAAGGTCATGCATGAATGTGTGTCTAAGCAGCCACTGGCACATTCGTCTTACTGCCTCTTGCTGCACGCAGTCTACAGGCTCAGGCAGGTCCTCACTTTGCCACGAGGCCAAACTTTTAATGAAAATAAAAGAAATAACTTCACATGGGATTTCTATTTGGGTCACCAGCAGGGAAGACGTGAGAAGAAGAAGTGCTGTCAGAACACAACCGTTCTGTTCACATTAAACTGAATTCAATTATATTCAATTCAAACTGAAATATATTTTGAGAAATGGCAGTCACATTACAGTGCAAGACTATTATGCCTATTAGTTTTAGCTCTTTCCATAATCTGTAATGCCATTCAGTCCAAAATGCCATATATATGATATTGACACTTGGATTGGCATTATAATTGCATTGTAACATATAATTACTGTCATGACAGGGTGACAGCTACAGTGTCATTATGGCAGTTTAATGTCAAGATTAGAGCCATATGTTTGGGAGTTACCAATGAGATGTATGTATCACACTCATAAAAGTGAGTGAGGGTGTGTGCACACACATACTTGCATAGTTGCATGTGATATATAAACACTCCATAACACCCCCTGATTGCCCTTAAAACATATTTAACCTGCCAGACACTCACACTGACACTTTGTTTAGACTAGTTATAGAAAATGTTCTACAAAATTTGCCTAAAACTTCTTTTCCCTGACCTTTTCCAGTTCTGAGACAATTGGGCTGCGATCTGTTTGGGCATGTAGACAGAGAGACTCTTCCAATGTCTTTTTACCTCATAGTCTTGTGTTAATTTGACACAGTGCTCCCATTAGCAGCTGTCATCTTGAGAACACAGCCATATCACCGGTGTTGCTTTAACCACCAAGAGACGACTTTAAGTCAATGAATGTTAAGTGAGTTTTATTCTAAAAGCAGATATCCACAATTGAAGGAAAAATCCATCCCCAGATACTCTTACGCTGGTAGATATCATCAGTTTGTGATGTTCAATGTATTCCAGGAGTTATTCTGTGATCAAGTGTTATAATTTACTTGTTGGTGCACCCACCCCTCAACTTGGGGTTTTATGTAGATGGAGAGAGCACTAGCGTTCTGTCGCTATTGAAATAGCAGAGCAAGAGTTTTTCCAGGTGAGAAAAGGCGAGATTCGTGCCCCTTACTCAAAATGCAACATGTACTTGTGGCTGCATTGCATTCTGGTCTATTGCGGCTGGCTACCGTCGGTGGAGAAATTGGTCTCTCTGCCTCTTCTACGATGAATTTCTCCCTGAATGGTTGATGAACGCTGGTGCAAAATGGCGAGTCATAAATGAAGTCCTCGCTCTTAGATTCTGAGGGACTGCCACCAAAATCTGACATTTACCATTGATGTTTTAGATAGTTGAAAACAATTTCTGCCATCAAACTCCATTGTAGCTGCACTGTAAAAATCTTGAGGTGGCATTGCCTCGTCTACATTTGGCCAGTTATCCACAATAACACACTAATACAGTAAAACTGCACCACAAAACGACAAAATGGGTCACATTGTCAAGCTCTGTGTTTTTTTTAGTGTGGATTTTTCCTTTAAAGGAAAATTGATGCCTATTTTACAAAATGATTGCTGGTATGAAAGTAACTTGCATTATGATTTATGGTATTATGAAAGTTAGGAGTCACCATAACACATTTCTTTACAAAATAGTTCTATTTTGAAGATAGAACCATCTGTAGCTTTTAAATATTGACTGATGAATTTAAGGGGGCATCGTTTTTTTCAAAAATGGATGTAGCTACTATAGCATTTTGGAAAGAACCTGTTCAACTCTCTGCACCACTCGTACTCTGTCATCAAATACATGGGAGCTTGTAATGTAGCAGAGGTTTGGGGTTTAGTCTGCAGCACCACTGAGTCCTGCCGTAACCCTAAATCTGCCACCCACAAGGATCCTCAATCTATTTTAAGAGAGACTAATCTTCCAAGATTTTATATGTTGAGAACTCTCCTAAACAGTGATGCAATGTTTACTAATGTTTACTAGTATTTGATGACCACAGATAGCAATCACTGCATGGCTTAGGAACTGACACTGAAATGTTGTATAGGAAACCCATTCAAGAGCCCGTGGGGAAAATCATTATCACTGAAATACAGCAAATTGTTTTCATCATTTCATAATTGCATTTTTTTTTTTTTTAACAAACTTGGCCATGTGACATACAATCGTGCATATATAATTATTTTTTACATCCTAACTGCTATTGATTAACTTTCATTAACAAGTCTGACTGTTCTCCATAGTCTTTGATAAGCAGTTTAGCTGGTCATTGACTAAAAGTCTAATTCATTATGGTTTGATTTGCCCAGTGATGCAGTGGTAAATAAAAAGGGGAGTCAAATTTAATGTCATCAGGTGGCAAACAAGCATTAACTACTATTACTATTAATTACTATTAATTAATTAAGCTATAATAATCATATATTTTAGAAGGATATCCATACAAATTTCACAGCAAAAGTTCCAATGGGAATATTATTACTATTATGTATGAAAAGGTCACTCTAAACCAACTCACTACTGAGTACCACGCACACACTATAAATCCCTATAGGAATATTATAGTGATTTTTTATTAGGGAAGACCAACTAGGCTACTTATTAGTGAATTAATTCTGACAGCTTTACTGCAAATAGCCTCTAAACTTTGATGAACAAAAGTAAGACAGCTCTCCCTAGTCTTTTGCCGTACATTTTAACTGTGATAGCCTTTCTTAAAAAATATCTCTTCCAAGTGACTGAGAGTGAAAGTTCCAGAGTCAGGCAGAGGATGTGGATGGATAAGACTGCCACGTCTTCGCCCCTCCCCGCCGGGGAAACTCATGGGAAGACTGCAGCAGTTCATGGAGTCTGAATGGCTTTACCTGCAGCCGACCCGGCACTAACCCCTGGAATTACACTGGCAGCAGGGGGGCTTTTCATTTCTGGACGGCAGCCCGTGTTACTCACTTTCTACCAGCTTGTTTAGAGTGAGCCTCGTAGTAATTACTGCAACAGCAATCACTTTAAAAATAGTCTACAATGAATATCGGCACCTCAAATAACAGTAGAGGCTCACTAGAGAGTCTAATAGGCTATTTGACTATCAATTTGGACTATTACAAACTATTATCAAATAACAATAGGCCTACTCTTATATGCCGTAAAATGAATGAATGCAATGTCCAAGCAAAGCCAATAGAGAAGCTATTATTATGAGAGACGAGCAGCATCCCACGCTGCACTGGAATGTCACAGTTTAACGTGGGAAACCTAAAACGCTGCAGGCTGTCTTTAGTTTCTTATTAGTTGTGTTAATCTCGGTGTTTTCCACTTTTACTCGTTGCATTATCTTCAGTAGACTCCCTATTTGTCTTATTCCAATATCTATCCCATTCTGCGGCTGCTGCAACGACCCACTTTCTTCACGGAGATCATTCAAGTTCCATCTAAACTAATACAGCCACTAGTAGAGCTTGACTGAAACTTGCAGTGTGCGAGACAAGTTTTGCAATATTGAATGGCTGTTGCCGAAACATCAAATGAAGACGAGAAAGTAAGACGAGAAAGACAGAACTTCTCAGAATAACATGATAACCAGTAGGAAAGTCGACATGCTTTTATCAGGATTCAGGATTCAATATTTACCGAAACGAGAGCATCTTGATGCCGAAATGTACAGCCTATCCCCGCCGGTCGGGTCTCAGTCGCTTCTAAACTCTCGGTCCTAAACTGACTCGGTACCGACTAAAACGCGGTGTCCCTCTCGTCCTGTCCCCGGTGCTTCGGTGTACTGCTCGCCATCTGGTGGTTTGGGCTGGTTTTCTAAAATCCAGGGTCTGAATGCTACGTGCAGAGTCTCACACATCCACACATCCGCTGCTAGATACTTTTTGGGGCTGGCGCTCGTAAATTGCAAGGGGAGGTGTCTAGTGACCCGTGTTGAGTCAGCCATGCATGCTTATTTTTGGTTTTAAAGTTGGGATTTGGCTCTTTTATTGCTTGTACCTAACGTTACAGTTCAGTGCCACGTATTGTAAATGTGCTCCTTTTTTTTCTGGGTTGGATTGAAATCTCTGGGCTGAAATCACTTCTTTATTTTTCTTTTTTCTTTTAATAAAGCAGTGGCCGGGCACATAGGTTAAATATAGGCTATCCCAATATAAGACTATTTGATGTGTAGTTTTGAAAGGTCTAACTTGGCCAAACAACCTCACTTTCACCTCCTGTCATCATCTTATCCCTCCACATTCCAGAAACTTCCCTCCGCCTCCCAACCAAAAAGTGACTGGAGGGAGGGAATTCCTGCTGCATGCTGGTGAGTTGAACAGGGTGGAGCTTGTGTGTGTGTGTGTGTGTGTGTGTGTGTGTGTGTCAGACACAAAAGTAGAAGTACCAAACTGTTTAGAGGATTGCAGTGATTCTTAAACAGTTGCCTGTTGTAAATCTGAGCCAGCTATAGTGGCATGTCCTGTGTAAACACTGGATACATGCAAGCCTCCATGCAGTTTGGAAATACTCTTCTACATAAATACTGTTAAACATGATACATGGATCAGAATATCATGGTCTCATGGAATAAAAATGAAGCAGCAAATCTTTTATGTTATAAAACTTAAATACACTTTATTAATGTACGTTTTCTATTCTATATATGTCTATAGCCAAGCAAAATAATGATCAGTCTCAGCTGTAAGATTATAAAAAGTCATACAGAAGTCAGAAAATCATACATCTGTATGATTACTGTCCTTATTTGAAGTATAGCCCAGGAAACACTAGGGGTTTGGATGGTGAAACAAGATTAAATCACTGATAAATGTCAAACACGTTGGCAAAGCATCCTCCTATCCAGTCTTTGACAAAGCTTTCCTTGGACATCCAACCTCCATTTGTTTAGTCTCATCTTATTTTACACTTTTCAATGTTAACTGTAGAAAAAACACAGGATGCCACCCTTTCCATCCCCATCCTCACTCAGTCACAGGCGGCTGTCGTCCAGGGAGGTGAGTCTGTTCCCAAACAGCTGCTCCTCAAAGGTCAGCAGCTGGCGCAGGAAGTTCACGTTGGGCGCCGTGCACGCCCTCCTCTCCTTCAGCCAGCGCAGGGTGTCAAGATCTCTGAGGGGTAGATGGTGAGGACGCGGTGCTCGGGCTCCAGCAGGACCATGTGCGGGGTGCAGAGGAAAGGGTAAGGGCGTGGAAGGCCGAGAATCCACCCTGCAGGATGACCGGGTCCATTCCCAAAACCCTCAGCTGGAAGAAACAGCGCTGAAGGTCAGGGGAGTCGGCCCTGGCTGCCACACTGCCCACTGAGATACACACACACAACAAAGACAAATCAATACAACAGCCTGGCAGATTCACATGGTTATGCTGGGTTAGTTGATAATTCCTGTTCTAATAAACGCCGTGTGAGTATAAATGTGTGTATTCCTGTGCGTCCTGAAGGCTGAGTGTGGATGGCTGACCTGGGCTGCATCCCTCCTCTGAGTCCTCCTCCTCCACTGTCACACAGGCCCGCGCTGTCACCAGGTGGTTCTCCTTGTACCTGACACACACACATTCACACACATCCATATGCACACACAGACAGATCCTGCATTAGTACTGCAACTGTAGACAATTCTTTCTCCTGTCTAAATTGGTATATTAACACAAAACCTGCGCCTTTCTTGGGTCATCTGATGGCTGAAAAGAAAACAAAATTAGAAGTTTTGAGCAGCAAAATATGCTGTTAAAAGTGGGACTGTCTGTACATACAACATCCAAACAAACACCACCGTCTAACAAGATATATATGCCTCTGGGATATACTGTATATCCCACACCTGGAGAACCCTGGACCACCCACCTCTCTGCACTGCGGCAGTCCAGGATGAGAATGTAGTAAGGGTCGTGCAGGGCGGGCTGGCCTGCTTCTGTATTCAGCAGGTTGTACACCTGCTGGGGAGTGACGTACCCTCGCTCTACATAGGCCGTCACCGGAAGAGCAGGAACCAACACCTCCTCTGACTCGCACACTGCTGGGGGGGTACAAGTCAAAGCTCACATCCATGCACAGAAATATGAAGAGTAAGATTTCCTTTATTTTATTGTCATTGTACAAGTACAACAAAATTGTGTTCGCAGCTCCCGGAGTTTGATGCATAACAAACGAAACAATAATAAACAAGTAAATTAATTAAAATAAATAAAAACTGAGTGCAAAAACACAGTGGGCAAAGTGTATTGTCAACTTAAGAGTAGTTAATTTAAAAACCTAAGAGTTCGTTTAAAACTTAAAAGCAGTTAGTTCAAAACGTAGTAAAAACAGAAATTATTCAAGTAGAGCTGTCAGTATCAGTATCTGTCAGTATGTGTTTGTGTGTGTAAGAGACAGAGACGGATGTGTGTATAGAGATACACCCCTTACCTTTGGTCTGGACAGGTATAATGAAGGAGTGGTCACTGTCTGTGCTGTTGACCTCCCTGTCAGAGATGCTGCTCACTGTTTGGCATGTGCTGACAGGCTCTCTGGACGCCCCTCTACAACTGTTACTCACTCTGACACACACACACACACACAGAGACATGTGCAATTACAAGGCAGTGATACAGAAATAATCTAGAAGACAATCAAGCAAACACCATTGCACAGTTTTAGATGTTGACAAGGAAAAGAACAACAGCAAAGTCCACTTTACCTGGACAGTACTGCACCCATCTTGCTTAAGACATTTGGCAGATGCATCAGCTTTTCCCACCAATCCTTCATCAGAAGAACATGCCATACCAAGGAACAGTGAGATAATGTGAAAAAATTGAGAAATGCTTTGCAAAAAGTACTGAGATAAAAGGAGAGGGAAAAAAAAACGCTATGCACGGCTTTAGCTTTGCTTACTCAGCCTCTTTTCAGCCTGGCCCTTATTTTAGCTGGTGGTCTTGGAAACACTGTGATGGTTAAGTGCTCTAGAGGGCCGCATGGTAGCTGGCTGTGACAGGTGAGGGAGTCCTACCTCACCCACGCTAACTCCCAAGACTTGCAACGTAGACTAGAATCTATTTCGGTTTCAAATTACACTTATAGCCCATATAGAGTAGGGCAGTGCTGAGATAACAGGAATGAAAAAGAGGAATGCAGCACGCATATAAAAGAAGTTGCTGGCAAGAGCCGTGATTTCATAAGAACTAGGTCAGCGTGGAGCCTTATCAATCCAGATGTAGACACATTCATCATTGGATTCTGGCTCTTCACCATGCTACATCTTCTCTTACCCACTGTCACTTGTATCCTCTCACACCTTTGCATTAATTAAAATATCATGGAAGTTTTGAATCTTTTATTCTGTGTCTCTTTGTGCTCACTCCCAGCCAAGTCATCACCTGTCCTCTATAGCTACCCATCACCCCTTCCTCACTTTCTTCTCCCTTAATCACAGCTTCTCCACCTTTTGCCCCCTGCCCTCCTCATAATCCACTGTCATTCCTCTGTCACCTCATGCCCTGTCCATCGCCTGTCCTCAACTTGCTGCACATGATCATTTATAGGGAGTGTGTGTGTGTGTGTGTGTGTGTGTGTGAGTAGGGAGGGGATGTTGGAAAACGACGGATTCCAAAAGACACATTATCTTTTCTTTTCTTTCTTGAGACTTGTAATTCTTATCAATATACGTACATGTGTGTCCAAAGCATGATGGGAGGCAAAGGCTACGTGGCTGCCCACAACAAAACAGAGCATGACTGCCCCCTGTTGTGCTCCTGAGTGATCCTATAATGATCTGACCTAGTAATAGATCAGTGAATTATGCATACATACATACATACATACAGTATTTCCAAGATTATAGAGTTAATTCTATCTGTAAATTGATTTCTTGTTTATTTGTTTGTTTATTTATTTATTTATTTTGGGTTAATCGTTAGTCAGCCTCAATCACAGCATTACATCAAGGGCAGGACCATGAAAGAAAGCTCTTTGCAGGTTACCGGCTCGTTGCCATAGTACCCTGGCTAGCTGGATCATTGAACGAGGCCCTTACGCTGCTACTGTGTTTGTTTGAGCTCCAGGCTCCAGAGCGCAAAGACCCCCATCCCCTCAGTCTGTTTACTTAAACAGCCTCACTCATGCAACCACATGGCTGACGGACACCATAGTGCTATGATGGGCTATGAAAGCAGCTAGAAAGAGGGGCAGAAAGAGACCCAGAGAGAGAGGGGGGTGGGGGGGGGGTGGGGGGGTGGGTGGGGGGGTGGGGAACGGTTGGAAAATCTGGGGAACGACTGTCAGGAATGTCACAAATAGATGTCAGAGCTTGACAGAAAGGGAGCCAGGGCGTTAACCCCCCACCCCACCTCCACCCCCAGTAATAAATACATTAGTAATCATATGTAAACAAATTCAACTGTAAAACTAAACTCGTTTTTGGGTTGTTTGTCTAATGATACGTTTTACAGCTTGGTAGCTTGTCAACCTCTTACAATTTATTATAGTAAAGGCTCTTGTGATCTAGTGATAACATTACACATACTGTGTAATAAACATGTACCACCAATCACACTAAGATTACAGCTCATCATAATGGAGCCAGGGTCTTTGCCAGCTCTGTTCCTCTGATTATTCAGCCTTGAGGAGGGACACATTACTGTCCACTAGATTGCTTCTTCTAACTATGGGAAGACAAACAAACCAAGGCCAAAGTCCATCTGGACATCAGCGGGGAAACAAATGAGTTGAATGGCCTCAGCTCAGAAGGCTAGGTGACGAACTAAGAGAGAGGCACATTTTTATTTCATCGGAATGATAGAAAAAGAGGCTGTTAAGAAGAGGTAATTTATCAGTATTGTTATTATTATTATTACAACATTTTCTCAGGGCTTGCTGTAGAAGAGATTATGGAGATTGTGGTATGCAATTTCAGAGGATCAAACATGACTTTATGAAGAAGACTGGATGGTGAGTACACATTTACTTTTCTCTCTTGCTTTTTTCATGTTTACCTTTCCCTTCTATCTCAGAGACCAGGTGCAGAACTTAATATATTCACATTTTTCCATATATTAAAACTACTGTTAAACCACCGCATTTTCTCAATGGAACAGCAAGCTGCTTTAATATTTGTATGCTATTGGCTTTGCCACTATGTTATGCACTAGTACTTATTTGTTATACTCATGGCTTTTCTGATTGTTATCAGTTATCACTGCAGTGATTTATTAATTATTAATTTTATATTTCCAAGAATATGTGGCTGAGGATATTTAATATGAAATCAACTTTCTTAAAACATAGTCTTCCTCAATTAATATTGAGCTACATCATCCAATAAAGCACTCCAACGTTGTGTGTGTGTGTGTGTGTGTGTCAAATCATATATTTAATCAAACTGGACTTTAGATCGTGCATTGCATTCAACCTCCACTGTTACATAATTTAATTATTTATGCACGTCACATTTATTTTTTGTTCTTTTCACCTTTGTATATTTCATACACTTCATTTATTTGTCCATAGCACAGTCCATTTCCTTTGTACAGTCAATATTTCATTTCAAGTTTTATATCCCATTTCAAAACTATTACTATTCCATTCTGTAAATAGATTTTAAAATTTCAATTTTATTTTAATATTACTTTGTTTATTTCATTATTATTTTTATTACCTTACTTTTGTCTATTTTTATTCTTCTGTGTTGCGTTTTTGTGGGAGCAAACGCCAAGACACATTCTTTGTATGCTTGCATTGGCTAATAAAACAGATTCTGATTGAATGGGCTATGTCATGCTGACATAAAATCCCAAAACCAAGAATCATAAAGATACAAAAAATCTCCAGGGTTGTGTAAATAGTAGCCTATGGTCTTTTCAGCCCTAACCCTAACCCTAACCCAAGCACTTCAGGCCTTCCTCCAAGCCTGTAGTAATGCCCTAGATTGTCAGCAGTATTGTAATCTCTGAAGGTGACTCATTTTGGTCACTATTTCCCCTAAAAAAGAAAAAAACAAACAAACAAACAAACAAAAAGCTTCATTTTATATACTGGGCCTTCAAAGTGCTCTCTGAAACTAGGCCTGGGATGGCTTGTGTCCCTGAAATGAGAAAATTAAAACTTTGTTGTAGAGCTAAACCAAATACATCGTTGGAAAGGTCTCGACCTGGAGAGTAACATATGTCAGTATGAAGATTCTACATGGCTCCTGCTTTGAAATACTGACCTTTGAACCTTGACCTCGGTGCATGTTTGAAGTGACTTATAATTCAGCAACAAAAGGGGTTACAGACATGGGAACTGTTATAGAGAGCTCTTGACCTCAGCTATCATGTGAGTATAGTCAACAACTGGGGGCGCTGTCAAATATGGGTAAAATATGGTTAAAATTATCACCCATTTAACAATTAGATATTTAAAATCTGATTACACAAATGTGTTTACCATCCCCTTAAACTCCTCAGTGTACTCTCAATTCAATATTTACAACTTCCAATTCTAGGAAAAACACTAATATTTTTAAAACTACAATTCCCTACAATAGGCCGCCTTTAATGCTATATTTCCTTTCCTCAAAAATTAGTTGTAAACCATCTGTTTGCAACCTCTGTAGATCACAAATAAGTGGTTCTAAAAAAATTTCAAATCCATAGGTTTTTATCAGCCTGTGTTTGACAAGTATCAACAGGTGAATATGCCTTAAAGCAGATCTGTGTTTTGGTGGAGGATTTCCAACAGTAAAATAAAAAGCAGATATTTTATGTAGAAGTCTCTTGGATCCTAAGGGATTAGCAACTTCAAACTCATCACTGTACAACTGAATCCTCAAACATGGTTCACTAGTGTTAAAAAATTGATTTTCTTGGTAGATTTTACCATCATCGAAATCTGTTAAGCTATCAGTGGCAGCAGTATCTGGTCTAAAAATATGTTTCAGTGTACTTTGGTCGTTGCAGACTAAACCCAATACTCTTAGCAATGGGATATACTGAAAAGTGACGTTTTTCCCAGTAGAAGAGTCTACACCCAAGATATATTCAACAGGTTCAATGAAGTTCAATTTCTCAACACAGTATCTCTCTAGTTGATATGTGCTGTTCACTGCACTGAAGCAGTATTCAAGCAAATGATCATCTTGGATAAATGAAAGTTGAGGACTTGAAATATCAACATTCAAAATCTGCAAACATTTAGAAAAAATTTGCCTATAGTTTTCAATGAAATACTTGAAAAGTGACTCTACTTCAGTAACAACAAATGTTTGCACTTTTCTTTGTACAACATTTTTCTCCTGCAGCTTCAAAGAAAATAGGGCCAGTTGTTTTTTCACAGTCTCTGTAAAGTTCTCTATAATGTCAAACGTGAATTGAGAACTGGTTGCTTCAGAGGATTCAGGAGATTCAACTGTTCCACAGATAGAGGGGTCAGAGTCTGGGATCAACTCCAATTCCTGTACTTGATGCTTATGTTTTTTCCTCAAATGGTTTTGCAAAGACTTCACGGAGGAGTACTCTCTTGGACAGTTCTCTAGTTTTGTCATATGTTGGTTTTCTAGTGGTGCATCGTGGACACTGGTAGGATGCCTCCATTGAAAGGCTCACCTAAGAAGGCCTGCTGGTATTCCTTAAGGTCATTCTGTTCTAGCCAAAGGGAGACTTTGCCAACTGTCCATAGATGTGCCATTTCCTGTTAAGAAGAACACATACATACATACAATGAAGCTACTTTGTGTAGCTTGCCAGCAACCACAAAATGGCAGCGTTTTTTGATGGCATGACGTTAGTTAAGCCTGGAGCAAGTGGTACTGGCACCATTTTTTGCAGCATTAGCAAAAGGTTTCAATATAGAATGAACTGACAGCTGAACTGAAAGGAATGTGTGCTAGGGACGTGCCAACGTGTAGGCTAGATTATCACAGCGATGATTAAAATATGTTTATCTTGAAATGGTACTAAAAATGCTGCATTGATTTCACCAAGAATATTAAACATTTTTAATCAAGAAAAAGCCAATTCCAGAGAGAGCAAGAGTCAACAGACTACTGCAGTCTTTAAAAATACTAGGTTAACCAGAGTTACAGGATATAGACTATCTGAAATGCTAAATGCTATGCTAACCTGAAATTATATCTCTGAACCCTGCTGCAAATCATTTTAAGCCTAAAAGGCTTAAGACTAAAAGGAGTATGCTCATTAGAGGAGGGTGTCACTATTACACTATGACTTCAGAATATAAAAAACACATGGATTTTCACATTTATGCACATAACAACTTGCTGAAAACATTACTCTGTTGCTACTGAGTGCACTAAGAGGTAGACTGGCCTCATGACAGGAACAAAGAGATTCAAGAGGCAAGAAAGGAACAACTAATGATAGCAACACTGTTCTTTAAGATTAAATTGTCGGTAATCACAGTAGTGGCAGTAATAAAACAAATAAATGAAAGGCAGTGACATAACCTTAGTTTAAAATATAATCTATGCGATTACACCAGTTATTGTGACATCCCTAATTTGCGATATGCACATGAAAAAGTCAACAAAATGTAGGGCACATCATCAGAAAAGAATCAGACATCTGAGATTAAAAAATATAAAACATTAAGCTAAAAAGATTGCTGGAAGCTACTGTCTCACTGCTATTTCTAAGTGCCAACCCAGTTTGTTGACAATTTTTTTTTTTTTTTTTAAATCTGTAGACCTTAATGTATGTTCTGTTCAATTCAGCATATCAAACTTAACAACAGATGCTGTGCTGTGCTTGTGATCATATTTCATGATCGTGATTCATGTTTTATGTTTAGCTTTTTCCCCCTGGAATTTTCTAGAAACCACAGCAATTAATATGGGAAGAAGCTATTTTTTTATTAGTATTTTTTATTTGGTTTTAATTTTTTGTTTACCTTGCCTATTGTGAGCCAATCATAATTGACTGGTCCAACCACATTACCCAGATGTTGCAATGTGTGTGTGTGTGTGTGTGTGTGTGTGTAGGTGTGTGTGTGTGTGTGTGTGTGTGTCACATGGCAAACAGGACATTTAAAAGGAAACGGTAGTGCACTGATTGTTACACACTTTTGGGAGCAAACATATCATTCAACCAGAAAACGTTGTACACCGTAACAAAACGGTACAAGCTTTGAATGTGCCCCAGCTGTCTGAATGGAGGTCAAATATTTGAATAGTTAACAATGCAAGGCTGGAGGATTAAATCAATTTGACCAATGAATGAGTGAGTGAATGAGTGAGTTATTTTCTACTCAATGTTTTCTAATTGTTTCTAGTCATTTTTTTGTTTGTGTTCTGAGGTTGTTTGTAATCTGCCAATTCATGTTTGCAGGGATATTTAGATGTTTGTAGTGTAGGTTTCAGCACAGACTTCAGTTATAGGCTATATTAGGCCTGTATGTGATAAAGTAGACAATTGTTTTTTATTATTTTTTATGTTTATTATTTTTTTTTTTTATTATTATTATTATTATTATTATTTTATCATTAACTGCAATATCGGTCATGCCAGTAGACAATTATCAATTTCTAATTATATAGGCTCATTTGCAATTGTACAATATATATATCGGCTAGCAGCTAACTACCCACCCCCAGATCAGAGAGGTATGGTTATTTTGCAAATTTATACCATCCCCCACCATCCAATAACTCAAACAAGAATTAAGAACCCTTTAATATCCCAAAGAACCATATGACAAACATGTAGAACCATCTGCTACATAAAATGATTCTTTAGTAGGTGATGGTTCTTCGTGGAACCACACAGCCTTTTAAAGAACCAGTTAAGAACCATTATTTTTCTGTGTGTGTGGAGATTTATTCATATACATTAACATTTAAATATTCTTCCTTTTATTGGTTATTTTTGTATTTCTACCAGTAAGTTGTTTCTTTTATAAATGAAAGGCGTCAACATTAATTCTACTTCATTAATTCTGCTTAAAGACCAACATAATAGCTTGCAGTACAACTTTTCAGTATCTTAGTATTCAATTGAAATTATTACTGATGGAGCAAAATTCTAGTTTTCCAGATTCATACTCCTAACTTAGCACAGTTATATGGAATATTGAAACACTTGAAACCTTTGTAGCTGTCACTTGTACATACTGTAACATAAAAGTGACAGTAAAAATGTTGTGTCAGCTAATGGTTAAGCCTGTTGCTCTTTGAAGGAAAAGCGAATGGCTATCATTCTGTGAGATGGCTGTCCCAGCGATCTGTTCTCATTATCTGACTTGGTGTGGGGGAGAAGGGTTTGGGGTCTAACTATCAACAGCTCTTCTGGATCAAGTCGTGAAGATACACATCCATGCCCTGGATTACTCATGATTATATTACCAAATGATAGAACAGCCAGGTAATACATTCAGCATGCCATTTCTGTAAAAGCTATTCCTACTGGCTTTGGTTTATTGTTTTTTCTTTGTTTCTTTTTTACTTCATGTCCCAGTGTAAAGAGTAAGTCAACTATATGTATGATCAACCTTTCAGTTCCACTTAATGACCTTAACAAATATCATTTGCAGTCATACATTACTGACATTGGATTTATAATAACAAACATGAATAGTCAATACAGAGTGCTACCTTGTGGTTACTTATTAACAAAACACAACAACCTTCCTTTGGTGAGCATTGTACAAAAATTGGGTTTGGAAAAATGCGGTCAAGCCTTCAACAAAGAACAAGTTCCCTCTGAATTTTTCTTTGGAACAAATTCACTTCTTGTCTCAATTTGCTTTCCTCGGATGGTAAAATTGGCTTGTTCTTAATCTTGTGTCTGCATATTTACTTAGTGTAAAATATATATGTACTGCAACTGTCAATCTGGAAACTCATAGAAGTGACACATAAATTTAATTCTAATTCGGTGATCAGACCATTTTGATTGTATGCCTCTCTGCAGCTCAGGAAGGAGGTGGGGATGGTGTACCCCAACTCTGAAGAGTCTTTCCTCCAGTCACACATGGAAGCCCCTGGTCCCCCCGCTCTGTTTGGTGGCTGTGGTGATATATGGCCAGGCTGACAGGCTCCGCAACTTTGTGGCAGGCATCTTCATCCCTCAGTACCACTATCCATATGCAGTGGCTCTCTGCTTTGCCCAGGTTGGTGCCTGCTGCCTGGCTTGTTTCTTTGGGCAATTCACACTGCCAAATCAAACTAAATCGACCAAAAAGGAACTGTTCTCTGCTTTCCTGGTTACATATTCAACTGAGCATTTTATTCATATCTTATGCTATTTCTACTTTCTGGATAGTATGGTGAGAAAGTGACAGCAGGTCACAACAACTTTTCATCTACTGCTTGTGTGGCAGTTAAGTGTGACAATATAATATCTCTGCCTATACTGACATGTGGTATAGATCTACTGACTATACTGACTATATTCCAAATATAATGAACCATAGCAATTTTATCCATTAGCAAAACATATAGGCCTAAATATATCCCATGAATATTATCAAACTAATATACCTACTAATATGAACATAAAATGAATCTCAATATATACTGTATATCTGCATGCGTTATCATTTCTGTCTAGTTCCGCTACGCTCTCTCATAATTGCTCATAACTCAGAAATTTAAGACGAAATCATCTTTATTGTTTATATGCTTTAATGTATGCATCTGAATGGTGTATTTAATGTATCACTGTAAAACGAATAAGCACGTTAGTATTTATTTAATTAAAAAAATTAATGTTATGTTTTATTACATTGTTGTTAATCATTATTAAAATGATGTAAGGTTATATTGGAGTTAATTTCATAGCTGTGCACTTGAGCATTGGCTATTTCATATCATAATCAGTTTTTGGGACTGGTGTGTGTGTGTGTGTGTTTGTATGTGTGTGTAGCTTGAAGAATAGGGGAGTTGTTGAGTGTTAATAAATACTTGAGCGTGATGGATGTTTAACCAAACGCCTGACCAGCTGAAGGGCCGTGGGGTAGATATGGCCCTGTCCCAAGGTTGAAACTAAGAAGTATGAATGATTGAGCTTTGCTAATGACATTCATGTCGGTAAAAGGTCAACCTTGATTGTTCACGCATTTATTGTGGGTGTTAAGTTTGGAAAGAATTTCTGTCACTTTCTGTCATAGTTACGGACCAAGTTTTGACATTTGACACTGTGGTAAACACAACATTCAGATAAAGTATGTTATCTTTCTGAACTGTGCAACACATACAGCATTTATGGTTCAATTTGTCTTGTTCTGAACCAGAAAAACTGGGATGGGCTGGCAAGAAGAATGATGAATGATTAGTCCAGAGGTAAATGTTGCTTTTATCTGCATGGTCTAGTGCAGTGATTCTCAACCTTTCTCAACCATTCTCAATCAAGGACCCCTAATTTAGGACACATTAGCACCGCAGACCCCCATTTGATGAGATTTTGTCTCTCAGACCCAAAACTGAGAATATTTTTATTGTTAGATATGATTTTGTCCAGAATTCCATGACTATCTGTATTGTAGGTAGAGAGATAACAGTGAAATATGATCAAAATAGTCATTCTTCCACATTCTCTAATTCTCTAATTGTGTTAACGTCTTGTAAATGAAATAATGGTGAAGTGGTTCCCCCTGGAAACCCCTCAAGGACCCCTGATGGTCCCTGGACCCCACGTTGAGAACCACTGGTTTAGTGCTTGCAGTGATGTGAGTGAATCACAGGAGTTGAATGGGTATATTCTACTTTATATCCAATGTACATCCTGTATCTTTTATTTTTACCACAAATATTATTTACCACAACAAAACCAGATATTGTCTTTGACTAGTGGGGATTTTCTTTTGATTCATCAGTCTCTACTGCTTTGTCGGACACTTGCACGTGCAAGTATCTCCTAATGTCAACAATGTCTATTTCCCAGGTTCTGGTCTCTCTGTTAGTCTTAAATCTCCTCCATGTCCTGGATCTGGTGCCTCTGAAGCGTTACTCCAAGTCCCTGGGCGAGAGGCTGCTGGTGCCTGCGATCTGTGACAGCACCCAGGCTGTGCTGGCCATGTGGGCCAAGGCCAGCAGCTCCCACACCGGCCTCTTCCCCCTCACTGTGCGTCTGCTGCCCCTGCTGACTGTGGGCTGGAGCCACGGCCTGAAGCTGGCAGTGCCTCCGTCCTTCCACATGACTGTTCTGATCGCCACCCTGAGTGGTGCATCTATCGTCATCACAGGTAAACCCGTACTAAGAAACCAAACCCCTCGATCTTATCCCTGAAATGTCCTTAATTTCTCCATTACATAAACATTAAATATCCATTAAACATAACATAGCTTTAAAAAAGTAAGGTTAGTATCATGGGTTTTTAAGGGATTTATTCATGGGTTGATTCGTGGAGACACTTAAGGGATTTCTCATGCCTTTTATGCATGGTTTACAGGGTTATTAATGAGTTATTAATGGAAAGTTCCAGTCTCCCTGAATTTTACATTAATTTAGAAAGTAAGGAATCAAAAATTAAGGGGTGATTAAGGTGGTTTTGATGGGGTCTCCTCCATTAATTAATTTGAAAGGGATTTTGCATGAGTTACGGGGTGAATTAATGTAAATATAAGGTTATTTTAAGGGATTACTGTGAGAAGACAAGGCAAATTGGCCTTTCCACAAGTTGTGGGGAGGTGACGTTGATGAAAAGTCATCCCTCTAGTGGATCTTCACCTTGGAACAATTTAACCCCTCAATCTCTAATGCACCTCCACTCTCTCCCCGCAGCCTCCCAGGGTCTGTCAGGTGTAGAGCCTCTGGAGTACATGTACGCGCCGCTGGCTTTAATCCTCCACAGTCTCTCCCTCACCTGGCTGGCCAAAGTATCGGAGGTCGAGCGCCGCCACTCCCCTGATGCCCAAGCCTCCGTTTTTGACATGTACTACACCCAGCTGGTCAACCAGAGCTGGGTGCTGGGCCTCCTGTGCCTGCTCCAGCCAGACGGCCCCTGGCGGGTGCTGAGTCGGGGCAGCTGGTGCACCCTGCTGTTCCACGGTTACCTGCTGGCCATCCTCCTGCTGGGGATGGTGCTGAACTTCCTGGTTGGCATAACGGCTCTGCGTTTCTCGCTGCTTGCTGCCGCACTGCTCCACTCGGCACGGGAGCTGATGCAGCCGTTTTTCCAGCTGCTGTTGTTTCACTCTTAAGGACTGAGACATTTTATCGACAGCTGTACTGTACTGTATCAGTGTTGGGCAAATTCACTTTTAAAAGAAGCATATTAGCATAACTTAATCATAAGCAGTTATAACAAGGATACACTGCACATTTTATTTTCTGTGGAGAGTATATGAGTTACATCACTTTTATTAGAGTTCCTTTCACAGTCATATGACTTATGCCTATATGAGGCATGTTGGCTTACATCAGATAGCAGGAAATGCATAATATGGTCAACTAGGCTAAAATATGTCAGCACAGGGAAGTAACTTTGCATTACTTGAATGAATAATTGCAAGGATGTTACGAAGGTGAGTGTGGCTGGACAGCTGAGTGGGCCATGGCATCCAGATGAAGCTGCCAGTCAGACTTAGCTTAGCCTAAGCAGATACAATGTGGATTTTGCGGACTCTGCTCTCTTCAAAAACTAGGGTGTTTCTAGGACGCTGTTGAACCTTCTTGAGGTGTCATTTGCCTAATTCAACAAAACACCGGTGAAGGAAGGTTGCTACTTGATAACCCCTTGCCTACACGCACTCACCCTGAAGCTAGAGTAGGCTGATGAATGTTGCCACCTAAAGATCCTGTAGATTTATGACGGTACAGCCTGATGTTTGCTATGTTACTCATTTGCCCTGTAGTATATTATTCTGTTGAACTCTGAATCAAGCCTCTGTATGACTACTCACCTTGGATTATGTATCATCATATCCTGTTGAAAAATTAGTTACTCATCAATATTAGTTGATGTGTCCTGTCTACAGTGTTCAAGAGATTTCATGGGACAGTGGATTAATTTCTAACCAGAGCTTTGTGGAAGTCGCCCCTGAATGACTCTGACTAAACTTTTTCAGATGAGAAGGGGAAAATGATAAGGGAAGACTCTTCAATAGGGTTAAACAATCATTATGTGACACCAAGTTAATGGGCTGTATAAAGTCAGGGCTTAAAGCAAAAAAACATTCTGTTCCTGACTGATTTGGGGGGGGGGGGGGCAGTCTGCATCACACCATTTATTTCTCTATTTCTCTATAAAACTAGTCCAATAACAAGAACAACGAAAACAATTGACACATTTCTGTGCTGAAGGAATGAATATTCAACACACAGCATTATTAATCTATAAACCTACTGCAATAAGGATAACTGTGGAGCCCCCCCAGGGGTCACCTGGTACAACCCACGTGGAGTGAGTTTTTTTTTTTTTTTTTCATTGTCGAAAATAGTTTGTGAATCTAAAACGTCCATATGCCGGAAATCCGGCACCTGGCCGGAGGTCTTTAAGCTCTGTAAAGTGATGTGTCAAGAGGCTGCTGCATGGAAGGAGTCTACCATACAGCTGTTATCAGAAGCTAAATTATGTCAATGAACTCCACATGCTTATACACTTGGTGTGAGAAGCTATATAACCTATGTACATAAACTATATGATGTAACAGTCAGCTATCATGGCTATGCAGCTACCTCAAAGTGTGTTCCTTAAGTGTAACATTTAGTAATAAAAGTGAACGTTTTACCATTTCACATGCTTGGAAAAAGCAGGTGGCTAATGTTGAACCACCTGTTGATTGCGCAACAGGACAGATTTTTTTACCCAGCAAAATGACTCAAATGGCTCTCAAACTACAGAAAACCAACAGTCAAGCTTCACAACATTCATATATAAAATACCACTTTATTTCCAAAAATCAACTTATTTTATTTCCAACAACCAAGGTTATTTCAAGTGCTGTCAAAAAACACTATCAGTACAAATTTACTTCCCTCCTGATACTACACAAAACAGCATAAATTCAAACATTTGATGTACACCTGACAGAAATTGTGTTTCTAGAATCGCTTTTGATTCTTTCACTTTCATTATGATTTCAAACCAGACCAGTTGTGCTGTGCTATGTTCAGGCCACATTTGGCCAAACTTAAGTCAGTCCCGCCTCATTCTGTCGTAGCATTAAAGCATCACAGTATTTTTCTTACACTCAGTGTATACCTTTTAGGTCATGAAACAAGATGGTAAATGGGATCTGGTCTGGTATCTTACATCAGTACACCTAGTCTCCTGTACTGAGAAGCTGGAAAAAGGCCGTCATGTGTATTTCACTTGTTTTTCTGATAGAATCAAGGGATTCCAAGCCCTAACAGATAGAGAAAAGACGAAAATTGTGTTAGGTGAGGAGAGCCAAACAATTGATATTGCTGCCAATTTTGTATATTTATGCAAAAATTTGCAGAATAACAAAGATGAATATTGACCAGTCAAACAGAAGAATACCTTTGAAAAATAAACATCCTGTAAACCCTGAAAGGTTGTTTTTTTTGTGTGTGTAACTGTTTGATTAACCTTATTCTGTTAAAGTAGATCTGTATTGTATACATGTATAAACTTGCTGTTACTTGTGTACATTTAATATTTACTATTTAATTGTTAGTCATGCTAACAAAGCCATTCTGATTCTGATGATAGCTTTGAGAGAAGCTTCAGGAAATGTGGGTGCTGGCCCTGTCCGGGTGTCCTTTATCACCTTTAAGAAAGAAGAGAGGCCTGGTAAATACTGGCTCATTAGCCAAGTCATTTCCCCAATCTTGTTCCTTAGGAGGGATCGGTGTTGGGCGGCAGGTGGAGGCCCAGGCTCTGCAGCAGGTTGGAGGCTGGTCCGGCCAGTCCGGCCTGCGAGCTGAGGGACTCCAGCAGGTTGGTGACCAGGTTCAGATCCACATCCAGGGGCTGGATCTCCTCCTCTGCCTCTTCCACCCCTCCTTCTCTTGGAAGACCAGCGGGATGAGGGGAGCCGTTGGTTAGGCCTTCCTTGTCACACTTCTGCTGAAAGGAATGGGAATATCAACAGATACGGATGAATTTCACAAGCTGATACATTGTGATACATATGCATGACGTGTTATTTCATTTGAGTTTAGAGCATCCTTTTTCTTTTTTTATTCAAAGTCAAGTCATTCAAAGTGGAAGATATTGAGAGTGAGGCTGAGCAGAAGCAGGGGGCTATCAATATATTCTTCTCTCTGATATGAAGAGGGTATATTCACAAACACAGTCTTACCTTCTGAGTAAAGCTTTGTCCCACATTAGTGCTCATCAGCTCCTGGTCCATTTGGTCCATGTATCTTTTGAGACTGTCCAAAGTCTCTGCCCCCTTCTCCCCTCCAGGACTAGAGGAACTCTCTTCTTCCTCTTCCTCTTCCCCCTCCTCATCATCATCATCTAGATCATCTGAATCTAGCTCTTCTTCTTTGCTTCCTGAAACAATTGAAAGGCATCCATGTTCAGTAAATAGAGAAAAACGTTACAAGTCTCAGTCTCAGTTACAGTAACATTACTATTGCAAGTCTTTAATAATGTCTACATACCTAGTAGTCTGTCCAGTGCATTGGCCATGGAATCTGGGTCAAAACTGAAAGGCTGATTTGAATGGGCCCTGGGATAGAGAGAAAAACATTTGCATGACATGGAGGGGGATTTCCTCCACAGGCATTTAATGTGCAAGAAAGGCTAGAGTGAGTATTAGTACTAGCATTTGTGGCAGGTTCATAGGCAGGCCATGAAGAGAAAATTATGCATGCACCATGTCCACTTGCACAATGAAACCATATAATTTATTCTAAGCAATGCTTCAGTCAGAGAGTCAGATTTACTGTACTGTACTGAGAAATAGTCAGTCCATCTCACCAGGGCAGTTCAGCACCCTCGTGGGAAGAAACAGCGTTGAGGAAGTTCTTCATGCCCTGGGTGACTGCCACTAGGCTGTAACTGGCCTCTTCTCCCTCTTCGTCTTCCTCTGTCTCCTTCCTCTTCTCCTCTGCGCCCCTGCCACGCTGCGTGTGCTTGGTGGAACTTGGGTTTTGGCTGCCAACACCAATGCTCTGCCCACTTCTCTCCTCTAGCATACGCTCCAAATCCTGAGCTGTAATATCCAGCCAGCTGTCACCTGGAGTTCGACACAAACAAAATGAGAAATTATGAGAAAGGAAGGAAAGAGAGAAAGGTGTAGGATGGAAGACGCATACCAAAAGGACAGACAGAGACGACAGAAATTGGCAAGCAGAGAAAAATCCCAGGAGGCAGAGACAGACAAAGCCAGTGGTTCATTTCTAGTGAGGTCATATCCATAAGGCTTGCAACCTCTATGCTTGCAAGGCTTATTTTATTTTATGATAAGTGTATCATAGGGAAGTGGAAACAAGCTGACATCCATAACATCCATATCATTGCCTTATCCTACTTTCAGCGTCCACAGGCGGACTTTACCCAGCATTAAAATGAATGTATAACTTAACGTTAACCATGTTAAACTAGCAAATTACATTGCAGCTGGGGGTCATAACTCTGTCTTACCTGAAGATAACACCAAGTGAATCCATAATCTCCACAGCCTTTCTGACAGTATCATTAACCACGCAGCCACTGCCTAACTTCTTCTAACTATCTATACACAAAGGGCAATCTTATCTAATCTACTATGTATTGACAGGTAAACATTGCTCTTGGTCCTATATTCATAGTATTCCCATGATGTCACCCCTTCCCTACCAACCTGGCACTTTACCATATACACAGGTCATTGACTGTAGCCGTCATTTGATTACAATCACCTGTTATTTTCCTACCAAGATGGCTGTGTGGTGATGTAACATAATACTATGAATAAGGGAGCATTAGCTTTACTATATAAATATGTCAAATTTAGACTGAGATTGAAATGCTATCTACTGTAATTCCTTCTTCTCTTGATTAAAAGGAAAAAGGAATGGACTAAGGAGCACCAGTAAAATGTGCTAGTGCACTAGAAAGTATACACAGTATACACACATTATGCCTTTATAGTTATGCAATAGCTAGCTCTTTCACTCACTGTCCTCTTGGGGGAGCTGTGACTCCTGTCTCCTGAGTTCCTCCAAGTTGAAGGGAGGACAGCTCTGCAGCAGCTGGAGAACCTCCTCACCTGCGGACTTACCACTGGAACCACACACACACACACACACACACACACACACACACACACAGTAGGTACATTCAGAGACACACAAACATGGATGGCATAGACAGCAATGTACATACAATGTTCATGGACACATGCACGTGCATGCAACCACACTCCTCACCTCAATGCTGAAGAGACAGACTGTTTGAAGAAGTTCTCTGCTGATGTCTTCAGTTCTCTATAACAACCTGAGCCTTCCAGCTCCCCCTGTATCGACAACAACCAAATTCACAACTTTCAACTTTTCATTTGATGATTAACACAAACTACAATATTTTTATTAGTTAGAATAAGTTTGAATCACAAGATTACATTAATGAAATGCATCGAAAGTAACATCTATATCAATGTTTGCTTGCAAGTGGCTAATTAGCTAGCCATCCACTTGGCCTTCCCATTCAAAATGTGTGACTAACCCGGAAGTAGTCGTTCCTTTTCAGACTCCCTAGGAAGCCTTTCCACTGAGGATTACAACTGACGGGGGCATCAGGCTCTGAAGATGGTGGCCTGCACTTCAAGCATAGGATCTCAAAGCCATGGGCCTGGGAGAGGTACACACACACACACACACACACACACACAAGCACAGACATAAATATATACAGATACATACATTACTCAAAACACCTCATTACCCTCCATCTTGCACCCTCCCAATGCCAGAATCAGAATAACGGTGTTGGTCAGAGGAAATGCAGAGGTTTCACCAGTTTCATGCCCAGCTCGTAGGCTCGGTACTGGGGGTGAGAGCGGGCGGGCAGGGTGAAGCCGCTCCTCCGGTCTGGGGTGAACTGTTGCTGCTGTAGCTGGGCGTACAGGCAACGGGTGAATGTCACCTGGAAATTCATACAGTAATACAGGGTTATGGTTGCCTAAGGTTCTGGAAACATTATTTTTGTTCACGAATATTACACAGGTCTAAAAGAGTTTAAAAGAGATGCTGATTTCAGAGAGGCTGACGTATACAGATACAAAATCGAAGACAAACACTGTGATAACAATATTGTACATGGGACATACTTGTGTAAGTTAGTAATGCAACACAGCCAATATTTAAAAAAAAAAAAAAATGATTGTGTTTTTTCGTTACTGGACAACCTCTCCTTTTTGACTACGCTATTACAAATATGAATCCCCGAGTGTGTGTACCAAGGTGAGGACTCGTGTGTCAGGAGGAAAGGTCTTGAAGCTTCGGCAGGCCTGGAGATCCACTGGATCCCGCAGGTAGAACGCCGACACTGCTGGGGCCACCAGGTCTGGTCGCTGTGCCAATACCGTGGCAATGCCTGCAGGTAAGAAGCAGTGGGCACGGTGCAGGCCAGCTGTAATCTTCTCTGGGTACCTAAGTGGAAAGCACACACACAATCAAGGATGTTAAACTTATTGTTGACATATCTGTCAACAATAGTCAATTGTTTCTATGTGAATTAGCTAGATTATCCTGCTAGTCCCGCATTGACATAACTTCTATGATGCCAAGTAGTCCTCTCACCCCTCTAGTCGCTTCCTCAGGGCTGAACAAATCTTAGGGCTTGCCCGGCAGGCCTGTGTGTGGGTGGAGAGCAGGGCTAGAGCCTGCTCCACACTGGGTACCACATCCTTGGAGAGGCCAACTGTACTGGAATGGGAGGGGCAGGGCAGGATATGCAACTCGCCCCTGTGGAGGAACACCTGGGAAAGGGAATGGGTGGAGAGATGAAGATTGAAGACTTCAGCTAAAATGTTGACATTTACAAGGGGAAGCAGAAATAGGTGATTAGATATTAAAACAGACGGGTCAAAGAGAATACAGTCAAATCTCACCCTATTCTCACTGGTCTCTGGATTCAGCCACTTGGGAAGATAGTCTGCTGCTTCAATCAGAAGAAACTCTCCATCATTGTCCTCAACTCTGTGCACACAAACATAAAATGGGAGTTAGAAAGCAGAGAAACCCCATGACTAACAAAACACTGAAACCGATCCATGTTTAAGCACCATAATACGACAGTCAAATCATGGCAAAAGTGTTGAATAAAAAAGTGAACACTGGGCACATTCATGTCTCACCTGGCCACTAGTTGTGGGAAGGCCTTTGTGATTTGTTGGAGGAGGTAAACGATAAACCACTCGTCCTCCACATTGTCCCCAAACTGAGTGCTGCCTCCAATGTGAGCAGGAACATCTCCTATCAATAAAGAACATATAATCAGTCCTGCTTCACGGACATAATAAACACTAGGTGTGTGTAACAGGAAACTATATTATTCATCCATTGACTGAGGGAACATAGAAATCGTGCCAGCCACACCAAAGCCAAACCTCTGATGTGTTGACTATACCTTTCTCAGGCTGGTACTTGAGGTTAAAGGGCTGATGCTGCCAGATGTATTGCATGAGGAGTGGGGCAACCTTGGCCAGAATCTCCTCTACTAGATGTGTTAGATGTTCCTCATTGGTTTGTGAACTGGAACCGTCGGGCTGAATCAAGAAAAGTTTGTACTGGACCACGTCTTCCTGCACCTCTCTCCTCGACAGTGCGTCCATTGTGGCACTCGTTGTAACGACCTCTTAAATAGACAACAACAGGATTAAGACAAAGATGAAAATTGATATATGCATGTTCCACATACTGCTGTACTCTTGTACTACGTCCCCATATACAATAGAAAGTAATGTGAATCAAGAAAATTACAAATATGACTAATTCTAACAGGCTCCGCCGATTAACGGGTAAGCGATAGAGTAATCGCAATTAAACCATTCAGTACTATGGATATCCAGCAAAATATCTTGCGAATGTCAGTCAGTCTTACCTTATCTCGTTTTTAAATGGTAAAATATGATTTCAATGCAGATTGGAGAGCTTTGGATATGAGGGAAAAGATTAAAATAAATAAATCAAAGCTACGTCGTTAGCACGCCGTTTGACATTGTTTTCGTCCTATCATGAATTCTTGTCGACTAGCCACTAGTATAACAAATACTAGTTCCTATAATATATATTTAATCGGAATTTCGTTGTTCTTTGAGTGAAAAAATAGCTACCGTTTGCTGAAAATAAGTAACAAAAAAGACGCCAAATATCTAATGAGTCTGATTGAAATTCAAACAGTTAATTACATATGTGTGTAGCGAGTGTAGCCATAGTTCTCCAACGACAAGCGGACACATTTTAGAAGCGCACCTTCGTGGGGGGGAAGCAAGGGAGTTGTAGTCAAAAACCAGTAACGGAAAGGATATTCCACGGTAGTCCAAAATCTATTTCCCAGGAGGCCATGGGAATACGAAGTCGCGTATCCATGACAGCCTTGTTATTGTTGTTGTGGTGCTGTAGCTAATCCTCAAAAGTGGCGATAGACATACTCATGTATTCAATAAATTGGATCGATAGGCAACTTCTCGAGGACACACAACAATGTCATCTAGTGCTGCGAGGTTATTTATAGCAGTAATTGTTCGTTGAGCAAATATATCTTTATGTGACCAGGGCGGGTAATATTCTATCTCCTTGGTCCTACTAGCTAGCTAATGTTAGATTTAGCCTCCTAACATTAGCTGTGATAGTTAGCAACAGCGTTAGCATCGGTAGCTAATACCCAGTCCAGCTCTTTTTACAAATGGTGTTGATCTGCGGACTGGAGGAAATGTCAGACCTCAGTCTCAACAGTCAGCAGCGAGTCCATGAACCGGAGGCGAGCAGAATGAGAGCGGAGGGCTTGAGCCTATAAAACGGAGAACGGGAGAATGATTTCGCGATACAACAGAAGACCCGTATCGCACAAACTGGAGATGTGAGTACTGTAAGTTTCCTAAGAGGTCAACACTAGTGATCTAACATTACCAAGCCAGACTGTACACACTGTAAACAACGTTTTACCAGCTGACAGCGAGTGAATGTTGTTACTCTGCTGGGAGAAAGTGAAATGAGTGACGACGCTGTCCACCGCGATCAAATGACAGTGTAAAAGGAGAATTATATTGATCCCATTAGAGACAGTCCATCTGTCACACGGCGTCTGGCGTACATTGGCATACAATATATGATATTGTTCAGCATTAAATTAGAAGAATGCATCTTCTTGAAACTACCACACCACCTTATATTCTAAAGCCACAATAATGCCTTATTTGCACACTGTAGTTTTATTATTATTGCGAGGCTATCACTGACACTAAGCAAACTGCTGCTGCCCTTTCCTAAATGTGATTGCACACACACTGATCATTTTTTTTTCAACATTCTCAATCCTTCTGTTGGGCAGTCGTGGGTTATCCCGGAGCAGCCTTGACCATCACCCGCTCCCAGAGGAAGCAGATGATAACCAGACCCCTCAGCGGTTCCTCCATGACCTCCAGGAAGCTGTGTCCACTCACAACAGGTACCTGGGACCTGGACAGACAGGCAGACAGACAGACAGACAGACAGACAGACAGATCTAGGATGGTTAGAAACAGATCAGACAGACAACCAGACCTGGGCCATGTACAGATCGCCTTGATAGACCTGGACTGTGTGCAGACAAACAGTCCAACCAGGGATAGGGGTTTAGCCTATTCAGCCAAGTGAAACTTTCACACATCTCCTAAATACAGTTGCCGCCTAGACTAATTCATAAGAGTTGAAATTACTCCCAACTAAGGCTACTTAATGGACACTCATGCTCTGTTTTACCCATTCTTACCTGTGTGTTCTGTAATGTTACACCCTCTTGAAATGGTAGTGGATTCTCAAGACTCTCAATATGTGAAACCAGATACCTGAAAGCCATGGATTAATTGATATCACATTGCCTCCTTCAGATACTTGGATGTGCAGCTAAAAGAATAAATAATGAGGCAACCTATTAGAATATTCAATTACTTTGACATTTGCTCTTTGCTTTCCACTTGGAAACCTTGCCTGGAGTTGGTTGTCAACAACCAGTGATAAGAGCTCCTTTGCCACATGACAAAATCCTGGTCTAGGTTTCTCAGGGTTCCTAATGGTCATGGGATGACTGGATTATAATGGGATTTTGAGAGGTGTATTCCAGGCAGGGAATGTCAAAGAATTTGATAATTTCTCTGGGGAAATTAGGGAATTTTACAAATAGGTCACCTTACAGGAATATACCAGAATGTATTGTACAACTTGTTTCACACATTTATTGCATTAGATGATCTGATGGTTTTCAGCTGTTTTTCTACATTGCACGGCCACTTCTCCACAGCAAGTCCAACTGTAGTGGAAACCAGACTGTTTACCCCTTTAGAACTTTTCTGAGCTGAAAAACAACATTAACAAACCAGGAAGGAATAACATTTTTTTTAGGTCATGGAAGCGCTCCAATTTAGTTATGGAAAATCATGGAAAAGATTTTCACATATGGGCCGCAGTCGGAACCCTGATTTCTTATTTAATATTGTCTCTTGACAGTTGTTATTGAAACACACTGCCAAGGGATGATTTTCAGTGGGACGAGAGGGTATTGGCAACAAAAAAATCTGAATTGCATCCTGTACATTAACTGCAGAATGTACATCACTTCACCTCCCCAGCACCCTCCTCGGCTAAATTTGAACAAACTGTATGTAAACCACACCACTTCCCTGTCCTGTTCATTTAGCTCGGACACATCTGCTGCCTCGGGCCAGTCTGACTGTCCCACGGTCATCACAGTAGACTCCAGCCAGTCCTGGTCAGGCATCCACAGCTACACGGGTACCGGGATCTCCACAGAGAGGAGCTCTGTCTTCTCCTGGGGCTACGATGTGAGTCTCCCCCTGAGAAAACAATAGTACTGTGATATGATGATATGAACCTGGAATAGGCAAACACACACACACACACACACACACACACACACACACACACACACACAGTACCTTGTTTTTTCTCCCAGCAATCTTCCATCCTCTCTGCCATTCTGTTCTAAAGAAGAAAAGACTCTGCTCTTACTGTCATACATATTAGTTGTCAGAGTTTTGGCCCATGATTCTGATATAGTATCATAATTTTATCTGACATTTTGTGCTTCTTTACTAACTAGTCACCTTTTGCCACACTTGTGGGAAAGCCACAGAATGACTCAACCATTCATTGTATAGAGCGGTAGATGTCTTGTTTGTCTGCTCCCTCTTTGTATAGGTGTATAGGCAAGGCATGATTCCACTGGGTATTGCTTTGTTATAACGCGATGCTTTCTAGCTTCAGCCGATCGCAACTTTTCTATAACTCCATGATTTATTTAGTTCCATGTCCTCAAACTGCCTCTGCAAAAAAAACCTCTCTATTGCATATGCACTCACTGCCCTAACTCATCTCTCTCTTTCTCTCTCTCTCTCTCTCTCTCTCTCCCTCGTTCTCTCTTGCTTGCTCTCTCTCTCCCTGTTATAGCACATGCAAATATGTGAACAATCCAGCTTGACCACAAACACATACACACACTCCAGGGAGCCATAGGAGCTCATCATTATGCACGTTGTGGCCTGCTGTGAAATAAACAAAGCGCAGCAATGTGCTGCCAATAATTGATGAACAGCTTTCTGTGATGGAGCCTGTGTATGAGCGTAAAAGAATGACTAGCCTTCCCTCCCTATGTTTCTGTCTCTCTCTCTCTCTCTCTCTCTCTCTCTCTCTCTCTCTCCCTCTCTTCCTCTCTGTTTTTCTGTCCCATAGGAGTTTGACAAGGCAGCGTCGCGGCAGGTGCAGCAAATGTTTGAGGAGATTGACAGAGAGCTGTACGAGGGGAGGGGTGGTGGGGGAGGGCCTCTCCGGGGGCTGCAGGATGAGTGTCAGCAGTGGGCCGCGAGGTTCCCACATCTCCGGTACGTCACCCACCAACCTCCTGACCGGTTACCTTTTACTTTTGAGTTAAACAGGGCTGGAGCGGGATCAAAGCTGAACATGGGGACAAACATCAGAGAAAGCATGAACATTTTTTTTTTCATCCTTGCAAGAAAACACACAATATCAGGGTCTCTCAGGCTCTGAAGTCCTGTCCCTAATAGGTACTATTGAGAATCAAAAGCAAAACCTTTGTTTAGAAGTGCAAATTTGCAAACATGTGAAGGCGATTGGCCACTTACTATTGATCTACCCATAAAAAGCCCTAAGGTTTGCTCTCAGAATTGTTAAATGTATGAGAGTAAACTTACTTTACTCTCAGTGCAGCTGTGGCCTTCATTCACAAACACAGAGAAGGCTCATAATTACTTTTTAAAAGTTGGTTAAATTGATTTGTGGATTTAGTTAATCACTGTTTGATCAATGCTGTGTGTGTGTGTGTGTGTGTGTGTGTGTGTGTGTGTGTGTGTGCCTTCCAGGATCCTGGGGACTCAGCTGGTGTGTCCCAGTGATGAAGGCTTCCAGTGGTACGCTACCTCAGGGAAGAGCAGCCCTGCTAGCCACCCATCAGCAGGCAAAGACAGCACTGTCAAGGCCCAGGAGAAAGATAAGGGCGGCACAGAGTAAGCAGCACCTCCACTGACTGACTGGGTTTCTGACTGACTGACTGAAAGTGACTGAAAGGATTGAAAGTTGACATATTAGACAAAATTCCCAGATCCAAGGTGCATTAACCCTTAATCTTCTAAAAAATATAGGACTGCCTAATTAGGACTATATCTTGAGAAATCTTGATTTGGTTGTAATAAAAGTCAATTTAAGAAGATCAAATGTAAAATGAATTTTCATGTTTTTGTCACATCCTTCTTAAAGTATACTGATTTGAAAATGTGCCATCTTTACCGCTATGGCACTTAATTAGTGCATGAAATTTACAAGAAATCTTTCCATCCTGACTGACTGGCTGGCTGGCCAGCTGCTGTTAGCGCATCAATTATAGATGCATGCTGGCTGGCTCTGTGGTTTTGTGACCTAGATACTCTGACTTGTGAAACAATCAAGTCAGTTAGCTGAAGTCAGTTATGTGGGTTGGCTGTGATAAATAGTTGCTGGACTGCCACTTGTACTGATAGGCCAGTAGTGAATGCCATTGTGTGACGACTTCCACTCAAACAGAGTTGACATAATGGAGCTGACACAGAGTAAGAGAATGGCAAGTGGTATTTGTTAGCCAATTTGTCAGTATCACTATGCAGTGTGTTTGCATGCGTTCACGCTTGTGTGTGTGTGTGTCACAATTTGTGCCAGGATTTTGTCAGAATTTCAGCCAGATCAATTTACATTCACAGAAAGGATACTGGGTGTGTGTGCTTGTTTCTGTGTGCATGTCTTTGTGTGCAATTTTATGTATACGTGTCAAGGTGCTTACCTGTGTGTACCCTTGTCTGTGGGGGTTGAAGGTTGAATGTGCAGGGCAAGAGAGCAGCGTTGGTCAAGTCCTCTGCAGCGGAGGTGGACGGCCCCCCTGGCTCCCCTAGTGGCTCCAGGAGTCATGACAAGCCGAGAGTCATTGAAGTGGAGGGCCTGATGGAGGAGTACCTGGCCTTTGACGGCAGGGACCTGTGAGTTACTGAAGTTCCTCATGCTACAACATTGTTTTTATTCCAGGACTCTGGGCTTTTTTCAACATACAGCTCTTACTTATTTCTAATGGACAATTCCTCTTTTCCTATCTTTTCATGATTATTTGCTGCTTTTGCTGTTTCCATGCCACACTGCTTTATATACTGTACATGGCCTGTCTAAAAATGGTACTACTATTGACTATTTAAACTTATAAAAATCCTCCTTTCCTAACCTGGGACCTAAATCTGTTGATTGGCCACCCCAGGTGCTGTTATTGTACTGTTCAGTTAAGTTCAAATGTATACTGTATACTGTAACTATATACTGTATCTGTTTTATTCTGTAAAAGAGATATGAAAGATGTTTGTCCATAAATTGTGTGTTTCTTATGTACTTTCTCTGTCTGTCTCAGTCACACACACACACAAGACATTTACTGACCCCACTTTGTCCGGTACTCTGCAGGGATGACGAGTGGGAGCAGTGTTCGGAGTCGGGTCGGAGGCGTCACTGCCTGCCCCCTGTCTCGCCGTACCGGTGTCGCCGTCAGGCTGTTCTGGACCTGCTGTTTGATGATGTGTGGCGGGAGCTGGTTGGCTGGATGGAGGAGCTGGTCCAACGCCACTGGGAAGGCTGCACCTCAGGTTGGGCTGAAATTAACAGTATTGTATGTATTAGACCTTTGTTTCATAGACAAGTGGTTCTCAAAGTTTCCATGAGAGATTTGTCTTTGATCAGATTTTTCCAGATAATAGCAACATCATTCTGTGGTATATCAAATTAAAAATGGCCACATTCAGCAGATAAGTGCTTGGTTTAAATGCCTCAGACCTCGCCATGCAAGAACTACTTTCATAGGCTAAACACTACTTCATATACACCAGGCAACTACCACCTCAAATTTATATAGCACAGAGAGACAGATGATTTTAAAATGTATCACTGAATTCATAAGCAAAGAATGCCTTTATGCCTTTAGAAGCAGCAATATTTAGAATGTAATGTGAATGTAGGTCCTATTACAAATAATACACTGATTTCATTTTGGTTCCTGAAGTTCAGTTAATAAGCTCCATTCTTATTGGAAAATGCACAATAATTGGAAGTGATTCTACCTGTGATTGGCAGATGATGAAAAAAGCTCTGCGAACTTCAGCCCCGCCCAGCAGGATTCACAGGATCCCTTCATGCTGCTGTCCACTCTGCCCACGCTGCTGCCCAAGCTCGGCCAGACCCGGGTGCCCCAGCTCACGGCCGGCCTGCAGTCCCAGGTCAGTGGTGTGGAGGCGGGCTGAGGGACGTCAGGGTCATGGGGAGTGGATTTTGGGGCCAGGCTCACTTCACTGTCAGTGCAGTCAATTCATAACTGAGCTATGTTGAGACATGTTGAGATAAAACTCAAAACCCACTAACAGGTGTTTTGTAATTGATTTTTGAGTTTTTTAATCCACTAATTTGGACTTGTAACAGTTGTGATGAGACATACTTCTTGGATTAATCTGAGATTAACTAACACCATTCCTGCGGGAACAAAGTGAACATCCCATATCTCACTTAAAGTCTTTGTTCGCAAATACTAGTACAGATCAATAAAAGTGATGTGATTGGCTTTTTATCCTGTTTTCCAGCCTATTCTTAGTAGAAGACATGTTTTACTCAAGCTGTACGAAACGTTTTACCCCTAAGAATAGTATATAGTTATTTGCTCAGCATCCCTAACTTTTAAGACTTATTTACAAGTCTCTGTTCCACAGTCAGCACTTGATTGTCAACTGTTTTTCACTCCTGCCTGTAGCTCTTTTCACTCTCTTTCAGTGCTGCCAGTTCATTAACTTGTATCACATTTTTCTTTCCTTCCCTCTTTACTTTCTGCCCTTTACCTTTGCCAGTATTTTCTGTCCACCTAACTTCTTTCTTTCTTTCTTTCTTTCTTTCTTTCTTTCTTTCTTTCTTTCTTTCTTTCTTTCCTTCCTTCCTTCCTTCCTTCTGTATCCACTATCTTTCTCCTTTGGTCATGCTTTTTTCCCCCTCTAAGAATACAAAGTCAAGGGGCTCAAAGCACAAGTCCAGACGGAAATCCAAAAAGCAGAAAAAGCCATCCACTGTATGTAACTCCCTCACTTAGAGCCAAAATGGTGGCGTACTTTGTGCACATCATCCATGGCGGCTCATTACCTTTATCTCTAGAATAAATGTGCTTGTGCCTGTTGATTAACACGAAAGCATCACCACCGATATCTTTTTAATCAGCTGCTGAGTTTTCTCTAAAAGTTATTTTCAACATGAACTACTTTGTCTTTCTTTTCTCTCACAATGAGAATGTTTGAATGGCTTTGTTTAGCTACTTGTTGCCTTTATCAGGTTTTTTTTTGTTGTTTTTCAAGTTGTTTCTGGTTGGTGGTGCAGCATGTATGAGGTCCTCCTGACTTTACTGCATGATGAATAACTGTTTCATTGAGGATATACCGTACATATGGAAATGACAAACAATTAGGCCACCAAAAAAATCACCTAATTTGTCTAACCATGGCTCTTTTTGCCTTTTCTCCTATGCTGTGTCCCCTGCCCCCTCTTGCCTTCCTCTGTCCCTGTTCCCCAACTTTCCCTCCATCACTTCCCCTCTACTTGCTTATACCCACTTTCTCTCCATCTCTTGCCACTTTCTCTCCTTCCCTCCCTCAATGCCTTTCCTTGCTCATTCCCACCATTTCTGCATCTTTTCCTCTCTTCTTCGCTTCAACCCTCTCCTTTCCCCTTCCCACTTTCCCGCTGCCTCTCTACTTTCTCCCCTTCTCTCCCCCCTCTCTCATTCCATCCCCCAGGCTGGAAGGGTACCGGTAGGAGCAGCAGTGACCCACCACAACCTGAACGACCTCATCGTGATCCACGGCATCCCGCTGCAGCAGAGGAACCTGGGGGTGCTGGATAGAGCCCAGTATGGACACACTTTACACACAACAAACCAATGAGCATTTGTTGGATAGGACAGCGGAAGACTGTGCCAAAATAGAAAAACAAAAGAACAGTCTCCTGCAAAATCACTTATACATCTAACTCACACTCAGATATTCCTAATATGTTACTTTAATCTTTGAATGGGAAGGGAAAATAGCCATAGTCATTCTCTATTTACAAGTACACTAAATGTTTAATACAGCATTATGTTGTCTAAATCTGTTCCTGTGATGAGATGGGACGCAGTAACACACTATACAAGAAGGTAATTGTTAATTGTCCATAGCAAATCATGGCACACCAGCAGTAATGTAGCACAAAAAGACAAAGACAAAAAAGGGACATTGCCTCACTCATGCCATGTTTCTGTCCATGGTCAAAATGCCTTGTTTGGCAGAGTCGTCAGCCAGCTGGCAGCAGGTGGAAATGCACCAGGTAACCATTGTGTTTCACTGTTCCCTCCCCATGCAGGGAGCCGGAGGAGAGGATAGAGAGGGTGTCCCACAGGCCGGGCTCCAGCGCGGTCCCCTCCAGCAAACCCCGCCCTCGCCGGGCCCTGGAGCAGAGCTTTTCCTCCCTGTCCCGCCCAGCCCAGTCAGCTCGACGCAGAAATCCTCCGCCCCGCACCCTCCTGCCACTGGTTCCCAGCCTGACTCAGTCCAGCGCGGCGGGATCCATGGACGAGGTCATCCGCGGGACGCGTCTGTGAGTTTAGCATCAGGGGACCCCCCGCCCCCCTTCCCATATCCTGCTATTTCTGCCTCATTCCGACTCCTTTCCTACGGTCTCTGAAGTCGCGCTGAGCCAGAAAGAGATTACTTTGAATGCAGCCTGCCTTTCAACTCGTGCCTTGTGGCTCAGCAGAATAGTGGGGGGTGCGAGACGATAGACGTTTCATGTATGCGACCAACTTAAAGGATGAACTTGTCATGAACCGCGGGTGAAAGAGTAATGGGGTAAAGTGTGCCAGTTAGTTTCTTTCATGTGGAATGTGAATTCTGCTCCAAAATTCAGTGGCTGTGCAAATAACTAATGATAGACTCATTGAGAGCATGCTTGCCGTGTCTAATGAATGCAAAGTGAGCAAGTCCTTTCAAGAGGCAAATTCAGACAGTCGGGGGAGAGACACTTCAGTCCTTAATACCAGTGCGCAACGATACTTGATTGCATTTGAGAAAAACTGGTCATAATTGCCAAGTATCTAATTAATCACAGGAAGAAAAAGTTGTATTATTGTAAAAAATTAACTTAACGTCTGAGTCTTTATACCTTAGCTGTGAATTTTCTCACAATTTCCACAATCAGATTTTTATTTTCAGGAAGAACTATATGTTATCGCCACAATTGTGCCACGGGACAACACAGAATCTGTACTTGTGCTCTTTACTGAGGTGTGCGTCTTCCACAGACCCACGGCCAGCGACCGCCTGACCTCCCCATTGTTGCCTCTGAGCAGGAACACACTCCTCCCCCCGATCAGCACCGGAGAACCAGAGTCCTCCCACTCAGGGCAGCAGACCAGACCTGCACAGGTACAGCCCCACTGAAACATAAAGTAAATAACTATATGCAGCACCTGGACAGTACGGTGTAGGCTATCCTGTGCAACAGAATGCTTAAGGTGGTGAGGCAGAGAGCAACTACGTTCCACTATTTCATTTTCAGTTTCCAGGTGGATTCAGTTGGCCTTAAAAGCCTACCAGCAGACCCAAAATGCCACATAAATTATAGCGGCGTTAAAAGATTCTACAATAGCATTAATAAAATGTATTGGTAGGTTTTTAGTCCACTCGACTGCGTGGAACCAGCTGTAACCAATTGTAGGAAATCGATATGCTGACAAGAATGGTGGAGACACAGAACCTCTGTCCTTCATTAACACTGTCACATAGAAAGTCGGGTTACATTTGTGAAAGGCCTGAGGTAATGTGTGTGTGCGGGTCCATCTTCCCATCTGTCCAGCGTCAGAGAGGCTCGTCCAGCCGAGCCCACAGCGCTGTGACCGATGAAGCTGGCAGTTCCTTCCCAAGGGATCGTCACCACCTGTTGGACGTCTTCTCCCGCCCCAACACCACTCACACATACAGGGTAGGACGCTCTTTATCGTGATAGAATACTATATATACATAAGCCATATGATCGCAGGAGGAAAGGCAAAAGCAATGTTCCTTTCTATGGAGAGAAAGCCTGAGTTAAATAAGTTTGGCGGAGGCATACTTTTAACAGATGCAAGATTTTGACCTGATTTAGCAAAACGTAGTCTATCCCACACAAATCTAGAAGATCCCACATCATAGTTTTTCTGAGTGGCTTTTTCTGCCCATCAGGTTTGGTACTTAATTAATAGAGCTTTTATGATTCCAAGTAATTAGTTGCTCTAATTTATGTATTGTTTGATCAATGATGGCAGTTTTTTTTTTTTTACTGGTTGAAGTGTCAGAGGCGGCAAGTTTGAGCTGTGGCTTTATTTTCAGTCGGACACTCCGTACCGTCGCTCCTTCACAGTGTTGGACAACAGCGGCCAGGGGCGGCCGGGCCGGGCGTCTGTGGGCACAGGTCAGCAGCTCTGCTCAGGCCTGTTTCATCTTCATACAGTATCATACAATCACAATTTGGAAAAAAATAAATAAACAAAAGATGCTCGAAGAGGGATGACACATACTGGAAACCCCCGCTTTTCATCTCCCCTTTCTGTGTTGCATTATTGTTCGCCTGCGCCTTATACAAGACAGATTTCGTTATACATCAGTAAATAAATTATGCATTCATTTATTCATTGATTCCATCAGACTCTCTTGGCATTGGTGTGACCGGCATCAGCCTTGGCATCAGCAGCTCTTCTTTCTTGGACTCGTTTTCCCACCATCCCTTGGGCCACTCGCCCATCGAGGACGAAGAGGAACCAGACCCGCAAGCCCCTCTCCCAGGTCGGTAGAATAAATTGGTTGATAAAACATTTCCAGACCTGCTTCTTGGATAAACTGTTCATGCGAGAGGGACTTGAGCTGCAGCTGCTGCTTTCCAGTGAGCTATTGCTGTTATTTGCAGAGATTTTACCTACTGGTGCCGTGACTTTTCCAATTTTAGAATAATAGTAAAAACATCAAAACTATGAAATAACACAAATGTAATTATGCAGTGACAAAAAAAGTGTTAAAACAAATCAAAACTGTCTAGTAGCCACCCTTGATGGAAAGGCAAAGGCTTTGGAAAATAATTCATACATAGGCATCAACTTCACTATTTATATTTGTCTAAAATACAAATTTCAAGCATTTAAGCATAAGCCTTTAAGATAATGAAAAACATAGTACATTCAATCAGGTGTGTCAAAACCTTTGACTGGTAGTGTAGTTCAGCATATCTATTAACTTGAGACATGTCCTTGTCCCTCCTCTTTCCCCCCAGCTCTTTTGGTGCCTGTGTCAGTCCCACCGCGGTCTTACACCCGAGGGGGCGTCTCATCGAGAGCCGGCAGACCTGGCCTGTAGTCCCGTCCCGCCTCTGCACCCTTCAGCCAGTCTCGCCTCATCTTACCGCAGCACAATGCAGCGCAACACTCTGCAACATCTGTGCCCACAAACAGTTTTGTTTTACAGCAGTAACAGTAACTTTTTTTTGTATTATACTATTTTATTTACCAATGTTTTTTTTTGTTTGTTTTCTAGAGGCCTATTTTTGTATGTCTTAAATTCAGCTTATGCGGCTGCCAAAGACAGTAAACTGTCTACAGTAACTCCCCATCATCATGTATGTGCTGTATGCGTGTACATTTGTATTATGTACTGTATGTATGTATGATTTGGATGTGTGTATATCTTTATATGTGAATGTACTGTATATTGTGTATTGTCCTCTGTGGTTTGTCTTCGTACTGGTAAATGACTATGCAGGGAATGGCTCATCCACCCAGACAGGGACAGCAAGAAAAAAAAGCACTTTTTACTCTGACAATACTACATCAGGCTGTACTGTATCTTTTATAAGGACATGATTTTTAATGGCCCTGTGTAAAAAAAACAAACACAGACTCAGAGCCTCTCATCACATACCATTGCACGCGGGAACAAGAACATGATGAGATGCCATCTAAATAGAAAGTTTCTGGTTGCCTTTCCCACCCACTCTCCCATCCTTCACAATTAGGGCTCAGTTTAAACCATAGGAGGCATAAGAGGGAATATTGTTGCTGTATTAGCGGTGGCAGACTGACAGAACATCTCACCACAGTACAAACCATGTGCTGCATTTACTACAGCGCCTCATTAGTCTGACTATAGAAATACAAGAGACAGGTAGTTATAAGGAACTGACTGTTTTATGTGTTGTATGTAGATAACCGAGGGAATTCAGCGTTGCTCTGTACAAAGTATTTGCTGTATGTACTGTTGCACATTTTAAACTCTTCCCTTTTGTGCAATGTAAAATTGGGATGGCTTTGGTCTCTGTATGAAATCTACAACGTTCTCATTTCAACTGCAAATTCTATATTCATACTTTGTGGAACACAGGCAACATTAGTTTACCTGCACAAAAGGTGGTTTTCCCTTCATTCATGGTTACAATAATACATTGGACAGCCATGCTACAAATGTGACAAAGCTTGAAATGCAAAGTTGTTCTTCAATGAATTTCCTTTGAGGTTTAACGCTGTATTTTATACAAATGAATAAAGAGATGTGTATAAATTATATGTATATAAATATGAATTTATTCATGTTTTATGAAGATTTGGACTATAGATGACAACATAAGAAGCATAAAAGATACATTTACATTTTGATGAACATGAGAAACAAAAGATATTACATAATACACTGGATAGCAGGTAAAGGCCAGTTTTATGTGTAAGCATACAGAAAGGAATAATTAGGCTGTTGCTCATCCATGTACTTGGAACACTTATTGATTGGAAAAGTTATTTTTGAACCAGGAAAAGGGCATCTGCCATCTATACACATGTATCTGCTTTACACAGAGCTCATACTACTGTAAAACCACAATTCTCACTTTTTTCCTCTTTGTCCTTTCTGGGATTTTCCACTTTTTTTGGAGTATTTTGCTTCCAGGTCAGACAGGAAACTGTTAAAGCCCTGCTCTCTGGACTTCTGTCTTTGCTGGTAGGGAAGAAAAATAATAATTATTTTATGAAAAAAGATAGATATATTTTTTAGGTTACCATCAAATACAGATATGTGTGTTTATGTTACCTGAAACATCATAACAAGACTGTCATCCTGGTCACTGATCCCCATCTCTTTTTGCATTTCTTCAGCTTCTCGTCTCTCTTTATTAGCCTGGAAGGTGTAACACAACCAAATTACTGGGACTGGACTAAGTAATACCATAGGAGTACAGCCTACCTCTGTGTGTGTGTATGTAATGTGTGTGTGTGTGTGTGTGTTTACAATATATTCATGTAACCGTGAGCATGTCTTGTACCTGTATCTACAGGTATGTCCCCATCTGAACATGGTTGCAAAAGTGTGTATGTATCTCATCCCAGTGTCAATTGATATTTACATTTTAGGCATTTAGCTCCAAGCCAGCACAACAAGTACAATGAGTGCAACAGTAGAATAACCATAAATTCCTAGATTAAAAATTGCAAGTAACCAAATGGAAGGAGTGAAAAGCCAGGTCAGGGCCTTAGTGTCCTTAGAATATTTCTGTGACCACAAAACAATCATGTAAGAGAGAAAAACTAGGAAAAGAAATAAAATAAGAGCTAAGAGATAGAAAGACTTTTTTGTGTTTGTGCCTCAACACCACACACACAGTCCTCACCCTCTTCCTGCGGGCCTTCTTCTTCCTCTCGCTCTCCTGTGTGAAGGCCGGGAAGGAGGTGACCTCTCCGCTCTCGATGGCACTGCGGATGATGTCGCAGAGCCGGGGCTCGTCTTCCTGGGAGCAGCACAGGGCCGAGGCTGTGATGGCGTCCATGTTTCCCTGGTGCTGCGTGTACAGCTGGATCACATCCTGCCGCTCCTCGTCGGAGCCCTTGTACTTCCCCTCAAACTCCAGTATGTCCTGCACCGTGATCTGACAGACGGACAGGAGAGACAGAGCAGGTGGTCGTCAAGGCAATGGTTCGCCTATATTTGGACTGAGAGAAAAGAGATGAGGTGTGCAACAGGTGATATGAAGTATTTTGTCGAGGCTATAAATTGATGGTAATGTGCAATTTTATAATTCTGTGAGAAATGCTGTAGAGTCAAATAATAAAATCCTGTGTGTGCATTCATCTACCAGTTTTCCTGGGTATTTACTACATGGTATCTGCAGGTTTCAGTTTCCAAATGTAAGACTTTTTAAGACCTCTTTAATGTTACCTGGAATTGAATTTAAGAAACAACAATTTCAAAACAACAAAATAAACTAATCTGTCAAAACCAGCCCATTTCTGATTGAACATAGTTAATGAAAGTTCTCAAACTATAAACAGGCAGGATAAGAAAAAGGACACAAGGAAATTAATTGTTAAGGAAATCAAGTCCAACTGTATTTAGTAAAGCAGACAGGATGCATATTGTACTAACCCTGTTGTGTATTAATCTAAGAGTGGACATGCAGCACAAACAAATCTGTCACTACATAGCGAAAACACCTCTAACAACTGGATTTAAGACATTTTAATACGTTTTAGGGCCTCAAATACAGATAATTTATTTTAAGATTTTGGGTTGATCATGGCTTGAATAAAACCAGCAAATCTGAATCTGGCTCATTAATGAGTCTATGATACTGAGTCTTAATACAAAAAAAAAAAATCCCTGCTGTGGTCCAGTACCTTAGGGAAGAGCAGCCTCCAGTAGTCTTCCCAGCACCGGTCTTGGCTCAGCATGTCAGACTCCTCGTCCACCACACCCTGTTCATCATACACAGCCCTCTGCTCCGCATCGCTCAGCACTGCATACAACTTCCCCAACACCTGAGGGGAAATCCATCAGTCAGACCCATAGTTATATACACGACTGCAGCCCTTTCTAAAAAGAATGGTAATCCTGTAAAACATTTTATATGGACACTACCGTTACACAAATATTACACCTGTATAAATATTATAGTGATACAATAGGAGATAAAAAATACCACAAATATAAACTCAATATTTAGTATCATAGACACAATCATTAATTCTATGGGTGTGGGTGGGTGGTGTGTATATGTGTGTGTGTGTGTGTGTAGGGGGGTATCGATTACTCATTATTATGGCTAATTGTCATCGGTAACCTGTATTAACATTCATCACGTGGTCTTGTATCTTAACCTTTCCTGTAATTTTAGAGAAACGCCAACTTTAGCATAGCATAGCATAGCTTATGTTTGACTGACAGCTAACGGCTAACCTGAAATTTCTCCGTGGCCAGCGGGTCTTCGGGAGCCCGGTCTGGATGGACCTTCAGCGACACTTTGTAGTAGCTCCGCCGGATCTCTGCGGCCGTGGCCTCCTTGGCGATGCCGAACACCTCGTACAGGTTTGAGGTGTTGAACAGCTCTTGACACCGGTCTAGCAAACCCATCCTGACAGCTTTCCGTTCCGGTACCAACTGGCTGAACACGTTTGAAAAGTAATGCTTCCAACCGTCCTAACGATTTCTCAAAACTGAATTTGAAGTCAATGGTACATGGGTTAAATTAACCACAATCGGAGAAGAGTTGCCTTTTCTGCTTTCCTTTGTTTACAACGTTAATTTGGCGCGCTGGCTTGTGACGTGTGGCTGCGTACGGCGACGTGCTTACGTAATATGCACACGCTTTATAATTGGTTGCCTTACATTCGTGACAGTCGACATTGGTGTCAAAGCTTTGCGAGGACTTGTCTGATCTTATTTGGCTTGTTTGACGTGACCTACAGGTTCCTATGTGATAAATAAAATATCTATAAGTCAGCCAAAGAACCAGTTTCTCGTTAATGAAGATATTAAATGTAACAGGTCTCTGCCAAGGCTAGTCCGAGCCACACTGCATCCAGTGACCGCCCACTTTTGAACGGCTCCGGTTCCAGGAAGTGAATTTCCCATTCATTCCTCCCATGATTCCTCCATTGACGTTTCAGAAAATCCTTATATAAAGAGTTTTAAGCCTGGAACTAAGCCAACCAACTACGAGATGAATCGTGACCATAAAACATTTGATTCGGAGCAAACATAAATAAATAAATTGGAAAACGGAAAAAAAGCAACAAAACCCCCCCCCAAAAAAAACCCTTTGCCTTTTTTTCTGTTTTCCAATTTTTTTTGCTCCGAATCAAATGTTTTATGGTCACGATTCATCTCGTAGTTGGTTGGCTTAGTTCCAGGCTTAAAACTCTTTATATAAGGATTTTCTGAAACGTCAATGGAGGAATGAATGGGAAATTCACTTCTACTCACCATCTTTTGACCTCCCTGGAATCAAGATCACAACTGTAGCCTAATATTGTAATGAATTGTAGTATTGTAACTATTCTACTAAGGCCTAATCTCTTACAGTGATAGTCATATTTTATAGTTATCTGAAAATAATTCAGTTGAATCTAATTCCACAGAAATACATGCATCACTCATTCATGGACTTTAAGGTACAGATACCCTAGTGTTTATTGGTGTATTTGAAGCAGCACAAGAATACATCAAAGACAATGAGGCAAGTCACTAAGTCATTTTCACTGCTTCATGCGAAAGCAGAACACAAGGATACACACTGACTTTGAACTAAGCATCTGTAGATTGCACCCATCTGTGTTTATAAGCCTGTACAATATGCAGCACTAAAGATACACTGTAGACCCCCTCGCTCCGATGTTATCCAATTATAGCCCCATCTGTTTCTGTTGCATATTTGGCACAGTCTTTGTTGTTGTTTTTGTATTTATTTTCTGTCATCAAAAACCTCATCTGTCCTTTGTACTCAGACACAAAATAAGCACTTGGACAACTGGCACATCCTTATCATGATAAACAACAATGAAAAAAACAAAATGACAAAAGCACAGAAGTTGTATTGTAAATGTTATGAATTTTTGCTGGTGTGCAGATCTCTCTCATATGCTTTCTATCCACATCCTACCCACTGCATGGATAGTGCTCCTAGAGTTTGAATATAACCATCGCTCCTCCAGAGGGCATATTTCCTTGTTATGTTAACAGTCTCTCCACAACAGTCAAATGGCTTTGTCATCATGGTCAGTCTTTATGTCCATGGCTGATGCATCTTCTCCCCCTTAACCGGGACAGTCCAAAAGCCTCCTGTAGGGGGCAGCAGCTCAGCATTCCTTCCTGGTCTTGACCGTCTTGCTGGCGTACTTGATAGGGATCCCCCAGCGTCTCATTAGATAGACATCAAACACATAGGCCGTCCCCGGCTCCAGGCCCCCGATCACAGCTGTGGTGACGGCCCGCCGAGGGTTCAGCTCCTGGAAGTACTTGCAGAGAACCCTCTCGGTGTCGGAGCGCGACTCTGGTCCCAGGCAGGGTGCCGTGGCAGCAGTCTCTCCCTCACCCTTTCCCAGCTTTCGGCGGTACACGCAGTACAGGCTCCGTTCCTCTGTGCCCATCCAGGCCAGGGTGACGCTGCTGCAGCTCCGCAGCCGGTTGAAGGACTTTATCTGCAGGGTGGAGGGCAGAGAGGGGACCCCTCTGCGGTGGTAGGCTGAGGAGGTCTGCATTTTGACTGAGGCCGTCAGACCTCCTGCTGGGGCTGGGTCTGCAGTAGAAGAGCTCTGGGCTGCGGTAGTTCCTTCTCTCTCTAGGTGGATGAGGTAGGAGGGACTTCCCTGGAGCCAAATCTGCACTAGATCTTCCCCCACAGCCTGGGAGGTCAGAACCATACCTTTACTGGACACAGTGACCTTAACCTTTTGGCCCCCGCCGCAGCTCTGCAAGGTGAGGAGCCCGCTCTGCTGCCAGCCCCGGGGACGGAAACTGAAGAACTGCTCTGAGCTGGTGCCCCTGTCACGGAAATTCACCCACCTCAGCTCCCCTTCTCTGAGCTGGGTGATGGCTGGCCGGGCCTCCTCATGGGTGCGAGCAAATGTCCCCGTGTACGCCATGCTGGTCCCATTCAGCCTGTCGATCACAAAGACATCGAAGTAATACTGGGTGTCAGGGAGGAGCTCAGAGACGGTGCAAACGCTCTCTGTCCCCTTGCACAAACACTGGAGATCGGCATACTCGTCAGGGAGGGAGGAAGGTGGAGCCTGGGGTTCAGAGAAGGTGTCCCACTGCTGCCACCACCAGTCTTTCAGAATCGGCCACGCTGTTACTCTTCTCTGCTTCTCCTTCATTTCTTGTTTCTGATCTTTCTCTCTCTCTTTCCTTATGCTCTCTCGGGCAGCACAGAGGCTGGGGTAGTTGTGCGTAGGGTTGACGAGGACGCAGTAATCATAACTTTTCTGGGTGTGTGGGAGCCTGGTTAGGGAGGCACTGGGCGCCCAGCTGAGGGTGACGCTGGTCATGCCTACGCCCAGGGTGTGAACTCGAGGGTCGGCCGGGAGCAGAGGGAAGGCGCCGGAGGGCCCCAGGCCTTCATGGAGGTACACTGTGGCTCTGGTGTCCTGCTCTTTTGACCGCAGCCTCAGGATGTAGATGGAGGCATGGGCATAGGAAGGACCCCTGTATGTGTCCATAGCATTGCCTGTGAAGCTGTGTATTTTCTCCTCGCTCCCCGGACCTCGCCACCAAACCTCTGGCATGCTCTTTTTGGCACTCCCTGTGAGAAAAGAAACAGTGTTAAAGTAATAATCTGTGACTTTTTCATGTAAATAACTGTCCATTTTGATACTCTCTATTGTTGATTAATATAACACAATACTGATTCAACCTATAGCCAGTTCATGAAAGCTTTGCTGTCCTTCAAATGAAGTTAAAACTTTACGAGGCTTTCAAATGACAACAGCAATGATTGGAATGAATTAAACTATATTGACATTGAAAACTCCACCTGTTAATACCAAAGTGCTGTGGTAGCACAGTGTTGATAATTAAGAATCATTGACTTGGCCACTACTGGCTTATATGACTTCTACCATACTGCCTGTGTTACACAAACAAACAAACAAATGACCGGCTCTTACAGAGGTGCTCCTGAGCACCTAATAAAAAAACAACAGATTACAACAAACCAATTTTCTCAATCATACATAAAGTATGTAAATTTTCACAAAGTACACTTTCTTTTCACTTGAATGAAATTACAATAAACAAATAAATAGGTAAATAAACAGAAAAACTCCCTAGTTCATCAGTCTTTAAAAGTGACTGTTTATCTCCTCAAGCTGAGAAATCTCTCCTCAAATGAGACCAAATGTTACAGAATCAAAGTGAATAATTCAGGCTGGCAGTGGGGACCCTTGAGCTCAGGGTCTGAATGATTTATGTGTCACTTTATAACTTCATTATGTTGTTTTACCATGTAGGATACCCTGTTCAGTTAACCTGGGAAGGTGCTGATGGAGGGCTCCAAGGCATATTTTATAATCCAGAAATCTGTGCCCTTTTGGGTGGAAAATTAGATTCTTTTGGTTTGCTTGGAACATGCATTGCCCTGATGTCAGTTTTATCCCATTTTGCTGCTCTAGGATATGTTTCATCATCTGAGTTTTATTTGATTTTTTGGGTTTTATAGGCACATATATTACACACTATCTAGGACACATTGTAGGTGTGGTAGAACCGGTTTTCTTTATTTCAACATCTGAATCAAGAAAAGGCAGTCCCTTTGGCCAGATTACTGTGTGTGTGTGTGTGTGTGTGTGTGTGTGTGTGTGTGTGTGTGTGTGTGTGTGTGTGTGTGTGTTGAATGATACTTTAAAATGCCAATCCAAAGACTCATATGAAATTTATGAGAATGTGACAACAAGATACAATCACATTCGCCATCAATCTCTGTCCTACTCAGAGATAGTGGGTGGCATTTAGAAAAATAAAGCCTTTTCCTTGCTTTGAAGTTGAGCAAAGGAAAGGGGTAAAACGCACCGGTAGGAAGATATAGGATAAAAAAATCTGTATTATCTACCTAAGAATATGTGAAAGAAAGATTTGGAGACACTGGCTTTTTGAAACACATTGGTCTAGGCTGCAATATGAATGGCCAATATGAATATAGTCAGTTTATATATGAATAAAGTCAGTTTTATATATATATATATATATATATATATATATTTATTTTTTTTAGATATTTATATATATTTAGTCAGTTTATTGGTCGAGCACTACGCTAAAAAACAGCGATGTAGTGTTAAATACAAAGGTGGGTAAACTATGACCTCCAGTTAGTGATCATCATAAGGGAAACAACCATTTTAGACAAAAATCTATTATATTTTCAGAAAATCATTCTTTCTGCATTATCTTTATATAACTTCCATTAGTTCGATAGTGTTTGCTATTATGTGTACTGCAAATTGACATCATAAAGATTCATGTCAGCCAAAAAAGGTGGGTTAACTGAACTAAACTGAGGTTAGGTGGGTTTCCCCTTATGATAATAGCTAATTGGTCATATTGCATTGCCAGATCTAGTGATCGTCCTCAGGGTGCGTGCAGGCTGTGGTGCTACGGTCCATGTCCACTCACACTGCAGGCTCTTGAGGGGTTTGTCCTTGAGGGTGCGGGCAGCCAAGCTCCACTCGATGGGTAAGTCACATGGGCTGACAGTCACCGATATCGCCGCAGCCTTCTTCTTCAGTGTGAAGTATAGCCTGTGGAGAAACACCAAAGATAGCATCCACAAGTTCTTTGATTTTTCACGGGGCTTGTCAAAAAGATAACGTCCTATTTCCATTCAACTGCAAGGTGATGGATGAGAAGACAAGATATCTCCCAATGCATACTGTGCAACATTTTTTCATTTTTTGGGGGGGAAGATTTGCAGATACTGTATGCTGTTACATTTTCCTTGCTAGAACTTGCTGGAACTAGATTCCAACATTGCAACTGTTTCAAACATTTGCCAAATCTTTGTCTTTCCTCTTGCCTAGTAGCTGATGAGTCAGTTGATAGCAGACCAGGAGAGGTGACCTGAATGTCAGATGATAAGGCTGCATTGACAATTTCAGATAGATATCTGCCTGTTTGCTGTAACTATCTGGAATCGTGCTTAGCATAAAAACAATGATGTCCCTTATTGTGATTTTTCTGGGACCATACACTGTTTGTAGATGTTGGATTTTCGATTTGCATATTAGATAGCAGTTCAATGGCAATAAAAGGACATGTGAAATGCATGATGTGGTGGGCTAGTCTCATGTTTGATTGCCTTTGAATTCAAACATTCATTATTCTTCAACCTCTGAGTTGATGTCCTGAGCTTTTCACTTCCACAAAGCTTGAATCGAACAAGATTCAGTCTCAAAGCAAAAACACGCATATTAACCCATATGTTTCTGAAACATGACATTTTTTCAAGGCAAGTTACTCTTAATAAAACTTCATTAATTGCATATGATTATTTGTTAATAAATATTTGTTTTCCTCCTTACAAACACCATTATTCATGATATTGTGCAGATGGTGGTTGTTTCCAAACAGATGTTCGACACTGTCATTCTCAAGGGCAGTTTGCAGCTTATTTAATTGAGTGATTAATTTCTGAATCAATGTTTTCTCTCCATTATTTGCTGTGCGGTTCTGCATGACTGCACCAGTGGACAGACTGCAGCACACAGGGAGATGCATTTCCCAATTTTCAGCTCCCAGTTTCACAAAGCGAGCACTGGCACTGTTCTCCATGGTTCAGGCCAAGTGGGCTCAACTTCCTCCCTGTCTCTACAGTGGTGCTGGAATGAGCCACTGCCTCCATAAAGATTATTGGGGAACGGCCGGCGACTTGTTATTGAAGGGCGGAAACAAGGGCGGATCTAATGGGTAGGCTACAAGCTTTTTTCATCGATCTACAACATACTGTACATAAGCTAAAAATCTCCACCCATCTTTTACTGCAAAAAAATATCCATCTTAACAAGTCATTTAGTTGAGTATTGAGTCTTAAAAGAGGTGAAGAAATAAATGAAAAAGTGAAAAAGTTCCAATTCCAAATCAATTTGTTTCAAGAATATTCTTGAATCAAAGACTCAAAAGTGACTGGCAGACTTGCAAAATTGCATATGAAACAAGTGAAACATTCTCACCCTATTGGGTTTTTCAATTTCATTTTGTTTTCAGTTTTCATTTTAAGACTCAATACTAGACTAAATTATTGTTAAGATGTACATTTTGGGGGGGAAATTATGGTATTGTGTAATTTGTTACAATCAATTTCAATCTCAAATTCTCTTTCCTGACAGTATAAAACAGAATGGCAGTCAACAGTGCCTCCAGAATGAGAAATGAGCACATGGATGCATGTTGCTCAATACCTTTCCCCCATCCATCCCATAGCCTGTTATCCCACCTGCGAGTTCGTCCTTTGGGAAGGGTTATGGTGGTGACCTTTCCCTCCGGTAGCCATGTAGTGGGGCGGAGCGGCACCTCATTCTCTGGGGCCAGGGCCGAGTGCGCTTGGGGCCACGAAGTGCCACAACACAGCGCCAGGGCCACACCGAGGCACCAGGGCAGAGATACGAGTGCCATCCCTCCTTCTTGTGCTCTTTCTCTGTCACCCTTTCTCTTCCCTCTGTCACCGCCTCTTGGATATCTCCCGGGCTCTGAAAGGGCAGGGTGGAAAGGTCAAGAACATCCATCAGACCCCATCAGCAACCCAGACACACACACACACAAACACACACACACACATTTGCGCTCTCACACACAGAGTCAGCTCAGTTTCTACTGTACCATTCACAGAGACACTAAAGAGCTCTAGCGGCTGATGATTCATTGATATGAAGAAACATCTCGCCCTATTCAGACAGAATTATTCATGTGGGGGAAAAGAAATTGCCATGCTATATTACTCTGGAATGTGTATAGCGCAGCTTGACACCCGCTGGAAAAATCACCCATCGCACCACTTTTCAAAGTGTGAAGTGGGTTGCTAATATCACTCAGAAGTCGAAGCCTTTACATTTCTATTTTTAGTAATGGAGTTCAAATGGGTTTGTTCTCCAAATAGAGGGGTCTTTTATCATGGGCGTTAGCAGCCATGTTATCAGGAGAAAGTGACGGCAGGCGAATGTGGAGAGAGGTACACAAACAACACCTGGAGGTGCTGGTACGCTCTAATCCAATCACCATACACAGATGCCGCACCTAACAAAAGCTGCCACTTCTCTCAGATTTCCCTACTTCCTCTCTCTCCCTCTCTCTCTCTCTCAGTCTTTCTTCTGTCTCTCTCGCTACTAATGCTTCACTCTCTCTTTCTGTCTTCCTCGCTGTACATGTTTACGTAGGTGTGTAGACGTGTGCGATTGTGTGTGTGTGTGTGTGTGTGTGTGTGGTTGCGCATGCACGTACGTAGTGTTTACTGTGTGTGATGATTTGTAGATAGGATGATTACAGGTCTCAGTGTTCCGGTTCGTCCCCAGAGAGAAAACGCATTTGTTCAAAGTCACACAGTCTTCAACAAATGTGCCTCCTCCCCCTCCCCCCACCCACCCCCCTTGCTTTAACAAGGTGTTTTATGTC
>NC_136011.1:20180970-20305970 GCF_048128805.1 Centroberyx gerrardi
AGGAAGGAGACAAGAGAAAGAGGGAAGGAAGGAGGGAGGGAGCGACACTGCTGCAACAGCAGAAAGTAGAAGCTGTTGGCTCCCCTCCCAGTCTCCTGTCCAGCCCTCTCTCTCTCCAGTGTTCACTCCCACTATCCGCACATGTATTTAAAACTGCATTAAGTTGGCGGAGAGATCTCTCCCCAGCACCGACTTCCACCGTGTCAATACCTATAAATCCACCGAGAAGCACTCACTCAACAGCAAGTTGGCACATTGCACTGGAATCTGCACCTTATCCAGTGCATCGGTTGAATGTCACCTTCCTCACAAGTGGCCAGGTAATAAAGAAGTGCAAGAGGCAACAAGACGCTGCTTAGATCATATATAAGACCCAAAGGACATACACCTTTTTTATGTTATTTTAATGAGATTTCGCAAAGTTGATCCTCAGCTGAAATTACACTAAATCACGTACTGTATGGCCTCCAAGGCTAGATGATTTTAAGTAACACACGTTTTTGAGCATCCTAAATAATGTCAAATAAATTAAACTACATTGCAGTTTACATTTTAGGCATTTGGCTGACGCTCTTATGCAGAGCATGGTAGAGGGTTCAGTGTCTTGGTCAGAGACACTTCCCAGCAAATAAGCCCTTTTGGAGCCCATGTGGGCTGAAAATTGGGCCCCTTGTGGGCTGCCCACAGTGGGCCCATATCAGCCATGAAATGGTGCCCACGTGTGGGCCCCACAGTTTGGGGCCCTAGTGGGCAGCCCACACCAGGCCCAAAGCTGCACGGCTTGGTGTGGGCTGCCCACTGTGATTGCGGTTGTAATCGCCAGTTTACATCTGATTTGATTCAGTTTATCATGATAAAAAAGAGAAGATGACCACACACACGTCCCATAAACTTTTTAGCAGGTGCTGGAGTGTAGTAGCTGAAGTAGAAGAAAGAGAACGCTGCACATTGCTGCCAATGCTCCCATATATTTATCTTACAACGTTTTGATGATAGGTCTTCATCAGGTGACAATCACCACTGGCCAATTTATAATTTCAGTAAGTGACATCATAAACATTCGGTTTATCATGGCCAACATTGCAGTTACAGCAGTAGGACTGACTGAGGAGGAAGAGGTTTATCTGCCGTTCTAACACGTCTCTGCTGCCCACTGACACACAGGCGGACAGGTGTTACATATGTAAAGCTTAATTAACATGTTGGTTTTGATTGGCTGTCACCTGGGCTACAGCTGAGGATAACACAGCAGTAACATGGCTCCATCACGTATTCACGGGTGTGGTAAATTTATGAATCAGGGAAAATTACTGTGGTGCAGATTTTGTGTCCCGCTATTCTGTTACCACAGAGTTTTATGAATTAGCCCCTATGTGCGTAGCCAGTTTTAATAATACCATTACAGAAAGCCAATACGGGCTTTCTGTGGGCTGCCCACGCCTGGGAAAGCCCACAGAAAACCCACGCAGGCCCATAGGTGGGAAAACAGCGTGGGCCCCGCATGGGAAAATCTACAGTGGGCCCTTGTGGGATTAGAGTGGGTTTGCCCCAGCCCACACTGCCCACAAAAACCCCACAGTGGCCCTGCAAGGGGTTGTTTGCTGGGTTTGGGACACATGGTTGATTGAACCTGTGACCTTCTGGATACAGCACAGTCTTTCTAACTCCTAGGTTGACCTAAATAAGAAAAATGATAAGGAAGTATTTTTTTCTTTCTTTAGCAGTAGTAAGAATGGGAGGTAGAGCCTGAGGAGGCGAGCTTTCACTGAAAGAATTATGAGCAGAGAATGCAGTCTTGACTGAGGTGGAAAATATAATGTAAGAGTTTTTATAACTTTGGAAATTTAATTTAGGAACACACACACGCACACACACACACACACACACACACACACACACACACACAGATGTTGTAGTGGACTGACCGCAGCCATTTGGAGCAGAGCCAGGTGCGGATGGCGTCCAGACTTAAAGCCCCTCCTCCGATGCTGCGGAGCGTGTGGTGCGTTCCGGCGTAAGACGTTGTCAACGGTGACACGTACCTGGAAAATAACAAGAATTTACAGTGGGTGACTCCCAGAGGAATTCAAACCTTAACCCTCCTGGTGCTAGTGCCATGCTCTACCCATTTGGCATTGAAAATGTGGGTGAGACATACATGGGATAGCCCAGCGGCTGGTCGCAGGATGAGTTGACCATGTTCCTCAGTGCTTGCTTTGAGTTCTGGATGCTGCCGCGCTCTGGGTTTCGATTCCGTAAGAACACCAACTCCTGCTGCTGGCCCGCCCACAGACCGCGCACACACTCCTTATTGATCTACAGAGAGAGAGGAGGAGAGGAGGACAGGAGGAGAGGAGGAGAGTGGACACGATGAGACGATCAGATAGGAGTTCACAATTCAAGACGAGGGAAGAGGAGAGAATTGGAGGACCAGAGGAGATTTGACAATGATTTTTTGAAGGGGCGTTAAGTAATTTATTACTTTTATTGCCCTCCATTGGCGACCAGTGATTTAAAAAAAAAAAAACATTTTCACAGTAGAATGATGAGGCTGGCAAATTAGAGCAGAGATCCAGCAGAGACATCTATTGAAGAGGTAATGTATCACAGTGCAGAATAACACTGATTTGTCATTTGTTTGTTCCAAAACACAGCATGGGCAGGAAAGTGAGCTTTTGACAGCCAGAAATTTCAGCGCTTGTTAAAGTAATCATTGAGTCATTGGTATTGATCCACAACACTATTAAACCCCCCACAGATATATTGTGGTCATTTTGTGCTACAACACAGTAAAAATCTTATCTACGGAAATTCAACTGAGTAAGCCTAGTCTTTTTAGATGACATCCTGCTTCCAGAGGTGGAAAGTAACTAAGTACATTTTACTCAAGTTCTGAGGTAGTGGCACTTTACTTTAGTATTTCCATTTTGTGAGACTTTATACTTTTACACTACATTTCAGAGGGAAATATTGTACTTTTTACTCCACTACATTTATCTGATGGCTGTAGTTACTAGTTACTGAATAAGTAACATGTTACATGCAAAACATACATATATATACTGTGTATACAACAGAATAGTTAAACCTAGTGCCACCTGGACCACCTACAACATTAAAATACTTCTTACAGGTTAATGCATCAATAATTTACACTCTGAATGGGACCATTCTTCAGAATGAGTACTTTTACTTTTGATACATCAGCACATTTTACTGCTAATACTTCTATACTTTTACTTAAGTAAACTTTTGAATGCAGAACTTTTACTTTTAATGAAGTATTTTTCCATTATGGTATTGCTACTGTTACTTAAGTAAAGGATTTGAGTACTTTTTCCTCCACTGCCTGCTTCACATTCAATTCAGTTCCACACATTCACACATAGCAGCTTCCCAGTACAACCACAGTCTTCTACTGGTGTCCACTGAGCAGCTCTACTGGAGCAGCTGGGGGTCAGGTGCCTTGCTCACAGGCACCTCGGCAGTAATTGTTGAGGGAGGGGAGAGCTTCACTCATTCACTTTCCCCACACACATTTTCCAAGCCTCTCCTTAAGGTCACAAGCCCACTTCTCTAACCTCTGGGCTACTGCTACCCCCCAAAAATAGAAATAGTCCTTCTCATTACACACAAGCCCACACTCCGACCCCTTTTACCTTGATGACCTTGAAGTTGAGGTGGCGTTTGTACAGCATGATGATCTTGTACTCGTCCGTGCCGTCGTCGATCATGTGCCTCAGCGTGAGCAGCGTGTCGCGGCTGGACAGCACCGCCTTGCGCCAAGCCGGGTCGCTCTCGTGGCAAATGACCAGGCTGCTGCGGTAGTTACTGATGGCCTCATACAAGATGGACGCCTCCTCGGTCTCCTCCAGGCACGTGAAGTGGTCCTGAGAGGGGACAGTAACAGTAGAATTGAATCAAAATATTAAGAGAATGTCTACTCCAGGCATCTGAAACAGCCTTCATGGGGATGTATGTATCTTAAAGCCATTTTGATCTAAGGGCTTATGCTTATATGCTTGAAATGTGTTTCTTAGACAAATATAAATAGTGAAGTTGATGCCTATGTATGGATTTCTTTCCAAAGCCTTTGCCTTAAAGAATCTAAAATAGAAGATAGTTTTGATTTGTTTCACTTTTTTGGTCACTGCATGATTCCATGCGTTATTTCATACTTTTGATGTCTTTACTGTTATTCTAAAATGTGAAGAATCATAAAAATAAAGAAAAATGCTTGTGTCCAAACTTAGAGTAGAATTCAGTTGAGCACAATGGCAATGCTGTTAAAGAAATCGTGCTTTGAAATTGCAGTGAACTAAAGTGGAAAACAGTGATTTACAGAGACACTGGGATGTCTGGGATGTCAGAATGATCTCACCTCAGCGAGACAACGAGAGCGAGAGAGAGAGTTAGAGACAGAAAGAGAGACAGAGAAACACAAGCAGAGGCAGAGAGAGGAAGAGGGAGACGGAGGAAACAGGATTACAGTCCCGCGGACAGAGCAGCGGTCATTATGATCTATGATCTAAATAAAAAACAGAGGTGTTTTACCTGGTGCAGTTTGAGGCTCATCCTGACTGCAGGAGCCACCACCTTCTGCAGGAGGTCCATATCGGCGAACACCCACTCGTCCTTGGTGGCGATGCGGAAGTCGCCTTTAAACAAGGTGTTGAAACCATACAGGAACGACTCCAGACTTTGTGGGTAGAGAGAGAGAGAGAGAGAGAGAGAGAGAGAGAGAGAAAGAGAAAGATATTATGAGACTGTGAAGTTGAATGTATTTAAACCAGACAAAGACAAAATCCATGAATCAATTGTAATGTTTAATATACTGTACCTTATGTCTGAATGTTGTGGATGTGTAAAGATTTAGCCACTATTGCCCCCTTCTGGTATCCTTCCTAACTGCAGGTAGATATCCACTATATCTACAATGCCCACTATCTTCTCCCCAGAGTCCGGAGTCTCTACAGTTCATCTAAACTACATCCATTGTCCTTAATCCTGTATTTTTATATAACCAATTTTTCAGCAATGTAAGTCAAAGCGCTATTACAAGAATCGGGAAGCGAGGAAAAATACCACTCTTTGCTTTATTTATTGCTATTTTTAGGTTTATTCTAAAAGAAAAAAGCTTTGAATATGAGCATTTTTAGGGTTATTTTTGTTTTTATTTTACTGATTTCTGGGTCTATAAAGTAAATTCCTTTCTGTCATGTGATGTTCCTACTGTTCTTTGGCCTGACTGTGCTCTAATTACCAGGCTTACCTGTTGGACATGTTGTGTGATGCAGTGCCGAGGGATCTCCTCCCCAGGACAGAGAGAGCATAAGACAGAGTCACCAGAGGAGAGTCTTCATCACTGTCTACAGGCTGCAGACACACACACACACACACACACACACACACACACACAGGACAAACATTAGATATTGGCATAAAATGAAAACAGGGTACAGATTCCGCACAGTCCCACGGAACATTTGTTGTGACGATTCTCTCTGAATACGAGAAAAGGCTTGTGGTAGTTGTGTGAAAATTTGCAGCTAAGGTGTGAAGAATGATTCATAGTTGGAGTTTTCACATTTTCACAATAATACAATTTACTTTCTTTTATTCATTTCATACTGCTGAATAAAGAGCAGACATGATTTGTAGAAAACGATTTTCTCAGATGCTCTAAACCATAATGAAGCTTGTACCGTCTCCATCTTGCCGGCGCAGTACTGGATCCACTCCAGGTAGACGTTGCAGAAGCTGGCGCGCGTCACGCCCTGCAGGCAGTGCACGTAGTCCTCATCGATCTTGACGCTGAAGACCTGCGGGTCCCGCTCGATGTGGTGCCACTTGGTGTAGGACTGCAGCGACTCCTGGATGGCCGCATCCTTCAGCCAGCCGGACAGCTTGGGAGACTGGACCAGGTAGTAGATGATGCTCTGGGAGGAGAGATGGAGGGTGGGAGGGGAAGGGGAAGAAAGAGGTAGAGAAGAGGAAATGAGAGGAAGAAGGGAGCATGGTGAGGAGAAGGAGCAGCAAGGGGGTGGTAGATCAGATATAAATGAGTTACTGAAGAGAGAGAAAGCAAGAGAGAGAGAGAGAAGGGGGAGAGAGTGTGTGTGCGCTCACACGTGCACATGCCAGTGTGTTATGGCTGCCGAATACATCAGGGATCACTGTTGGCAAGCTGCCATTCGTGATTATGACTAATGCATAAGATATTGCTTTCTCTGTCAATTAAGTTGTTTGATCCTCTGGCAGGAGAACCTTAAAAAGCCCATTGAGATTGGTGGAATATTCCATTGTCAATCTGCCATTGGAGAGAGGCTGACTGAATATGTCAAGCTTTAATGCTGCACTAGGAAACTTTACACACTGGCGACCCCACATGGCAGCGAGAAATTTTGAACTTCAACACCCAGAAAACATGTAACATGACAACAGTAAACCGCACACGGTACACGCATGTTTACCAAACTGTCTGGTCTGTGATGCTTTATACTAAAGGACACCAGAGGAACGAGAGAGGCAAAACATCTAATGTTGTTGAGTCATTTGGGCAAGTTGCCAATTAGGGGGATGGGGCGCTCAATTTGGGACTCAGTTGGGATGCAAAAATTTTGTTGCATTGTATTAAGATTGTTCAGCCACCAACAATTGCAGCCATTCAAAATACCCAAGTATGCAAATTGTGGAACCTGAGAAGGCAATAGGCAGGTTTGCATATTGTCTGCCTTCCCAAAGCTTGTACAATCATCTAAAACACATGTACAACCAGTTCTGTACCATGCTGAACTGTGCCACAGTATGCATGACCCCATACTCCGCCCTCCTGCGCATTTGAATTTGGAGTGAAAATGTACCTTCAGGTAGTAGGTGATGAGCAGCTTCCGCAGGTCGTAGACTTGCAGCATGGTGGCGGCGTTGTTCTCGCTGATGCTGTAGCCCTCCAGCAGGTACTTGGTGGCCATCACCTCCCAGGCCAGCCAGCGCAGGTTGAAGGCTGCGTTGCAGGACAGAACATGGGGCAGGTGGCCCGGCTCGCAGCAGCAGCACGCGTCGTCCTCCTCCACTCCCTCCGTGATGGCCTCCACCTCCCGCTGCTGGCAGTACGTACCTGGGGTGGAGAGAGATGAAGGCAGTCAGTCAGTCAGTGAGTTAGCCAGCTGGTATGTCATTCATTCATGACATCATTTATTCCTTTTCAGGGTCATGGGGGGCTGGAGCCTATCCCAGCAAACACTGGACAGAAGGCAGGAAAGACACTGGACAGGTCGCCAGTCCGTATCAGGGGTCAGTCAGTCAGGCAATGAAATTATCAATATACTCACTGTATGCATCTGAAAGCAATCAGTCTCACTTCTGCCATATAAGAGAAGGAAGGAAGGCAGGAAGGAAGGAAGGAAGGAAGAAAAGAAGGAATGAAGGAAGGAAGGACGGAAGGAAGGAAGCAAGGAAGGATGGAAGGAAGGAAGGAAGGAAGCAAGGAAGGAAGAAACAGAGGAACAAAGGAAGGAAGGAAGGAAGAAAAGAAGGAATGAAGGATGGAAGGAAGAAAACAAGGAAGGAAGGAAGAAAAGAAGGAATGAAGGACAGAAGGAAGAAAAGAAGGAATGAAGAACAGAAGGAAGGAAGGAAGGAAGGAAGAAAAGAAGGAATGAAGGAAGGAAGGACGGAAGGAAGGAAGGAAGGATGGAAGGAAGGACTGAATGAAGGAAGGAAGGAAGGAAGGAAGGAAGGAAGGAAGAGACAAACAAAGGAAGGAAGGAAGAAAAGAAGGAATGAAGGACGGAAGGAAGAAAAGAAGGAAGGAAGGACGGAAGGAAGGAAGGAAGGAAGGAAGGAAGGAAGAAAAGAAGGAATGAAGGAAGGAAGAAAAGAAGGAATGAAGGAAGGAAGGAAGGAAGGAAGGAAGAAAAGAAGGAATGAAGGATGGAAGGAAGAAAACAAGGAAGGAAGGAAGAAAAGAAGGAATGAAGGACGGAAGGAAGAAAAGAAGGAATGAAGAACGGAAGGAAGGAAGGAAGGAAGAAAAGAAGGAATGAAGGAAGGAAGGATGGAAGGAAGGAAGGAAGGATGGAAGGAAGGACTGAATGAAGGAAGGAAGGAAGGAAGGAAGAGAGAAACAAAGAAAGGAAGGAAGAAAAGAAGGAATGAAGGACGGAAGGAAGAAAAGAAGGAAGGAAGGACCGAAGGAAGGAAGGAAGGAAGGAAGGAAGGAAGAAAAGAAGGAATGAAGGAAGGAAGAAAAGAAGGAATGAAGGAAGGAAGGAAGGAAGGAAGGAAGAAACAGAGGAACAAAGGAAGGAAGGAAGAAAAGAAGGAATGAAGGACGGAAGGAAGAAAAGAAGGAAGGAAGGAAGGAAGGAAGGAAGAAATGAAGGAAGGAAGGAAGGAAGAAAATAAGGAATGAAGGAAGGAAGGAAGGATAGATATGGGATAGTCAGTCACACCGTACCTCTGAACTCCAGCCCCCTCAGCTGGAAGGTGACCAGCCCGTTGCCGATCTCGATGAGGTGGACCAGGGCGTTGAGGTAGTCAGAAGCCAGGATGAAGCAGTCTCCGGCGCTGTAGTTGCCCCAGCGGCCCAGCAGCAGGTCGCCGCAGAGCGAGTGCTGCAGCGAGCGCGTCAGGTACTCGTAAAAGATGGAGTTCAGGTTGTTATCGTCGCACCCTGGGAGAGAAAGACAGCGGTGAAGTGCACAGTTACAGTTACATAGATGGATGTGTGTGGAGAAACGACTAAGAGGGTGGAAAGAAAAGAGATCTAGCTTAGCCGTTTCCTTTCCTAATTGATTCAAAACTGAAAAAAGGCTGTGCTTAACTTCAAAAAGTGTAAGCATAACAAACTGTAAAAAACTGTAAAAACTGCAGCATTGACACATCTGAGGATATCCAAGCTCACACTCACAAATCGTCCTAATTTATTCCAGAGCATCAAAAACAATCTTTCATCTATTAGCTGTCTGACAGACAGTAAGGCGTCTTCATTTAGAGAGAACAGGATAAAAAAAAGTACGTAAGTAAGTAAATGTTTGTTTACATAGCACATTTCCTACACAGGGAAACTCAATGAAACTCAAATAAAAGCAAAACTTAGGAAAAACATAGGGAAATAGTAGAAGTAGTACAAATACACATATACATAACATATATACATTCACACATTGAGAGAGTGTATACCCATATATGCATACTTATATAAACATACATATACACAACATACCTCACATACAGACCCAACTCCCACCAGCAAACACATGCATACAAGCATCCTTCCACACACACACACGCACACACACACACACACAAAAACTACTCAAAGGCTTTAGGAAACAGGAAAGTTTTCGAAGCAGATGCTGCCTATACTGGATAGCGACTGTGAGCAGTAGTTAGGAACAGTCCTTACCTGTCTCCTTATCCACCTGGGACACCAGCCTGCTGTTGGAGTTGTCAATACGCTTGGTGCTGTAGAGGGAGGGAGGCAAGGAACAATTTAAACTAAAGACCAAACAGACCAGTCAACCTGAAGCAAAGTCAGGAGACAATTAAAATCGGGCCAAAAACGTATTCCCAAGACACAGGAATCCAAAGCTATTGTTTATGCTGCCAAAGTGTTCCCAAGTGTGTTCTGTGTGAGATTGCATGGATCAAATATCGAGTAACACACTAAAAAAATCAGTTTTGGGTGAAATGAAAACTTATTTAAAAATGGGTCCCTAGAGAAAAGGGTTCGAAAACAGCTGACAGACAATATATCTGCTGGTTCAACAGCTCAGGAATACTCCCAGGACTGTATTCCCACTGTGAAGTTCCTCAGAAGGAAAGTGCTGATGGAGGGGCTAGTCCCCCTGAACACCTTATTCAGTGAAGTCTGGGAGACAAAACACATCGTCGTAAGTTTACACTGCTACAGTAATCAGAGATACTTGAAACTAAATAGCTCGAAACCGAGAGCCTGAATAAAAAGCTTGGTATTTTATTGTCTCAGATATTGTTGTTGTCCTTGTTGTTAAAAGACTGCTGTCTTCTGGTTTTCGGTGTTTAGTTGAGGCTTAAAATGGTGACATGGAACTTCTACTGTACATACTGTATATCTCCAATCTGACTCCAGCGGAGACGATGCTGTCAGTGATTTGAATTTCACATCAACACAGTCTAAATATGTGCATGTGCTGCTCTTAAGTGCTGTTTCATGTCAAATCACTGGGGTTTATACAACAAAACTGCAGTGTGGCTGGAGGACTCTGGTGTATTTTTGGAGTGCTTTCAGTGAGCTGAAGTAGAAACAGTCATTCCCATCAATAAGTAAGAGGGGTTAGGTTGTGTGTGTGTGTGTGTGTGTGTGTGTGTGTGTGTGTGTGAGTGTGTAAGCAAGAGAGAGAGAGAAAAGTGTCTGTCTGCTGGTCAACCTAGCTCAGCACTTAAAAAGACTCTCAACAAAGCTTGATGTGGATTTCTTCCCCTCACTCTGCTGCATCCATACGCAGACCAAGCAAACCCAAAACACAATAAATAGCTTTGTATAGGGATGGGACGATATGCTTATCTCACGATACGATTCGATACGCGATATGGGCTTCACGATTCGATACAACCACGGTACGATGTAATAAATAAATAAAAGTTCAATGACGACAAAGTCTGACTCTGCAGAATTATGTTTATTGCTGAGCCACAAATCTTTCTAGCAGTGGCACTGGCTTGCCAGAATGTACAACAACAATTTAAAAATGTCATTCCAAAGTGTAAATAATATAATTTGGATGGAGAGCTTGTGAAATTGTGATGGTCAAGCCGTCTCATTTGTGATTACTACAGCAGAATAAAATGTAGCTAATATTGGGATTTATTTTTCTGCCCCACGGTGCGTATTGTCACCCTTTTGCATTGCGATATATTGAATTTCGATATATCGTCCCATCCCTAGCTTTGTGTGATGCAGCACTGTGACCTTGTATACCAGGATTTGCACGTGTTGTCCACGTCTTATTTTGAAATTTGGTCTGTACATGACAGATGTCACATGGACACAGTGAACAACACTTCTAATATGGTTCAATATGGAGAACGGTGGACTTGGATGTGGAGTTTTCCATTTCTAAGACGTTAAAAATGTATTTTAACAACAAAATTGATCTTTGGAGTGTCCATTTTTCCATCTATCTGTTTTGTAAACATTCAAGGAGGAAGCCATAGTATCAAATTCTGTTCTTAACCAGCTGCTTCTAGCCGCACTGTATGTGGTCAAGATTTCCTTTTGAACAGGTCGCGTTCAGACTCAAGTAAATGCAAATGATTTCCAGTGACCTCTCTAGGCTGTTGGGGCCGCCCCGCCTCTCTCCCTCGCTCCATCAGGGCCTTACTTGTAGTTCCGCTCCCAGAACTTGACGGGCCGTGGGTAGGAGGAGATGAAGATGGCGCTGCCCAGGAAGGGAGCCAGCGGAGTGTAGAAGATGGTAGTCAACAGAGTCTGGAGCAACAGCATGGCCGAGTCTGGCAGCACACACACCAGTCAAGGAAAGCAGATATATTGATATTGATGCACTTACACTCACTCACTCACACACACACACACACAGGTCTTGGCAGAGGATACGAGGCACAGCAAAGGGCTGAGCGAAGGCATGGAAAGCGCTGCCCCAGGCAATCTGCCAGGGAGCGATGTAGACCAGGATAAAATGGAGCTTCAGCAGCAGCTCACGCATCTGGACACAAACACAAACAACACACAGTCAGTCCAATACACAAACAGAGCTCAACAGAAGGATGGGATACTATCACATTTGGCATTTTAATCTGTTATTTACCTCACACAACCCTTGCCACATAGTAAAACAAAGCTCAAATATGGCATTACCTATTGTTGTATATCCTCTAGAATCACTATAAATGTTAATAAGCCCTTTTTCAGTTTGCTGAACTGCCGGCATAGAAACTAATTTTACCTGCTATAAAGTGCCAGATTACATTACAGATTACACAAAATAGCAATTGAATACAAAATGTCACTGTTTTTGTGTGTTTTTGCAGAGTAATGTCATTGCAAATCTCCCTGTGAAAAAAGACTCTGGTTTAAATCCATTTAAAACCAATAGCTTCACTAGCAGGTTGTTCTACTTGTACTTGAGTTAGCTCTGCACAGTGCAGCCAATACATGATCTGTCCCCAGGTCACTATCTATTCATACAGAAAATATCTCACCATAAAACCATTCAATTCACCATACTAAATAAGCTAATGAAAAGAAATGATCAATCCCTATTTCAATTGCTCTCAAGCGGCTCACTCTGGCTACTATGGTTTTCATAGCTGATTCCCTTGAAGTGAAATCAATTAAATGATTTCACAAGTCACTGATAACTCTTCCATCCCCTGGGTCAGGGGGTTCAGGTCAGGAGTCAAATAGAAGTCAGAGGTTAAGCCATGCCAACATGGGGTGAGATTGGTCCCCTTTACCTCCTCTGACCCTCAAAGACAGAGCAGCATCACCAGAAACTCATTGGCTGTAAGTAAACAGGCTTTGTTACATTTGTTGTCCCTTGATCTGCTTTGTTTCCTTGCCCAGCTACATTGCCAAGTGTGCCACAGACCTTAGTGTCAAGGTTGCGAGCTGAGGATTTTATGAGACAGACAAACTGTTAGTCATAGTTTACAGTCTAATTCAGGGGTGTCAAAGCATGTGCCATGGAGGGACAACAGTATGCAGGTTTCTATTCCAACCAAAGACCACACCCGGATCCGTTTCATTAGTTATTTTAACCCTCGTCGCCCTCGTCAACTTCTCCTTGGCAATTCCCCTCGGGGGAATCCCTGCTGTTATCTTACTCTCAGAAAGTTCACTTGAGTTTTCAGAGTAAAGGAACAGCACCCTTTACTCGGAAAACTCAAGTGAACTTAGTGAGATCGACCCTTCGAGGGCCGAGGGAGCGGGTCAACAATGATGTAAACTCCACGGGGGGATTTCACAAACAGGATTAGTGAGTCAGCCAGCTAACTTTAAGAAGTGTTATGAAATATCTTCTGAAATGTTGTTATTAGCAATCATCAACATGCATGACTGAATCATATTCCTAAACCTAATATTCAAGTTTTGTTTTACAGACTCAAATCAGTGTCAGTGTTGGGTTATATAGCATAATATTTTTCACAGTTATCTGGCAAACTTTCTAATCCTTCTTTGTGAAAAAACCCCCAGGAGCGCACCTTGCCCAGAATTCATTGTGATCGTTCGTCATTTTCACTGCACAAACCAACATGGTGGAAGAAGCAATATATATAAATGTAAACAATATTCAGAGAATTTGATCTTCTTTATGAAATTAACTCATCTGTGATACTTTATTTTTCTTTACTTCTTATTAATTATTAGACCTGCTTAAGGATAACTGCTTTCTGTTTCATAGACTCCGCTTCCCGCTCGGACCCTGACCCTGCCTTCACGTGAGGTAGGGGTTATAGATCATGTACCGAGGGGAAGTAAAGGAGGGCCTGTCAATTTGACTAATGAAGCACACTTCAACCAGAAAGGAGGAAGTGAAAGAAAACGTTTGGTTGGCATGAAAACCCTCCATGGCACATGGTTTGATGCCATGGTTTATTAAAAAGTTGCCTTTGACTGGGCGTTTTCTTCTTATTTTAGTCAAATGTGGACATGAGCACATTCAATGCTTGTTTCCCAGTCTGGTGTGTGTGTGTGTCTGTGTGTGTGTGTGTGTGCATGTGCGTTTGGGTTTGTGTACTGACCTTGTGGAAGTGTCTCTTTGGAAATCTGTGTATCTGTCTGCCTATCTGTCGGAGTGTGTGTATCTGTTTCCATATCTGTCTGTCTATGCGTTTGTCTTTTTCTTTCTCTGTTCTGTATTAATTTGTCTCTGTCGGTTTGTCTAACTTCCATGCCGTGTGTGTGCGTGTGTATGATAATAACTAATGAGTGTGTTTGTCTACTTATGTATCTTTCAGTTAATCAGCCCATCCGGATGCGGACCAGTACACTCCCAAACACAGAGTCAGAGGAGATACCACAATAGCTTACACACACACGCTTACAATACTCTCTCCAGCTACCATCGACCCCCGTTTCCTCACCTTGTGGAAGACGATGGACATGAGGAAGAAGTCGAGCAGGAAGCTCTCGGAGGCGTGCGGACAGTCGAAGTGGAAGAAGACGAGCGTGAAGAGGAGGGTGAGGAACTGAAGGCTGGGGTCGCAGAAGGACGAGCGCAGGAGCTTCAGCCCGGCAACCGTCGTCAGGAAAACATCGCAGCTGCAGGCGGCAAACAAACAACAACATAAGCTTCAGCCAGCAGATTCAACCGGCAGGCCGTCGCACGCATACAGACAATCACATACACGCCAGGGTTGGGGTCAATTCATGAATGAACTCATCGATTCCAATTCAACTGAGGAATTGGATTTGGAATTTGAAAAGAACCTACAACTGGAATCTAATTGGAATTTCAGGTAGTTTAATTTAATTCAATGAAATTCTGTGAAATTCCATGTTTTGTTTTTTTTTCTTACCACATATCTGCAGATTACACATAGTGTTATACATTATCCGTACTGAATATCATAACATGTTAAAGGTTACTTTCAGGTGGTATTTGATGCATAACATGTAATCATAATCCATACATTATGACTGAATGTATCTGATTTGTTCAACTGTCTTTTATTTGATTCATGTTCGATTTGTTTGATTTATAATGTTTAGCGAGTCAAGACAGCCTCTCTTAGAAGTGGAATTTCATGGAATTTAATGGAATTCAATTCTGTTTCCTGACATTCCAATTCAATTCCAGTTCTGTTTCCTTAGATCTGGGTAACATTCCAATTCCAACTCCAGGAATTAAATTGGAATTTACCATGCATTCTCAATTCAATTCATGAATGGCCCCAACCCTGATACACACACAGCCCAGCAGAGCATATAGAGCACAAAAAACAGAGAAAGAAGCCAATTTCCCTGCAATGACCTAAATACCTAAATAAGTCAGTCAGCAATAACCTGGCACTACTGCTATCTAGAGACTGTGTCAGTGTGTGTGTGTGTGTGTGTGTGTAAGAGAGTGTACATGAAGAAGCATGCATGTGTATGATGATGTATGTTCATGGGTGTGTGTGTGTGTCCACTTACTGGATTCCCAGCTTCTTGCGGTGACTGAGGGCGAAGCCGTCGTTAGTGAGCGCGCTCAGTACGATGGCGGGATACACCACGTACTTCTCAAAACACAGGAGCCCCACGTACAGTCGCTCAAACCACATCAGCACAGCGTCCTCTGGTGGAGGCAGGAAGGAACAGGAGCGGATCAGAACTAGAGACCTGGCTTTTTCAGAAGCATCTTTTTCTTTAAAGAGTAACTAAACCTCCCAAAAACACTTTCCTTAGCTGAAAACCCATGTATTTGGGTATTTAGTAATGTTGTTGATGGATTAAGGTCCAAATCTTGACATTTCAGTGCAAATGTGTTGGATTCTACAGATTGTGTTATAATCAGTGAGGATAGTCACATTGATACATCAGTGATTATGTTGACAAGATGGCTATTTAGAGTAGGAAACCCTCATCCTAGTTGAGTCAGAGGTTTGTGCTGCTGAGTGTGGCTTGGCAAGTTGTCTCACGAAGTATAGTGAAACCACAGAAGTGTCAGCTTACGCATTAGTGGGAAGAGAAATTCTGAGTTAAGAAAACACTGATGAATACTGAATGTTGGTCAAATCTGTCTTCACAAATAATGAATGACAGACAGCTGTAGACTGTAAAGGCAGGAATGCTGACCTCTGGGTTCAAACTGGTGGTACTCCTTGGTCTTGAGGACGGGGTGGGAGATCCACAACCAGGGGTGGTGCTTCCTCAGCTGGGGGATCAGGTAGTGGGTGACGAATCCCACCGTCCCCGCCAGCGCGTACAGCACGATGGTCACAAACGGCTGGAAATAATGAAAGAAAGTTGATAAACATGAACAAATAATGAAAGAAAGTGATCATAGTTGAATTAGTATTCCTTCGAAATGTGACATAGATCAAAAGTAATATGTAGTCTGTGTGTAGGGTGATTTTTGCCATTTTATGTGGTGAGCTTTAGTCAGAGTGAGGCAAAGTAATGAATGAATGCAGGAAGCAAGCAGGAGTCTCACCTTAAGAGACAGAAACACAGTACTAGCAGTGATGGCGAAGGTTAGGATGTAGGCAACGGAGCAAACAACCACATCTGACAGCAGAATCTCCTTCTGCAGAGTACGAAAGGGAGACAGAGCCGCTATAATTCATAATCCACACACTGGATGAAAATACGATAATCTGTCAGAATCATTCAAGTGTCTGATCTCTGACTACTTGTTGGGAGCCCACGTTTATTGAGATCAAAGACGCCACGGCTTGAGAACTGCTGAGTGCGTCACAATCCCCATTAATACTGAAAAGCAATGGGAGGCTCTTTTTCTCTAATGCGCAATTCCCCATAATCATATCAGAGACTGATAGAAAATGTTGTGTCATCTAGCTGGCAACACTAGCTTTAAATCAACATGCCCTCCCATGTATATGAAACTTATGGCACAGCAAATTTCTAGTGACAATTATTTTGTTTAAGTGTTGATTGGAAAGTTGTTTGTTCACTTCTAGAGCTGATATGGCTTTGGAGCAGCTAAACTACCTCTGATGGGTGTGGATTCATATAAACATTGGCATTAGTGATTTTTACTCTCAGAGTTAAATTAACACTGACAATTTTGCTGCTTGAATTTTGAACAATATGGTAACTCATATTATCCAAATGTCTAATAATAGTCTGAACCATGACTCATCATCATCCACTAATAAAAAACATTAGCGATAAAACAAAACAATATTAGATTCATAGGAACATTAGATACATTATCTTAATTTATAATTAAATTCTTGGTACCATAGAGTTCTGCAGCTTCTCCGGCAGCGGGTCTTTAATGTCGGAGTCTTCCTCCTCCTCTTCCTCATTCTCCACCAGAGCCGGCATTAGCTTCGACTTGATCAGGGATCTGGAAAATGTACATTACATTTGAAGGGTTGGGTAACCACAGTGACATGCAGAATGTCATTTGTTGAATAACTTGAACAGATTTTATGCGTTTCAAAATTGAATCCCATTGAAAGCTGAAGAAATTTTTAAATTGAATATATTAAGAAATTGAAATTGAATTCATTCTAGTTTCGAGTTTTTGGGTTCTATTTCTAAGATTATCTTTACTTACTATTTAGCTCAAGTGGATTATGGTCTGATTTACATGTACCTCCATCTGCCTCCTTCTGTCCTTATGTGTATTAATTCAACCTGCTTTCCTTGCACTTTATTTAGTTGTCTGTTACAGTATTAAGAGGACAGCAACAGGGGACAACACATGCACACACACACACACACACACACACACACACTGATTACTTACAGTAGTACAGAAGGGTCACTGCTCTGGCGGCTGAGGTGGTAGGAGAAAACCACCAAGAGGCCGCAGAAACCAGAGAACAGGGCCGGGGTGTGCTGCTCATCCCACGGCTCCTATAACCACACACACACACACACACACACACACACACACACACACAAACATGTTTATGAATCATACACAGAAACCCCCACACACACAGTCACCAGCAGGACCTTGCACTTTTTAAAGCCAGACAACACCAAAAACAAATATCTTTGACAGTCTGCTACATTAGGATCTATGCGGTTTAAAAGCAGTTTAAAAGCTTCAACACCGGCCACATCTCCCCCCAGTCACATCCTTCTAGTCACTTATGAAGGATGACTAGCAGCACTGTGTGTTCTGCTGCAGTCCTACTTAGTTCCATCAGTGAGTTCTCCCGCTGCAGGCTATTTATAACTGAGCTCTCAGTACTCTTCTATCCCTACAGCCAGGAGACTGATCGGGAACACTGATTCAATACAACATGAGGAGAGGAGGAGGAGAGGAGAGGAGAGGAGAGGAGAGGAGAGAAGATGAGAGGAGAGGAGAGGAGAGGAGAGGAGAGGAGAGGAGAGGAGGGAACAACAAAGCACAGCAGAACAGCACAACATAACAGAAGAGAACAGGGCAGAACAAAGTAATACATAGCAAAAGAGAAGGAGGGGAAGGAGAGGAGAGGGGAGGAGGAGAGGAGAGGAGAGGAGAGGAGAGGAGAGGGGAGGAGAGGAGAGGAGAGGAGAGGAGAGGAGAGGAGAGGAGAGGAGAGGGGAGGAGAGGGGAGGAGAGGGGAGGAGGAGAGGAGAGGGGAGGAGAGAAGAGGAGAGGAGGAGAGGAGAGGAGAGGGGGAGAGGAGAGGGGAGGAGGAGAGGAGAGGAGAGGAGAGGAGAGGAGAGGAGAGGAGAGGAGAGGAGAGGAGAGGAGGGGAGAGGAGAGGAGAGGAGGAGAGGAGAGGAGAGGGGAGGAGAGAAGAGGAGAGGAGAGGAGGAGAGGGGAGGAGGAGAGGAGAGGAGAGGGGGAGAGGAGAGGGGAGGAGGAGAGGAGAGGAGAGGAGGAGAGGGGAGGAGGAGAGGAGAGGAGAGGAGAGGAGAGAAGAGGAGAGGGGAGGAGGAGAGGAGAGGAGAGGAGAGGAGAGGAGAGGAGAGGGGAGGAGGAGAGGAGAGGACAGGACAGGACTGTATTCACATCTCCCCATATACCCACTATACTTTGGCTGTGTTTCAACAGTACATCCAGATAATTTCTACCTTGAGAGCTCCAAAGCAGAAGCCGTAGAGTAGAGACAGAGCGATCAGACTGCGTAGGATGCTGTAGACTGCAGAGTGAAGACCTGTAGCAGCTGGGACACACACACACACACACACACACACACACACACACACACACACACACACAACTGGCTTAGTTTGATTAGCTTAGTGGATAAAACTGCATTAAATAGATTGAAGGTGAAAATACAATGGGAAAGAATGATAAACAAACCTGAACATGAAAGATGTAAAATATGAACAGCCTATTAAGGACTTACATTAAGAATTCCGACTTTAGTTTTGAGTATTAAGAATTTTGTTTTATGGCTTTTAAATCATTATGAAGATTCAACTTTACTTTAAGGCCCAATAATGAAAAACTGCCATCGCACTAGTGGCTTTGTTTACAAAGTTATTTTGTGATTTCTTACTTTTGATTTGAAAATATATCATCTGAGGTTTTGATAACGTGACTAACTGTATGTAACTGTATCTAAGAAGTAAACATGAGTTTTACATGTATTGTAAGGCTGTAAGGCTTGAGCTATTATAACACTGGAGTAAAACACACCTCAAGCTCACGTCAAGCTCTTCAACCGCATATGTAAATATACCCCAAAAGAAGGTAAAATCATTTCTGGTAATTATCTTATTTACTTCAGTATTAATAGCCATACAATTTACACACACAGGCATCACACCAAGGCAAAAAAACAATGTCTATATCCATAAATGTTTCACTTTGCTGTGGAATCAAGAGAGTTAAGAGTGAACCTCGATTCTGTTCTGGACAGAAGTTTAGTCCAGTCTAAGTTCTGGACTTATGGAAATATGGACGCACCATTGAAATATGAAGGTAACAACTATTTCTACTAACCTGTCCCACCAAAGAAGTGCATGTCAATCTGTTCCAGTAGGTAGATGGTGAAGGTGTTGATCTGAGGGAAAAGGCCCACGAGGAAGGTGATGGGGAAGCAGTAGGTAAAACCTGTTACATGCATAACACAAGGATAGGTCAAACTTTGGCTAATATCTGTCATAGACAACACATCATTTCAAACAGAAGATTACCAAAAATACAAATAGAATAGGGGTGTGTGTGCGTGTGTGTGTGTGTGCGCGTGTGTGTGCGTGTGTGTGTGTGTGTGTGTTTATCCCTACCGACTAGCAGGTCCCGTAAGAAGCGCAGTGCGTCGTGGCAGACGATGGTGACTCCGTACAGCGTGGAGACGGGCAGCTCCTTCATCCTCAGCAGCTGCTCCAGCAGCCAGATCAGAGCGCAGAAGATACAGAAGTAGGCCGCACGACTGTAGGCTACCAGCTGGTTATGGCCCTGCAGAGACACACACACACACACACACACACACACATACACACACACAATATTAGATAAGGCTTAACCCTGCTTTCTAGTATGTATAGTATATAGTATATAATATGTTACTATCTATTTATCAACAACGAGGTTAAACTCACATGTGTTGGTGAGGCTGCATCTGGCTGAACACTCTGGAAAGCAAAACACGGAAGCCAATACTTCATCAATATTGTCATCACAGTTGAAAATAGTATTGCTACTACCCAGTTTAGCAGAAGGGAAGTGAATGGAAGCAAGTCAGAAGTGACACATGTGAGGTCAGTTCCACTTTCAACCAACAGTAGGTCAGCATGATGAGCATCCTCAATTTACATATGATGTAATTTATCATTCTGTCTTCAAATTAGACCATCACAGAATTCAGTGTTTAAAAACCACAAGTCTTGCTTTACCCGCACAGATTGGCCCAACTGGTCATTTTGATTTTCATTGGACAGAGTAAATGTTCATATATAGAAAACTGAGATAATAGCTCTAAGATAGAAAGCCTCCAGTGAGAAAAAAAAGTAAGCTGTATCCACAATGTCCAAGGCACTCTAAAATCCAGTAAGGAGGGAAGAGACTAAAAGCTTGAAATTTAAAAAGCCTTTATTGTCATGGCTTAGAGCCAACGCATTTGGACCACAAGGCCTTCAGAGTAAATGTTCAGAGTCAGAAATACTGCATGGTTAGCGATTCAGGAGGCTCGCCCCAGGTAAGGAGTAGATAATATCAACAGAGATTTGGTGTCTTCTTACTGTACCTTCAGTAAGGAGTACTGGCAGCTGGCGATGACCAGGCAGAACTGGAATACCCAGAAGTCTTTGAAGCAGCCGTGGTTGAGAAGCAGGAAGCCCAGGAAGGAAACCAGGAAGGCCATGAAGACTGCAACCAGGTTCTCCAGAACATCCTGGTTCCTACACAAACACATACAGAGACATACAGTGCACGCAGTAGCTAGTTATTAGGGTTAGGGTTCATAAAAATTGATCATTCCTGCATTGGAAATCACGTGCTGCTGGTTTGCTGCTGGTTTGCTGCTGAATATAAAACAGACAGACAGGCATCAAGGGATTCAGTTACTGCTCATCTGAGTGATCAAATGGGCAAAACATGACCCAAAAAATGACCCAAGTGACTTTGAGTGTGGTAGGGTTGTCGGTGTGAGGTGTTTTTCAGACACAACGGTGTTTTAGATTTGCTGAGAACAGAGAAAAAAACATCCACTTGCAGCTGTGGGTGAAAAAAGCTGTTGATCAGAGGTCAAAGGAGAACGGCAAGGATCATGCAAAACACAGCAACACTAATTATTGACATGGCACTGTAAAATGTCAAAAATGCATGAAAACAAAAGAATCGAATCAATCAGTTTTTCTCAGTTCTCCAAAAGTTGACTTGGGGAGGTAAATGTTTCTCTAGGACAGAGAAAACATCTAACACTACAACAAAATAACTACACCAAAATCTCTCAAATTCTTTCACATTTATCAAATTCAAGTACTATAGTGGCTTAATTTGGGATAGAAATTAAAATAACTGGGTGTTACTTTTTTACTTAATTACTTGGCCTGCAGAGTAATATGAATGACATGAGTTTGTGGGCGGGGCTTGTGTATTACCTGTCCAGTAGGGCAAGCAGGGTGAGTCGGTCATACAGGATGTTGATCCATTTCCCAGGAAACAGTTTGAGTTTATAATAAAGCTTCCTGGTTGGCTTCTCCTGAGTGGACGTCTCTGACGACTCGTCCAAAGAGTCCTCCTCCTGACACACACACACACACACACACAAATAATTTATATCCACACAAATGCAATAATGCAGGAATAAAAACCATAAAGAATCAGATGTTTTACATGTGCATGAATTGTCAGGTACGTTAACACAAAAACAGTCAGAATCATCACAGGTGCACAAAGCAACACTTTCTCCACACTGTGCAACACACAAGCCCACGCATACACAGTAGTTCTCTGATGATTCGGTGGGATTTGAGCTTCAACAACTGATCCAGGCAGTCGCTGTCATCCCTGCCAGCGTACATACAGCGGTACTGAGTGGAATGCTTCAGGACTGATGTATGGCTGCTATTATAGACTGCAGCACTGACTCACGTTTACGTAGAGACAGTTAATCACAGTTAGGCAGAGAGGGAGGGAGAACAAGGCAGAAATCTGTGTGTCTGGCCTTGATAGCTCCACACTGCTGTCACAAGAGACTAATGGTTTATGGCCTGGAGTTGCAGGGGAGAATAAAAAAGAGAGGAGAGGAGAGGAGAGGAGAGGAGAGGAGAGGAGAGGAGAGGAGAGGAGAGGAGAGGAGGGAACAACAAAGCACAGCAGAACAGCACAGCATAACAGAAGAGAACAGGGCAGAACAAATATATGTATATGATATGTGGATACCTGGAAGATCTCAGGGTGCGTCCTTCGTGGGCGGAGCCTGTGAGCGGGGATGATGCGTCGCTGGAAAGGACAGTCGGAGTGACCGCCCACCAGGCCGTCCTGACACTCTGAGTTGGAGGAGGTTGACAGCAGGTCACTGAGGACAGACACACACACACACACACACACACACACATACACACAGGCACGCACATGCCAGGCTGATGTTAATACATGGAATGGGCGATGACGCTGAAATCAATATCACGATAATCAATATACTGTATATACATTTGTCAGATATCGATATACAGTATATCACTATATGGCTCATGTATGCTAAATCACATGTTAAATAGTCAAATGTTCATCCAATTGGGTGGGACATCAAACAATAATAATAATAAACACTAATATTGAATTATCGCTCAGCCCTACATGGAATACACCTGATTAAGGGCAGGCAGCCATGACAGTGGAGGAGGAGATGGAAGAAGTTAAGCAGGTTAAGAGAATAAAAGAAGAGCAAGAAGGAGCGGAAGCACAAGTAAGCAGTGGGAGAGAAAGAGCAGGTAGGAAGAGAAGGAGGAGGTGTAGAAACAGGGGAAGAATAGAAAGCTGACAGCAGTACCACATGTTTCCAGTGATGAGCTCGGCTCCTAGCGGCAGGTTGAGCGCTCTCTCTGCATACAGCTTGCGAGGCCTGTCTCCTGGTGAGACAAGCAGACGCATCAGACTCATTACACACAAAACCTCTCCTCGGATAACCGATGTGCCGTAACTCACAATCAACTGATGAGCTGTTAAATCCATTTTGTGGCATTCATGTTGATTTATCAGCTCTTGAGGAAAAGCATCTGAGCATTACTGACGGACAAATATAACTGAACAGCTCGACGGCTTCACAGATTTGACCCATTTCAGACACGCCTAATTTAATCTACCAGCATTTTGAGCAGTTTTGAAATTGAAGCCATCAGCTGTTGGTAGTGCCCCGGCTGACAATGTATTAACGGCACCTCATTAACTTCTTTTTGCTGTACACTGCAAAAAATCTCCATCTTAACAAGTACTTCAGTCTATTATTATCTATTATAAATCTATTATTGTGTCCTAAAATCGTAATTTTCTTGAAATAAGTGAAAAAATCAGCCAATGCGGTTAGATGATTTCACTTGTTTCCAATGCAAATCAACTTGTTTTAAGAATTATGTAAAATCAAGTGTCATTTTCTTGATAGTAGCGCAGTGATCTGCCTTATTCTGACTTGTTTCGGGGTATTGACACTAGAAAATTCCTGAAAGAAGTGAAACTGCATTGGAATCAGAGCTAGCAGAACTGTTAAAAATAAGATTTGAAGGCTGAGTGAGAGACTAAATGACTTGTATGTTACTCATCCCAGCCTGTCTCCTGCACAAATTACATTACAACGCGATAATGGTGAGATAAGGTAAATACTACAATCACTTTCAACTGTTATTTTGCCCGCATCTGATAATGCCCAAAGGTAGCTACTCACTGTGTACAGTGTGGAAGGTATAAGCCTCTTCTTTGTTGGTGGCCTCTGGCCTGCAGATGACCTGCAGCATGGAGCTCTCCGACTGAGAGGTTTGCGAGGGTAAGGAATCATAGTCCGGGTCTTTCTCTCTGTCTGTCTGGGGACTGGGGGACAGGACACACAAATAACTGAGTCGACCGAGAGTAAAAGAGCCTGGGGTTCAGTAAGTGTGCATGTGTGTGTGTGTGTGTGAGTGTGTGTGTGTGTGTGTGTGGATGCAGTTGTGTGCATATACGGAGTCTGTAGGTGTGTGTACCTGTCTGGGGAGACTATTGGGATGCGTGTAGGCGGTATAGTCTGCAGTGTGTCAGTAGCCAGACTGTTGGGCGGGTTGGGTCTCTCAGGCTGGCTGTCTGTGTTCGTCTCTGTGATCGCCTCATCTGGTCTGGGAGCCGCACTCAGATCCTCTGGAAACAGGCCAAAGAGAAATGTTTATTTGATAAAATTAAATCCAAAGTCACGATTGATGATGGGACCATTTTCTGTTTGTTTGCTGTCTAGAAAGTGTCACCATTTCCATGATATTAGATAGTATCAGAGGTATCGCCTATTCAAAAACATCATACTAACAGATTATTCTGGTGTTGATATGAATATGTTACAATAGGCTATCCAGTGGCCATTCAACATAGTCAACTGCATTGGGAATTTAATCTGCAGCACATAAACCAGATATGACATTGCACTCATGCATGCGTCTGTATTTACACAGGGAACCAGATAGAAAGAAGAAAGTGAAGAGGATTTTGGCCTTCAAAGTACGTTTAGAGGTAAATGCACAAACCCCTTGGCTGACATTCACCTTCCTCTCCAGCTTCCACTTTGCGTTCTGGCCCCTCCTCTTCCTGTGCGCTGGCCCCTCCCCCTCTGGTGCTGAGCGAGCCCAACAAGGAAACAAACTCCAGGAAGTTGGACTCGTTTGGAATCTGGCCCTCCTTGGCCTCCAGGTCTGACTTGGAACTGGTCATGGTGGTCTTTTGGACAGACAGACAGGAAGACAAATGTTTGTATGTGTGTATGTATGCAGGGATGGATGGATGGATGGATGGATGGATGGATAGATGGATGGAGATAACACCTGCAAACAAACGGATTACTGAACTTATCCTCCAAAGGAAAGCCGATTGCTAATCTACAGAGCTGAAGTGCCAACATACTGTGTTTTGGGAACGGTCTGACAGTAGAACAGCGTCTTTCCCGCTGTCCATGCTGAGCCCGCGGATGTGAGTCCTTCCCCCCGGCCCGTAGCGGCCGAACGCAGGCGGCAGACGCAGGAAACCCTCCGAATCCACGTTGAGATCCGGAGAGTCCGTGTCATCAGGGTGGGAGTGGACATCGATGCCCGACGAGCTGTTGTCATTGGTCAGTTGCGGACTCGGCGTGTTGTCGTCTGTTATCTGCGGACCCAGATGTTCCTGGTCCGGATCCTGACACTCCAGTGTGGTGGACTCTGAACTGGTCGTTTCCCTACACAGGTGAAACTCTTCGCTCTGGTTCGTCGTCTCCAGCTGTTTGGGGGTGGGGTCGTCCTCTGACCCCGCCCCTTCCTCTCCCTCCTCCCCCTCCTGCCTCTCCTCCTCAGGGGAGTCGAAGGTGATGACGGGGATCTTGATGTGACATTCTCCTGCCTCCTTCTGAGCCTGATGGGACAAACACACACACAACATTATTACATTACTTTCATACCCATCTAGATATGTTGGGAATACAGTGGAATACAGTATTATAAAAAACAACCTTACCACCAGCAACAGTGATAAAGGCATGAGCCGAAACACCAGGACTGGTGTGGTAATGGTGGTGAGAAATGAGAAAACACAGCCTGGTCATTGTTTATGTGCCCAACATCCCTGCAGCTGACTTCTCCTTTTAGAGCAAGCAGCACAACTTGTAGCCCAATCAACTGTTTTACTCTAATCTCATAGATATAAAAAACTATACATATATACAGCAAGGTTTCCAGCTGTCTTTTTACATCTTTAGCATTTTGTTTACATTAAAATGTGGGATCATTTGCTTTCACTTTATCTCACAGCACACAGTAGCCATTTTGCTTAAAGTCACACTGAAAGGAAAAATTACTTGTTTGCCTTTTTAGCTGATTCAAACTATCGTACCATACTCCTATTTGCAAAAAAAGTCAAAAGATGTATTTTCTTGTACTTTTATATCAAAATCTCATTACCTTTACTACTTGGAAAATAGTAAATCTTTAGTAGTGACTTCATTGTGTACCAGGAGGCGTAAATAAAAATTCCAACCAAAGAAGGACACTAAAATGGAGGCACAAAACGGTTCATGTGAAAACAAGTCCTAGTCTTACCTGTGCGTTCTCCAGGAGGCTCTGCATGACGCTCTCCTCCAGCTGAGCGGCCATCTGAGGGTCGCAGCTCATGGTGATGATGATCTTGACCGTGTCGCTGTCGTCCAGGTGAGCCGTCACCGGACCCGGGCCAGAATTATCCACCAGCACCACCGCGATCTCATCAGAGCAATACGTCTCCTCCACTGGCTCAGCCTGAAACATGAAGACAGAGGCAGACAGAGGCTGGGAGAACGGCTCTTTCCATCATGTACTAAATAACCAGAAGGCAATGATTGGTGCCTTCCTTTTCATTAAGATAACCTTTTAAGACCTTTCAGCTCCACTGGATAGCACAGAGTATAGAGTGATCAGAAAGACACGAGAGAGGAAGAGCGGATAGTAGGGCTGCAACTAATGATTATTTTCATTATTGGTTAATCTATCGATTTATGTTTTCGATTAATCAATTAATCATTCTAATTAATCATTCTGATTAATCATCTATAAATGTTAAAAATACAATAACTACTTTACTTAGTCTGACCAACAGACAAAAACCCAAAGTATTCATTTTATAATGATATGAAATGAAGAAAAGCAGCAAATCTTAGCATTTGTGAAGCTGTAACCAGCAAATGATTGGTATTTTTACTTGATAAATGACTTATAATATCAAAATTATAATCAATAGACTAATTGTTTCATCACTAGTGGGTAGCATGCAAGAAGTTCTGCTCTGCGCTTATGAAGGTCCATTGACCGAAAGCGTGTGGATAGCATTTTTCTCTTTCTAGTGTTATGCCTTAGCTTCCACTACCTTCACCTTTGGGTGTGCGGTTGATTTTGTTTCAATGCAACCATGTCAAAGAGTTGTATGCCACATTCAATCCGATTACACTGCAAACAATATGGTATTCACCCTGGCTTACTGAGCTGCAAAGGCCCAAAAATCGACTGAACAAGTACAGATCAACCTACAGTAGCACCCAATCTAAAAGCTCTTTCTAATCTACAGTATTCTGCATTGTACTTTACAACTCCTCATAGGGATGGAGCATTAGTGGCACAGAAGTGCAGCAAGAATGCAAATAGTGTGACTTTTGCAATCTACTACCTATTTCTACTTGGACATCTGTATGGTCTACCTGGGTAGGAGGTTGTGGGACGTCAGTAAGGTCATCCTGGGGGTCCTGGGGCGTCTCCAGGGAGTTATTGTTGGCGTCTGAGGGCTCTTTCTGCCCCTCGCTCTCCTCCCCACTCTCCCCCTCGCTCCCCTTAGAGGGAGGCAGCCCTTCATCCGCTGTATCCCTGTCTGCAGTGTCTTTATCATCACTGTCTTTCTCCGCAGTTCTGTCCTGTTCTGATTGCTCTGTGTTAAGCCCTATCAAAGAGCTCTGAATGTCTGTTCCCTCTCTCACAGCCTCGGTCCCAGTCGTCTCCGCATCCTTTTTCCTCGTCCCGGTCGCGGATCCGGGTCGCGGCTCTTCTCTCCCGGTCCGGGACGGGGGCCTCTGCTGGGCCTGCAGCAGGGGGGCGGCCTGGTCGGGGTTGGGGCTGGACAGCTCCTCTGGAGAAAGCTCTCGGTTCGGGTGCAGATCTCCCTCCGCCTGCCTCTCCTCTGCAGCACTCTCACTCTGCCCTGCAACGGAATGAAAAATGGATTCACGTTGTGGATTTAAAGTGTAATAATAATACACTGGCTCTAATCCTAGCTTTATCCCTATTAGCCAAGTTCACATTCCTCCCCTTGGAAACACTGTGGTCTCATATTTGGCTGCAATGACATCATCAACCATCGCACCAAAATCACACTAATGTCTACAGCAGCACAGCCTCTCTGGCCGAAGATAATCCAAAGCTTTATTCTAGTTTGCTTAGTCAATGCCAGAAAAAATCTTTCCATGGCAATAAAATGAACCATAGATAGACTGATCCCACTGCCACTCACACAGATACGAACATATTGATACACTCTGCATTTATCTGATGCTCTGCAGCACACTGATTATGATATCTCCTCTTTCCATCAGCTGCCTTTGCTCTGACTAATCACTAGTGCATGAGGTCATAAATTTCCTGGAAGCAGTCTGTTGGTCTTGCTGGCTGGCTGGCTAACTGGCTGGCTGCTAGCTAGGTGCTTGTCTGAGCATATTTACAATGATGATGTGTTAGCAGAACAGGAAGTGATCAATCTGCATTGTCTGAGGAGCCATCCAGTGCATTAGGGAAGAGGAACAGAGTTGGCTACCAGCACTGCCATCTGACAATATAATACACAAAATACCCATTTCCCCAAACCATAAGTGTATAGAGGCTCCATAGCTACAATAACTACAATAACTAATTAGGATTTTGTTGACGACCTGAGTCAAATAATGTGCTGCAGCTGCTTCACCTCCAACATCCTGTGTCTTCATACTGTATAGAGTTTAATTATATAGTTATCATTTAGTCATATTGTCAGTGTCATTTGATATTTGTTTTATATATTTGTTTTTCATATTTTGTAAAGCGTCTGAGTATCATGTAAAGCGCTTTATAAATAAATTATTATTAATATATATATATATATGTATATATATATTATTTTTTTTATTTTTTTCCAGCATACTGCAGAAACACTAAAAAGGCAAACAGTTTTTACCAGTTCCTTTTTAGGAGCTGGTAAAAAATGGTAAAAACCTTTTTCATTTTCCCATTAATGCCCATATATTAATGACATTTTACAATACATTGTTAGTGGTTTAACTCGGTCCCAGGGTCATGGATTTTTTTCTACAGGTTGTAGACAATGTCAGCTATCAAACTGAGTAAAAATATGTCAAAACTCAATATGCAAAGTTTTTGCAGGACTCCAACCATAGTAGTCCATAGCCTCTAAGCAGCATTTCCCCTGGGCAGACATTCAGCCTTGGTCAAAACCTTGAGAGATTTTCACCTTTCACTCTGTATTTCCAGAAGGAATGGATAAAGAATTAGATCTAACACCTTTTTTGTAACATTTGTTTGTTTCTTTGCATTATGTTAGGAGGATCAGTGATTGTCAGATCATTTCACTTGGGCATACTTGGGCATACCTGATTTCTGTTGAATATAACAAGCCATGCTCACCACTAAAGCTCAGCACTTTCATGGGAAAATGATAACACTGGCCTAATGTCAAAATGTCAGTCATCTCTGCTCTCCCCTGAATAACATGAACACTTTTAAGAGGGAACATACATCCTGCTGTTTGATTGCGGATAACACCACCCATTCTATTCAAACCTAGAGAGAGGACAGCATCACCTTCCACAGTCTTCACCTCATCTGACTTGGGACACTCCTGAATAGAAGAGAATCCAGAAACACATACATAATGATCAGAATCAGGACATAATGTAGGTCAACATACTAGCACACTCAAGTGAACCAGGCTATGTTCATATTCATGTACCGTCATGTGAGGCAGATGTACATCTTTTGAGTGAGAAACTGAGTCAATCAACCAGGAATGTTAGCGATTCACTCACCACCCCTATCAGTCCCGGGTCGGTTTCGGTCTGTTTAACTGTCACCTGGATTACTGGACTGGGACGGTTCCTAGCCAACATCGTCATGGCAACGCTGTCTGGGACTGTGCTGCTCTTCCTGTTAGACAGAGCGATGCGAGAGAGAGAGAGAGAGAGAGAGAGAGAGAGACCGAGAGATTAAATGATGGAGACAGAGAGAGAGAAAGAGAGAGAGATGGGGAGTCTATGGGAGTCCATATATCAATGCATGTCACTCCAGATTTCCGAGGAAATAATCCAACATTCACCCCCATCCTGACATGTTTTGAATACTAACTACAAATTTCCTGAACTACAGAGATGAGGGAGTAGTAAATAAACTCAAGTCTGGGCTCTCAGCTTTATCTCTACACTTGCCTCTGGGATTTCAAAGAAACCCAAGGAAATAAAAAGAAAAAAATACAGTCATAGAGAGGGGGGTAAAGGGTGAGTTTTCATTTACGAGTTTGTGTGTTGATCAAGTGTGTCAGAGCGGAGTGGTCGACTGAAGATCACTGATCGCTCCTCTTTAGCTTAACTCATTCACAAAAGAAATGCTGATTCTTTGAAATAAGGGGGAAAGAGTCCGTATTCTACTCTGACACATTTTAAACCAATCTGATCTGAGAGAGAGAGGAGAGAGAGAGAGAGACAGAGACAGAGAGAGAAAGAGAAGAAGACTCAAAAGTGTAGAGAGAAGGTGTCAAGCAAGGCTGCACTCAATCATACTTCTTTTATTAGTGCAATTACTCCCAGGAGCAGGTCTCAGCCCTAAATGTACAATTTCATGTTAATAATTAAATTCCAATCATTAGGGATTACCCCTATGCCCTACATCCTGCATGGGCATGTACTAATGACAAACCTGCCCAGGGAGCAGCTCTAGGCACGAGGAACAAAAAGGCCAATGTGTTGAGTCATATATAACTCTGGAAAAGCTCACGTATCTCTCTGCCCAGCCGCCCCCCGCCTCACACATCCGTAACGGCTAAGTGAAACCTACCACATCTATTAGTCTAGAGCAGGAATTCTTTAACTGTTTCAGCTCGACCCCGACGTCCGCACAGGCTTACCTGATGCTGGCGGGCAGGCAGGAGTCAGAGGCGTTGCTCTTCTTCTCCGGAGCCTTGCTGAGGTCCGAGAGACTGCTGCGCACCACCGCCTCGCCCTGGTCGAACATCAGGTGCAGCCGATAGTTGGCCATCTTGATGAGGATGAAGAAGGCGGTGATGGAGGTGCAGTAGATGCTCAAAGCCATGGTGGTAGGGGGCAGGGCCTGTGGAGAGGAGGGGGAGTAATGAGTCATTTGTTGACTGGTCACACAAAGAGAGGAGAGGAGAGGAGAGGAGAGGAGAGGAGAGGAGAGGAGAGGAGAGGAGAGGAGAGGAGAGGAACTTTAGCAGCCTGTTCCTAATGGGAAAACACCAGAACCTGGCTGTCTCTTCTCAACCTATGTAAGGTGAAATTCCTCAAGAGGTAGAGCATTCAATCACAAAACCACAGGGTTCCTCCGGTGTATTACAGACCCAGTGGGCCACCAGACCGAATTTGATTAATTGGTTGATTGATGAAGTTTATTGATCCCTGGGGAGGGGAATGAGTAATGACCCATAGTGAAGAATATGAAGATTAAAGACGAAGCATCTGCATCATGCTGATACAGAGTTCCTATTGGCTAGAAAGACTTCTTGCTATGTTGAATATTGACAGATACAGATGTTTGCATTTTACAGATTTGCAAATTTACAGTCCAAATTTAGAATGCAGTTATATTTGTTGCTCATATTTGTTTGTTCCTCAACATATTTCTGCCATCATTGATCTTGTACAGTGTGTTGTGACCTTCAGGTAAAAATGCTAATAAACTTGAAATTTGAAACATGCCTGCATCTCTTCCAGAAAGCTTGTTTATATGCATGGGCAGCAGTGGGTTTACACAAACAGACTGTGAGCAATACACATGTGACAGTGAAAACTGCCAGTAACCACATTTTTAATGTTGCTTTCAGTGGAGATGCTCTTAAACCTCTGAGCTGTCATTCTCACATCAGAATCTGTTTCTTTCTCTCACCTTCTCTCACCCATGGACGGCTATTTTGGGATTATCTGTGCTGTATCTTGTTTGCCAAACAACAGATCTGAATGGTACAGAGGCATAATAGAGACACTTCACATTTTATTTCTGGTCCCTCTACAGTTTTAACATGGGGGATGGTGGACTGGTGAGTTGTTTTCCCCCTCATTTGACCTTAAACTGATACAAGAACACATTTTAAAATGTCTTGGTAGTAAATGGGATGTCTAGCACCTCCAAATCACCCTAGATCTATTATATCAAGAACAGTGATGCAGAGACTGAAGCAAAAGGGCCCAGTAGGGATATGGGGAGCAATCACATCACACAGTCATAATCTGCAACACAAGAATATCTAATCTGGATGAAATGGGTTAGTGTGCCAATAAACCACTGTTGCATAAAGATACTGAGACACCATTCATCTGATTTCCTTATAATAACAGAAAAGCAGAGGGCTACCATGTGAAACCTATAATTTACATCCCCTCCCATCTCCAGTCTAGCTGACCTGTTGTTGACATCATCACGGTCCTGGACTCCCTCCAGTCATTTTAAGATGCAGATGAGGCTTCACTAGACCTTGTTTGATCATTCAGACTTCATTATGGCTTAGGTTGCATGTCTTTGATCTAGGTTTAGCACTTCATACGCCATGCTTAGCCTATCTTTGTTCACGCCACCACCCTGTAAAGCAGTGATTCCCAAACTGGGGTCCGGGGACACCCAGGGGTCACGGAGGAGGTTCCCACCCAGGACATCCTCAGGAAAAAGGAGGAATAGTTTAATTTCATTGTCATTCCATTCATCTGAGGTTAGGACAGGGAGAGAATGACACAGAAATGTCTATTTTGATCAGAGGTTGCACTCTCTCAGCTGTCCAGTTCTGTACCAAATCTCAGATGGAGGTTCCTCTGATGAAATATGATCAATGGGGGGTCTGTGGCCTGTCTTGTACCTATATGAAGGGCCGTGACATGAACATATTTGGGAACCACAGCTATAAAAGCACGCCTTCTGGCTCTCCCTCTGTTACATCCAGGGGCAGCCATGCGTTCCTTCACTGCATGCGGGAAAATACTGCGACAATGCCTTTTCCTAGACTAGTATTTCCCTCAGCAACCACACAATGAATGGTGCTGGGTGGTTGTGGGGTAAAGGACGGGCCATTGAACGTTTATCCGCGAAAAGACGCAAACGCCGCGCTTCGTGGTGCATGAAAAACGTTACCTAAGTAGGCTACTATGAGCTGTACTCACACCCCCTTCGCGGCCTTGAACGTCATGTTCTGGGTCCAAATTAAACTCACCAGATGGAGGGACAGAGGCAACATCAGGAGGAAAATCCACAGATAGAGGTGGCAGGAGTTGTTGAATTTGTTCTGGTCCGGGTCGTGGTACCAGCCCCCGGTCAGTGATGCCCAGACCCCCTGACGCAGGGTCTGCACAACCTGGGAGCCCATCTCTCCTCTCTCTCCTCCTTCGCTCTCTCCGCTCAGGTTGGATGGATGGATGCTGCTGCTAGGCTACAATGAAACGATCTCCTTATGCATGCTACTGTCGCTACGCCTCCATGTTGGGGCGATGTGGCACGGGCTGCGCCGTCTCCTTCATGCCTCAGCCGCTCTCAGTGTTGTCCTCTCGTCTGCCTTCCATCCCAATGTCAAGGCGTCCATTGCTGCCGCGGTCTTCATCTTGTCCTATTCTTCTGTCCCTCTGCCTCTCTCGCTGTCTGTACAGATGCGCAGCTCTGACCGTCTCCCCTCCCTTTCCACTCGTCCTCCCTCCCCTCCGTCCTTCCCTCCCTCCCTTCCCTTCCCTTCCCTTCTTTTCCTTTCCCTTCCCACTACCCATTAATGCTTCATCTGCGCACAAACGTGTCCCAAGCAGTTTTCTGGCAAAATACATCAGTGGTTATCAATCACATGTATATGTATATGTAGGCTATATAGGCTTTTTAGTCTAATTCCCAAACAATGGCACAATATAGGTTTATTTTATTATCCATACGGCTTGTGTGTGCGAGAGAGAGAGAGAGAGAGAGAGAGAGAGAGAGAGAGAGAGAGAGAGAGAGAGAGAGAGATGTGCGTGTCATTATAAGGTCTACTATTCCCATAATAATTTCCCTGAAGGCGCGCTCTCCTCACACATTCCTACGGTGGCTCCTCCCTCGCCACACTGCTGCGACTGGCACGTGGGGCAGAATCCACCAATCCGCGGCCAGCACAGCCGGAGCAGCAGCGTCCCCAGGACCTCGGTACAAGTCTCCACTGCTGGGTCCGACAAGTCTGGTAACAACGACGATGGGGGTTGTTTTGATTAAAATTGACGGACTTTTTCGGGGTTTTGCTGCTGTACCGGAGTTTTGAAATCCAAGATGTTTGATGCGCTTTCAACTGTTCGACCATCGGCTGCTTTTCACACACCCAGAGGAAAGATAAACCCGGGAATAAAAGAGTTTAAACTGAGGAGCAACTTTTCCAACTTCCATACTAGTCAAGAGGCTGACCTATGCTAAGCTAACTCGCTAGCTAAAAGTATGGAATGCGATTAAAAATTTGGAAAAAAGTCCATAAGCGAGCTATCAAACTGTACTTTTTGAGAAACAGTGATTGAGTGAGTTTTATTGGTGAGTTTTGAGGAGAAAAGTGCCGCTTGTAGTCCAACTATATTTGGTCTGAATGGACGATGCAGGTGCACCTCTTGCGGCACCTGCGAAACTTCGTAGCTCCATCGGTAGAGAGCTAACTTTAGCTTGAAACGCTAGCATTATCCAGAAACAGAGCCTGTGTTGTGGATTAATTTCCTTCTCATGGCAGATATCATATATATGATTTAATACATTCACTGTTAAATTTCCCACGATATGTTGTTAGCTGTCAGCGCGTGCAAGCGGTGACATTAGCTAACAAATGTATCAGCTAACTTTAGCAAGCAACTTTGCTAGCTAGTTATTGACCCACAAAGACACTTTTCCCAGAGTGGCGACGTGGATACAAAGTTGTAGACGCTCTCTCTCTCTCTCACAGGACTTTGGACACGGGTTGACCTCGGCTTGGGCTACACAGGGAATTCAACACTGTTCTCCTCAGCGAGCCCCGTAGATGTGACAGGATGAGGATTTCAACAAGTTACCTTTTACCATTTTAAAGTTTAGATTTTGTTTTAAGAGCTCTGCACCCTATGGTGCGGCTACGGCCACCGAGAAATGGATGTCTCGCAGGCCGCTTTCCCAAACGGTGAAGGGCGGCCGGGCGGCGGTGGCACCGGGGAGCATGCCTGGACAGATTCCCCCACAGCCAGGGCGTGGGCTCACTCTGCCCCGCTGTGCCCGACTCGGTCCCTCTGGACAGCCGCGTACGACTACGAGGCCAGCGGCGAGGACGAGCTCAGCCTCCGGCGAGGAGACGTGGTGGAGGTCCTGTCCAAGGACGCTGCCATCTCGGGGGACGAGGGATGGTGGACGGGTAAAATCAACCACCGGGTCGGGATTTTCCCCTCCAACTATGTCACCTACCAACCCGCTATCTACCGTCTCCCCGCTACAGGTGGTTCGGTAGGGGTTCGTGAGCGAGTCCCGGGCTCGCCGGTCCAGATAGATTTCAGCGAACTCGTACTAGAGGAGATTATAGGCGTGGGTGGATTTGGTAAAGTTTACCGGGGCACATGGAAAGATCAAGAGGTCGCCGTGAAGGCGGCTCGGCAAGACCCGGACGAGGACATAACAGCCACCTCTGACAGTGTTAAACAAGAAGCGAAACTTTTCTCCATGCTGCAACACCCCAACATTATTAAACTGGAAGGAGTATGTTTGGAGGAGCCCAACTTGTGCCTGGTCATGGAGTATGCCCGAGGCGGCACCCTGAACCGGGTGCTGACCGGAAGACGGATCCCGCCGCACATCCTGGTCAACTGGGCCGTGCAGATTGCACGCGGGATGCACTACCTACACGAGGAGGCCGTGGTACCCATTATCCACCGCGACCTGAAGTCTAGCAACAGTAAGCAAAGAATGAACGAGATGTGTGTGTGTCTGTGAGAGAGAGAAAGAGAGACCATCTCATAGTAGAGAGACCGAAGGAGCCCAGTGCAGTCACCATCCACCTGTTGCTCATGCAGCACATCTCTGTGAATCCATTGTTTTTTTTTTTTGAGTTGCTTGTGTGGTTGCAACTCAAAATAAAACTTGAGCAACTGTAGAAAATATTAACCAACCTCTGTAGCTTTGTCAGAAACAGCCCAAGATAGCCTCTTTCTGTTTCTATTGGCTCAATTCAGCGACAAAGTGAACTATGCATATGTTGAGCAGTCAGACTGACAGGCAGCTAGTTATGTATGTAATAATGTGTTCATGATATTTGAGAAATTGTTAATTGTTCCACCTCAGGCCTGTAGGATAAGAGGAAAAGTCTTGTCATTAGAGCCTAAACTGGGGTTGTTGAAAATTGACAATCCACATGTATTGTACAATAACACTGGGACAGCACTGTCCTCTACTCAGGACAGGGGGAGAGGAAGATAGGGAGACATTTGTGTGGGTGAGATGGAGTTTAAGAGGTGTGAGAGGTCTGTGGGTGTATGAAGTGGTGGGGGAGACCCTCGAGAGGATGTGAAATAAGGTCAGAGTTTGCTCAGCTGGGCTGCCCACTGCCCTCACCTACCCCCATCTTATAACACACACACACACACACACCTTCCCAGCCCCCTCTCCACCCCGTCCTGAAATGTTGTTCAAACAAAGTCAGTGATTTACCAAACACATACAGCCACACACACACGCACACACATTCAGCCCACAGTCAGGCCATGCGCCTTGACCAACCAAATGCTGTCAGGAGCCGACACACGAGGTCACAGGATAGGAAAGAACAGAAACTCGACCTAGTAAGAATATTACAGAAAACCTTTCACTTAGGGGTTATCTGTGATTCAGGACCCAAGGGATGAGAACTCATTAATCAGGGAACGACTACATAACTTTACAACTCCTACAGTCTTTCCCGCTGTTTATGCTTGGGAAAACAAAATCAGAGTTATACTCCTTTGTATCTGTTAGTCCCATTTTTGAGTGCCTTGGTAACTTAGCTGGGCCACTTAATTGAACATGACCAGATGAAATAAGCCTACAACTGTGCTAGTTCCTCCATCGACTGGTGACTGTGACAACAGGTCCCCCTAGCAGGCTTTAGTCCCTAGTTCCCAGACTGAATAATGAATGGACTGGACCTGTTGAGAAACTGAGTGTGAGTCATATACCTACTGTCACAGGCTATCCACCTCAACTGAGATGTGTGTGTGTGTGTGTGTGTGTGTGTGTGTGTAATATGACTCCCAACACCGTATCTCTTCCTCTGTGACCAGAGAGACTCTTATCAACCTGGGGCCGTGTGGGGAGTAGCTCTGGTGGTAGGCTGTTTATCTCCATCTGTGTGAGTGAATGTGTGAACATGTGGAGACGGGACATTCAAAATGCTCAAGCCTCAGTCCTGCCCTGATTACAAGAGGCTTGTGTATAGACTGACCACCAAAAAGCTGTGTACGCAAAAGGGCAAAAACACGCATATGCTCGTTATTTTCAAATTCATAACATGCTGCCTGCATCACCAGTATCATGCATAGTTGTACAGTTAATAAACAGCAGGTGGGTTGCAAGCATGAGAAAAATCCACATACCATTAACTCCCACTATATCAATGGTTGTTGAAACTGTTCCTAATCAGTATTTAATTTCCCATTCTACTTATTCAGTCTTCACGCGAAAATAGAAAAATGACACAATGGTAAAATTTTACTGCTGCCTCACCTGCCTGCTACCACCAATCATTGTGAATACGGTTGACTAATTTCAGAATATTTCATTTTTGAAAGCACTACCATTAATTGGTATTACCATTTCACTAAATTGTCAGATTTGTAAGAAATGGTAGGCAGCAATATAGCAAAGTTCTGAAGTGAGCATATCATCACCAAGAGCCAGAAAATTGGTATTACCTTTAGCCAAAATCTGTTGGAGTCCTCAACACTGCCAAAGTGTTATCAGTATTGCCGCAAGAATGAAGGCTAAATTAATTGTGGTGAAGTTTACTTGTGTTTTTTTTTATGTTTCCTATAGTTCTCAACAGAAAGTTTAATAAAGGAGATTTCTAACCTCAGAAACAGCACTGCATGCAGGAACTGTAGTAAATTAAATGCCATCTCAAATAGCTTAGACTACAAGTAGCATATCTTGCAGATAAGCAACAGGTATAAAATAAGTCTTTTACTCAATTTTATGCCTCACAGTTTGTTTTTGAATTTTAAAACCAATCTCAAACATCATAAGATATAGGTCAAACTATGGCATATCGAAGCAATATTTGCATCCCTAAATTTTATCATCATAAAACTATTCAAACATGCTATAATCATCTCTCTAAATTAGACTAGTTATTAGTAGTCCTGTAGTGGGGTGAAACAATAGGCAAATTGTATGGCCTATATATTTGGCTCTACCAGATGTGAACACACACTCACATCACATTGCTTTTTATCAATCCCAAACTTTGCCTAGAAAGATGGGTAGGCCTACACATCATTTTGTTGCATGTGAAGAGACAATTTCCAAAACGCTATGATTGAATCTCTAAAATTGATATCACTGTCAACCAAGGCCTTAAGATACCTACTATCCTTGAAAAATACCACAATATGTTTTAAAGTTGTGCTATGTGTCACTTTGTCAAATCTCAGTTTGGAACAAAACTCTTCATATGCATATGAGCCCCCTTGCATATGATGCTATGCTGCAGCAGAGAACCCAGCCCTAGAGATAGAAATAGGCTTATTTAAGATGAAGATTCATGTTAATTATAGGGCAGATGGAGAGAAAGGATTTAACTGCTGTTTAGGCTGTTCCAGCTAATCGGATGTTTGGTGAACATACACAAACACCCTCCCCCGTACAGGCAGAGTGCAGCAACACAAGTCATTGTGTTTGCCCTGCCACTTCACTGTGAACAAGAGACAACATAGGCTTTAATTAGAGAGAGGGAATTTAAAACTTCACTTGGGAAAGATGATTCAGAGTGTGCTTCCAGCAGTTCTGGGCTCCATGAGAAGAGTGAAAACTGGAAACTTAAATGTAATCTCAGCAGTGTACCTGTTGATTGTATGCCTGCACCAGAAACATTTGTTTTTCTGTATTCATTCTTGCTATCCACCACACTTGCCCATAGAGCTCAATATTAAGCTTCTAACCAACAGCTGAACCAAAGCAAGGCCTAAAACAAGACATTGAAGGGATCATCAGTTGTCGTTTGCAACAGTGCTATAAATAGTTGCAGGTAGTTGACTGCCTTGGGGTCAGAAGTCTGAACATCTGTAGTCAATATACAGTTTTATCTAAAACAAAGAGAGAATGAATGAAGCTATCCATGTTTGCTTAGAACCGGGGCAGTGAGTTCACAAAAAACTCTCTCCTACACACAAACACGGCACCCTGTGGTGTGTTGGGTTGTTTTCCCAGTAAAACCTAGAATAATGCAGCTTAGAGAAGTTGTTGCATCTGCTAGTGTGGGCCTGTTGTCTATCTGTTTGTCTTGGCATTGTGTGTGTGTAGGCCCAATCTAGATGGATAAAAGGAGTGGGAATTATCTTCACAGGGGGTAAAAAGAAAACGGAGATACATTGCATGAAATGATTGTTTTTCCAGCAATCTGTCTAATTTTTTCATAAACGGGTGAAACATGTCAGTGTGCATGTTTCACACCCCCATTTCTGGTTCATACTGTCAAGATAGCTTTTTTTTTATCTTCTAGGGGCAAATCAGGACACACACACATATACAGAGGCAGACAAATACCTAAACTTCTCCACCTTCACTCAACTACTCGGCCTGTCATTTATCAACTTGCAGTGTACACATGCTCCACACTGACAAACATACAGCTATTTGATCAATGATTAGCCTGTAAAGTAATATGTTGGAAGTCAGCGAGATTTGTCCAATCTCTTTTGTGTTTTTCCCCCTAATCTGTAAAATCCCAGCCTGCAGGGAGGAATGTTGCTAATGAGGGATAAAAGCTTAACATACGTTTGCACAATGGACTGGTCAAGCAGCGGTTGCTAGGCTACTGCGACCAGAAGAATGGCTAGGACTCAGAGGGTCTCAAAGCCCTCGTTTTGTTTTGTTCCGTTCATATTTAATCTCCCAGAGAGCCGCGGTACTCTTTTATTGCCACGAACCAAGGGGGTTTCCCTTCTTGCTTCGTTATTTCACTCCTTACCTTCCCTCCCTTGTGCCTTTACACTCCTTTCTTTTTTCACCTCTACTTTTCCTTCCATTTTTAGCCTCTGCCGACACAACTTTTAAACTTTCACTTTTCCCCTCTTTTTCCATCTTTCCTCCTTATTCATAACATCCTTTAATTGATCCTTCCTTTTTTCCCCTCTTCCAACATTAATTCCATCTTTCTCCTTTGGTCTAGGAGTAGCATTGTTAATAGAGCTCTAGATAAGAACAACAAACCACACTGAAACTTGGCCCAGAGCCAGCATGCATAACCCACATTAACTTGGAGTTTCATGTCTTGATGCAAACGATAGTACGCCAGGAATGTGTGCCTCGAATGCCACAGTCCCACTGAAACTGACACAGTTCCGTTTGGAGCGTGTGCAACGGCATTCTCCCATCAATCCAAAACTATTGTTAGACTACATCACGCCGTCTCTTTCTTTCTCTCCTTCTCTGTGTCTCTCTCCACACACCCCTCGTCCTGTAGGTCCGTGAAGGCCTAGCGTAAATAGAGCCCAAGGGGGAAAGTTACCAAAGCTTGACTAGGTGTTGCAGGGCAACTTTTCTCCGGCTTCCCCACAATTACCCCTAGTGACACACAGACAGTTACTGCCTGTCTTTCTCTGACAAGAGAATGGGCAGAGGGGAGAGAGGAGGAGTGGAGATGCTTTCACTGTGTTTTTTATGACCTCTCCCTGACTGCACCTATTGTTGCAGGGCAGGGTGAAAAGGAAAAGAGCCAACAGCTGAGAAGAGCTGCCTTCCGAATCAGCCAATCCCCTCCCTAGTCCCCCAGCACATTCATAGATGCTAGCATAGCAAAAATTACTACCCAAACACCTCTAACAATTGTTACTTTTAATCAGCCTAGTTACGGATGAATTCAGGCTTAAACAGACATGAACTAGCAGAGGAAGAGAACAGACAAAGAGCAAGTGGCCCAGAGAGACGTGATCATGATAGATGGATTTTGCTAGCCATTAGCCCTGATCCTGTTCCCATCAACCAGAATGCCCTGGGGCGCTCTCATTTCAACCAGGACAGATAGACGAGTGGGGGAATGTTTAGCAGCCTTGTTTCTGCTTACTACAGGAACCCCACTTGCTCTCGCTCGATTGGATTGGTCTGTTGGTGCAGCTACCAAAATGCTGCCACCTCAAGTTAGATCCCCCTGGAGTCTGCAGTCACAGGAATTTTCACAGCAACTAGGTTTCATTGCTGCTGGGATTTACCACTGAAAAATAAAGAAGCTTCAGAATCAAGTGGAAAATCACCCAAAATGCCCTGAAATTGCCTGTCACCTTCAGTATGTTTTACTAAAGGACAGGCCTCTCTTCACTAGAAGTCTTAGATAGTGTGTGTGTGTATGTGTGGGTGCGTGCGTGCGTGCGTGCGTGCGTGTGCATGCATACTTGCAAATGCATAAGGACCATGTTTTTTGCCTTTTGGTAATGTTATGGTAGAGTAATATTTTGACAAATTTTTGTCAAAGAAAAAACTATTTATGGCTGTTTAATGTCCATGGAATTTTGCTAAAAATACACAATCGCGGAATTAAAAACTGTAGATATAATTTTTTTTACCTTGCAAAACTGGGGAACTACCAAGTAAATGGTGGTACTTTTTATTCATGTGTCATTGGTTTGTGGGATTTAGGTTAGACTCTTGTGGGTTTGTAGTGAGGAAACACTGACGGTCTTTCAAGTTTACGGCAGACGGGAAACGAACACATTTGCCCAAAGACGTTTCTTCTTTTTGTACCTAGAGGGGAGAAAGCAATGGGAAGAAGCGTGGGACCTGCTTTGAGGGCAGCAGGTCTGCCTCTGATCCTCCCACTGTTCCACCATGAAACATTGAGGGTCTGCCTGAAGATCCTCTGCTGGCGAGGGGGATGAAATGGGGGGTTGGACTGAGGGTGGGGACTGCCTCGGAGGCATATCCATCTCCTATTGCTTCCCACTGTTTCCCCAAAGACTTTCATTTTTTCGTTCATAGGAGCAAGAAAATGTTCAGTGTGGTTTGAGTAAAAGATGTAGAAGCAGGGGGGAAAAAATGAGACACAATAGTATTAAGGCTCTTAGACCATCTGTCTTAAGAGCAACAAAAGACTCAGGATTGACTAGACAGGGAGCCGGGATAGAAGATGGTCTGGAACCTGTTTTCTCACATTAGCCCGGCTGTAAAGGCTTCAGGTCTGCTAACTCCTGTTACACTCAGTCTGACCACAGGATCCATCTCTCCAGTAGAGCCTGTTAGCCAGGGTGGGGCTTGGCCTGGGGCTTTATTTTTTTTAGTATGACCCTGGATAGATGTCAACCAGAACACCTTTTTGTACTTTCTGAATGTGCTTTTAGGGCTGACTGATTGACACACAATTATATTGCTTTTTTGTTTTGTGTTTCGTTTGAGACATTGCACGATTTAAATATGAATTGTAGTACATGTCGACATAGCTATTTCTACTTAATTTCATCTTTATTTCCAGAAACAATGTTAAAAAAGACTTGGCTGAAAGAGAGATGGCTATCTGCCCCTCAAAGAAACAATTGCAGCAGATTCAGAAATTATCTACATTGGAAATTTGAGTGAAGGTTAATCAAATGGGACACACTGAAGAAGTCAGCCCGAAACGTTTGTGTCTCTTTGTTCTCCTGCGCCAAAAAAAAAAAAAAAGATAAAACAAAATTTATTGTATGCGAACTACCTATATTCTTTACCAGTTGTGCAAAGTATCTGCACCAAGTCCCCTGACTTGGCTGAGCGCAAGGTTTTTATATTTTTCAGTGAAGGTTCATTCATAATTGAGAAGAAGAGCTTAGAAATTAGGATGGGGTGAAGAGGTCATTGGAGGTGGACTTCAAAGACGGGTCTGCAGGCTGGAGGCAGGTCACTAATCAGTGAACAGGAGCTGAGCTTTAGTAAGCTTTTCTGCAGCTTGGTCTCTTGTATTCTAGTTGATGATTACCATGTTCCTGCCCCACTCTCCTCAATTAAGGTGCCTGAAATTTTGCAGCAATGCCAAACATAATATCACTATGGTGAGATGCATAATCAGCTGACATAAAATCACGAGTTACTAAGCAACGGCCATGGAGTAGGCTGGTGGAGTTAGCATGGCTGCTAATGGAATGCAATAGCCAAACCTAACGGCTCAGGTTTAAAGATGATGTCCAATAACGTCAGCATGGAATCATGTAGACAGGAGATAGGTCCTTTTATCTGAAATTTCTTGAGGGCTGACATTGAAGCATCACAGAGCAACAAAGAAAGAATTTGGCATGACACTCTATAGGCCAATCAACTCAAGAAGACGGGTTTATCCTAGAACCACCGTCCTTCTAGGTTGTGTAACTAACCCTCCACGAGTCATTATAAACCCACAGAGCCTGCTGGGAGGAATCTACGGAATCACTGAGAGGACTTGACAACAGGAAGTAGCAGTGTATCATTGGTCTAGTGGAACCTGTTTGTAATGGAATGCCTTTTGTTGCAGCCTGGGTAGAGGATCCCCTTAGTGCCCGAGGCTAGTAATGGCACCAATACCCTGGATATTAGTCGAGACCTATAGGAGTCGCACTAGGGTTAAAATACTGCTTCAGATCCTTTCAGTTTTCTGTGATCAATGGAACGTTTTAATTGTGGCGGCCTGAAGTAATTCAAGCCGTCGCCCTCCTCCAATCAGTCCAAAGAAAATGCCCAAAATAATTTCAACTTTGTATTTTATGGTAGCCTTTTTATACGCAGTAATGTTAAACCGGGCCTTTCACGCGTTAACTTTGTCAATTAGGATGATAGTTGTGAGCAGTATGCTTACTTTCATCCTGTTGTGTCTGTGATTAAAAAAAGACAAATGTTTTTGTATGAACTAGTCGAGGCCTCGCAGCCCATCCCCTCGCCCCCCCTTTGTTTCTGTCCGCCCCCGTCTGTTCCACAACTCAACACCTACCCTCCTTTCCACTCCTCCTCCCACGTCCAACTGTGTGTCTGTGTGGCTGGCAGCAGTGCCAAGGTCTGGTCCAGCCTTGTGGTACTTTGTTATCTGCAGCAGGCCCACAATGTGAGCTGAGCTGTCATTAACCATCAACCTCCTTACCATGGGAAAACCCCAAATGTGGCTTTAGAGCTATAAGATAAAAGCGTGTGTTTGTATGTGACTGTGATTTGAGATTGAGACTTGAAGAAAGGGTTTATGCGTATGTGTGTGTGCGTGTGTGAGTGTTTGTGTGTGTGTGTTGGCACGTTTAGGCCCTGCTGTGGGGGAGTAAGTCCAAGGTCAGTGAGTGATAATAGAACGCCTTGAGTGCAACCACCTTGCTGAACTGTACACACACACACACACACACTGTTCAGCTTCTGTTGAAGGTTGATAACTCATTGCCAATAAACTGCTTAACACACTTCACTTTTTAAGTGCATAGGGTACAGTGTGTAATACAGTAGGTGACTGTATTCAAAATGCCTCAGCATGTTTGTGTGAGTATTTCCACAGAGTGTAACTTTATCATCACGCACATTGTTTTTGCTTTGAAGACATCGCACAAAGCTTGCGCTCGGTACCAAAGTCCTGTTGCATTCCTCAGCCTGCCTTAAGCCAGGCATCTATCCTCTGGGAGTATCTGACACCTCTTACTACTTTATAAGACACTCAGTATCCATTTAAAGGCAGACTTGGTGATTTGACCTGACGTGCAAAACAGACACAGTTGATGCTCACCTGAGATTTATCTTACAAAAGGCGAGAAACCACCAGCGCCCATGGGAATATCACAGAAGAGTGTATATGCTAACAATAGGCTGTGATGTTTTATTAATGCACATTGTTTTCCTTGTATTGTAAACTCTCAGTGGCCACCTAAGTGCCTCTGTCAAACCACCTAAAGGGGAATTTCAACTCTCAAGTTTTTGTATCTTGTAATTCCAGTGGATATGGCTTCAGAATCCAATATGTCTTTTTTTGTATCAGGGCTTCAGAATGGCTTCAGAGCGCTCATATTATAATGAGCGCATTATGAACTGATTTTGTGCTTATAACCAAATCCAAGCCAAAGATGTCATTTATGAAAAATCAATTTTGATGGCAAAATCAGCAGGTCACATTGATATTCCCCCAATGGGTAAAACTAGAAGATGTAGTTCAAGATATGAATTCAGTACATAAAATGTTGAAGGCAGTTGCAGGAATGGCTGCATCTAGTGTAGCTAAACAAATGTTAATGAAATTCTCCATTAGATTTTCAGTTGGACGTTCTGTAATAGAATCTGAACACAGTTGATTAAAAACATGTTCAAAGTTACTTGCAGTGGTAGATCAAATAGGACGGGTATGTAATTAATGAAATGGGACAGTAATTGGAGGAGGTCTTGGCAGGGGGAAAAACAAGGGATGTTGAAAATAAAACCAAGATGATCAGAGACAGAGACTGTTTTGGCAGTTGATACACCAGCACACAGAAAAGGTTGCTTCTTATTATCAAAGAGAAGAGCCCCAAGGAATCTGAGATGACATTATTGTGTTTTGGCAGTTGGTGTATCAACACACACGGAATCGGTTCATGTTAAAAGAAAACATTGGAAGAGAGAATGTAGCCAAAATGTCACTACTCTCCAATCATCACCTGCTCTTAGGTGGCATCGGTTACCTAGGCTCTAACGTCTTATAATAAGCTCCTATGTGATCTAGGCTCCTGTGTATCTGTAATGATAGATCTAACTGATCTGAAATTAAATATATATATATATATATATATATATATATATATATATATATATAGGAACCTAGACCCGGGATCACTGTACAGGACAAATCAGATCCACCTTGACCTGAAAAGTAAAAGCGATCCTCTCACAGCACTGTCAGAAGTTTGATAAACATCTTTGAAACACTGTTCATCTGTCTGTAATGAATTTTTGTGTGTGGGCTTACTTACCAAATCGTCACGCAGAACCAGCAAGAAAGGTGGATGTACTCATAAATCTTGTTCTTTCTTTTTTTTTTTAAACACATAATTAGCAAAAGGGGTCTTGAATTCAGGGGGTGACTTCACACGTTGGTGGATTGCGGCTTTACTGTGGCCGGGCTCTCAGGCTAGGTGTCGTGTTACAGGCAGGTTTGGAGGGTTCCGGCTGACTTTAATGTGTTAAATAGTTTTAGGACCCGAGGACAGGGGCTTTGTAGTGCTGTCAACCTCCTATTTCTACAGTAATAAATGACCTGCATACCGCTGATGGCCCCGCTGAATATCGACTATCATCTCCTCACCTGCATGTTTGTCCTTCTCTCTCTCTCTCTCTCTCCCCCTCTCTTTGTATCTCCCTTTTCCCCTACACTCGTCTTTCCCACTTCTCTTCTGTCTCCCACTTCCACGCCAATCCTGTCTTTCCCCTTTTCCTACTTTCTCCCTCACTCGTCCCTTTCCCTCCCTCCTCCCTCCAACCCATCACACCTGCATCACATATCTTTATTTTCCTTCTCTCTCTTCCTCTCTCTATCGTGTCATCTTTTTGTCTCCATCCCACCTCCTTCCAACTCTCCCATGCCTCCTCCCTTATGTCTCCCTCCCTCCTTTCCCCACTCTCTCTCTCTTCCCTCCTCCATTCACTCACTGTCTTCTCTCTCTTTCAGTTTTATTACTTGAAAAAATCGAGAACGACGACATCGGGAGGAAGACGCTGAAGATCACAGACTTTGGCCTGGCCAGGGAGTGGCACAAAACCACAAAAATGTCGGCAGCAGGCACCTATTCCTGGATGGCCCCCGAGGTCATCAAATCCTCTCTCTTCTCCAAAGGCAGCGACGTCTGGAGGTACGACAAACAACACACGCCATCAACAGACCAAGAATGAAACGTTCTCCTCAGGCTCAGCCCTTTGTCTGACATTATTCCTTTTTTCCTTCCATCCTTCCTACCTTCCTTACTCTTTTTCTTTATTTCCTTCCTTCTCCTCTCCTTCTCCTTTGAACTTCATTTTTTAGCCAATGCAATATCATTTTATTGATGTAGGAATTTCATTGCGGTGAATTTATAATAACAGTACAATTGTATTTCTGCAGATGATCTCGGTGAGCTGTTAAGAGCGTGTAAGCTACATATGTGTGTGTGTGTGTGTGTGTGTGTGTGTGTGTGTGTGTGTGTGTGTGTGTGTGTGTGTTCCCCCAGCTATGGTGTCTTGCTGTGGGAGCTGTTAACAGGGGAAGTGCCCTACCGTGGGATAGATGGCCTGGCTGTAGCTTATGGTGTGGCCGTCAATAAGTTGACCCTACCAATCCCCTCAACCTGCCCCGAACCCTTCGCCAAGCTCATGGAAGGTAGGACACATTAACAGAAAGCGTTTGCAGAATTATAGCTTGGCCGTCCTAGAGTTGCATACTGTGGAAGGCATTGCTTTGAAATGCAATTACAGTCATAATCCTCTAAGACATTTTAGGAGCGTTATTGTTTTATTTAACCTTTTTTATATAATAATAATTAAACCAAATCCATAGTAAAAGTGCAATTTTTAGCAGATGAAAAAAAACACAAAAAGGGAGGTAAAGAAAACCAAGAAAATAACAGTACATGAAGCAAAACAGTGCAACATTTTCATATAACAACAAACACCGTCCATACACATGCGAATTAATCTGGATATATCCACATGAATCTGAATGGTATTTGTATATAGTTGCTGTGTGTTTATTGCAGTGTTTCCACTAAAGGTTTTGGTAGAGGTACTAATTTTAGTGCTGCAACCAAGATTTGCTTCCAGACCCATTGTAAACCTTATCTGATGAGCGGATGCCTGTTTCCAGTATCAGTTTCAGTATTTGTTGTTCAAATTGCTCATATTTGGATGCCATCATCGTGATTCACAGAGTAATTGTACTATGATAGCACTGCAGTTGTAATTAGTTTGTTTTTGGCAAGCCAGCACCAGATAACATATTTATGAGTGTACCGTAGCTGAATGAATATAGGGGAAACAGTAATCTATGCTGGTGGCTCCATTTCTCTGTAACTCTTTATCTGTGCATTGCTGTGTGTGTATCCAGAGTGCTGGGACCAGGACCCCCACGTGCGTCCCTCCTTCTCCTGCATCCTGGAGCAGCTGTCGGCCATCGAGGAGGCGGTGATGGCCACCATGCCTCAGGACTCGTTCCATAGCATGCAGGACGACTGGCGTGTGGAGATCCAGGAGATGTTTGATGAGCTCAGGACCAAAGAGAAGGTAGGGCAGAGGGATGAGACTGCACAAAAACACATACAGTATATACAGAGCCATCATGCTGACATCACACACACACATACACACACACACACACATATAGCATGAAGGAAGGCTGGTAGGTGGGGAGATGCATAAAACATATATGCTTTTTATTTGCTTTCTCCTCTCTCGCACACACACACACATCTGTGGGAAGTTGGAAGCTTTTTTTATCCCCTATTTTGACTAATTGACCCAGATGTATGTAACAAGCCTCCTAGCCTTGTACATACACTATTCACAACTCTTTTGTTTTGTAGTGAGACGATGGATGTAACCTAACCTGTCGTTATGCTTCGGTCTAAACATGCTCTACCGCTCGGGACAGCTTTAACAGACTTTACATTTTAATTGGTTACTTTCAGTGGATGGGCTAATCGCGCGTTTAACAAAACGAGCCATTAGTGTCGAGGTGCTTTAGCGTACTTCCCCTTGTTAAGACCTTAATCTGCTTCCTGTGTAAGTCTCCCGTCGCTGGCTTAGAGGGAGGGGTTAATTACTGTTTGGAGAAACAGCAGGATCAGCACATTGAGCTGGATCGCCGAACGGTGGAACTGAATGACATGGATACCGAAAACTCCACAGGTGGTGTTCTGTTGTTTTCCACTTTAGTGTCTTGTTTTTATTATATTTAGTATCTTTGTTTTTTCACCAGGCACCTTTAGCATTCTTTGTGAAAAGTCTCTGCTTTGGTACTTAAGTGAACAAAACAAAATTGGTTAGCATTGTTAGTGTCCCTCATTGAAAGAAATGTATGTGTACCACTGACCTCAAACAGTTTAAGTAGTGTAGAGGAAGAGTAAATTTCGGGCAAGTTGAATTTCCAAATCTCGGTTCTTCCTGGTGCCATTGTACCATCTTGTGAATGTGCAGCTTTGCTTTATGTAATTTCCAATCATTCAATCCACAATTTAGTTGATCAGTTGATATGATCTGCACCACCTCACCATGTGACAAAATCCTTGCGGGTTGCTGGTTTCTTTTGACTTTGAAAGCCAAGAGAAAAAAAAACCCATTTTGCCTTGAGCATTAGCTAACATTTTCCCACAGCAATTTCTTAAGATTGCTTGTAGAATTAGCCACTACATCAGCAGATTTCCTGTAAACGGCCCACAGTAATCTGTGTCTAGGTGGGTGGCTGAAGGGGCTTGACTCCAAAGCTGCTTTATGGAAGTCATCCAGTAAGGATTATTATTACTCAGCTCAGAGCAATTAAAAGGAAAAAAAGAAGGATAGAAGGAAGAGTAAGCCATGAGAGGAGAGAAGACTGTAGCTGTGTAACACTGACTGAAACAGGAGGCAGTAATTCTCTTGGAACATAGCTTATTAGAGAAGGAATTATGTAATATATGGCTGTTTCTCTCTCTCTCTTTTTGTCTCGCTCTTGCTTGTCATATAGATGTCCGTTTGAAGAAGGCAATGAGACATTTTTCTACCCCTTTGTCTCTATACGTGGCGCTCTCTTTCTTCTGTCATAAAGAAGAATACTCCGATATCTTCAACTACAGTGACTGTGTGCAGACACCACTAGGAATGTAGTAAAGTAGAGCAGCAACCTAGACAATGGGCACAAAAAAACAAACAAACATATCCTTGAAATGTCTGTCTGTCTATTGAGAGAAAAGGTTCCAGTGACAAGGAGCTGATTCTTGCTGCCGTACAGCCGAAGTATCACTACTTTCAACAAAGAGTTGTCTGTTTCTCTGTCTATCTAGCCACATATTTCTATCTCTTCATCGTTGGTCCATATTGGAGTTGCGTTTCAGACTAGACAAACTGACACAGGCCATCCTCCAGCAGAAATCTGTCTTCTCTACCTGTTTCTCTAGCCCTGTCCATTCACCCAGGAGCTTACAAAACCACCTGACAGAAGTCTGTCCGCCAGCGTTTCTGCCTATCTAACCGTATCTATATCTCAATCCCTTTTCCTCCCAGGAGCTGCGTTCCAGGGAAGAAGAGCTGACGCGGGCCGCCCTCCAGCAGAAGTCCCAGGAGGAGCTGCTGAAGCGGCGGGAGCAGCAGCTGGCAGAGCGGGAGATCAACGTGCTGGAGAGAGAGCTCAACATCCTCATTTTCCAGCTCAACAAGGACAAGCCCAACGTTAAGAAGAGGAAGGGCAAGTTCAAACGTTCCCGCCTCAAACTGAAGGATGGAAACCGCATCAGCCTGCCCTCAGGTGAGTGTGTGTGTGTGTGTGTGTTCTTGTGCGTCTTGTGTATTCTGTGCCAAATGTGAAAGTGAAAATCCTGCAAAATGAGGATATTTTGTTGGTTTTTAGGGGTTTAGGGTTCAGTTCACACTGGACCATCCATGCTAAAAATGAATGCACTCATGATTCTTTAAGGCACTTTGGATAAAAACGTCCACCAAATGGCATATGCTATGCAGTGGCACATGTTAATTGTTTGGCATTTAGGGGTTAGAGAATAAATGTAAGTCAGTGGGTGGTCTTCAGATGTATAGTAGTACAGTGTATAGTGCTTGTGCGCACATGTATCTGTAATACTTTGCTGTGTTGCCTGTGCCAGTAAGTAGTACAATAATATTTGCATTGTGTTGAACAAAGTTTACCAAGGATTAATGCTGGTGTATATTCTAACTCTAATTCTAGCTGTACTGTAACTGTGCGTGTGTGCATGTTGTATTTTGTAGACTTCCAGCATAAGATCACAGTGCAGGCATCGCCCTCCATGGACAAGAGGCGGAGTCTACACAGCACTAGCTCCTCCCCTCCCAGTAGCCCCACACTCATCCCACGGCTACGAGCCATTCAGCGTGAGTTCTTCTTTTTCTTATTCTGTTCCTCCTTAGTGTGAGGCCTCACTTTCTCCTTACTTCCACCCACAGGGTCAAAATAATGGTAACATCCAGTTCTCTTCCAGTGGCTCTGTACTGGGTCAAGTGTATTTCACGGCATGGTTTAAGTCAAATTCACAAATATAAAGATTTTGAGCAGTCATGTCACCTCACTGTGCTCAGAATCATTGTATTTGTCATGATTAGCCCTCTTGGAGATGATTGAAGTGGATAAAAATGCCAGAAAAAGTTTCATAAAGAGCCACCGTCACTGAAGGGAGTCAGTGTTGATATGTCGTTCACGTTGACATACCCTTTAGGTTGTATTTTAAATGTGTGTACTTCACACCATGTTAGGCTACATGTGTGGAGTCTCTCTCAGTCATTTTATGTTTTTTGGAGGACTGTATGCTTGTTTACTGACACATGAAGAAAAAAGCTTTCCACCTATGTGGACAGGTGAAATCATTGAATCCCCAATTTTGATCTTTTTGTTTTTCTGCTTGAATTGAAAGGTGACATAGCGTTTCATGCTGTAGGTTTTCATGACTTATGAAGGAAACCTGAATCAAAAACCCATTGTATAGTTTCAAAATGCACTGTTTTAAATTGGAAAACAAAGCTGTTTTTCGCAATTCCTGAAACTTGTCTGCATGTAGATACATGGTTTTAATTTGACAGCAATGACAAATGTTATGAGCTAGAAGCATATAAGTTACAAATATGTGTGTCATATCTTGCATGTTCATTAGAGGCAACACGTATGTTTCATTCCCTCAGTGACTTCCAATATGCGGAGGGACAGTTTGTATGTTTACCAACAGGAGGTTGATCTGACCAGCGAGTTCACAGCCCACTCTGGGCTCAGGAGGAAAGGCAAGCTATTGGCTGCTCAGACGCAGCGTGGGTGTGGCCCTGATGCTTGCTGTGGGCTCTCTGGCTAACAGCAGCAAGCGTTGCATGTGATGATCAGCTAACTCGTTTGACAATGGAAAGGGTTCGTTGCCTAACTGGTTCCCAGCAGTGGGGGTTCTGTGTGCTGATTGGCAAGATTTTCCTAATGCGTGGATTGTAACCAGATTTCTGTGTGTGCTGCTGGCTAAAATTGTTTCACAGGATCTTTACTGAACCTTAAAATCAATTGTTATCCCTTTTTAGTTTGATTTTTAACTACAGACTATGGTTGTTGTGACTGTCTATAACAAGTAATGGGTGTTACTGATGATGTTTCTGCCACAGACTTGGGTCAATGTGCTGTTTTTAATTTGTTCACATATTGTATCATACATAGAAGAATTTCCATCTTGTTTTTTGGCCCCAGTCTGTTGCACTGATGTAGATGGTGGATTCTGTCCTCATTTATCTCCCACTGCCTTCATAACTTTAATAATGGCAAAATTACACATAGAACAAGCTTTTGTAACACTTAATAACAGGTTTTTGGTTCTTGGCTTTGACTTTTTTGAATTCAGATTTGCAGAAATCTATATTCAAAAGATAATATTTTCTACTCTGTCAAATGGTCACCCTGAATCTTCCTGAATCTAAATTCAGTAATAGCCTTAAAGGCTAATTTCTATCCGATCTAGAATGGCCTTATAACCCTTCAGTTTACAGGGAGAATGCTGGTGTGGCTACCAAAACTATTAAGCCACAACATTGGACCTCTGAGTATTTTAAGGGAGTGACTATTGTTTTGACTGCATAGTTGGAGAGGAAGGCAACATGCTTTTCTACCACATTTCAGCATAGAAAATATCAGCCTACCACTTCCTAAGATCAAATGGGTTAAGGGTTAAGGGCTTAAGGGATTTTACAGGTGGAATAATACCTTAATAATCTTACTAACACCAGATCCATTGAGATGCCATGTGTTTTTTTCCCATGAAAGCAGTGTTGCTATAGTTGCTGTCTCTGTGGTAACATTTATGTTGTGGTGACTGTTAACAGTTACTCTAGATGAGAGCAACCGTACGTGGGGGCGCAGCACCCTCTTCAGGCCAGAGGAGTTTGATGACGTGAAGAAGGGAATCAAGAAGAAAGGAAGAACCTGGGGCCCAAGCTCAGTACAGAGCAAAGACAGGCCCAACGCTGCTGAGAGGTAGAGAGCACACACACACACTAAGAAAACAGGCTCATTGCTATTAAAAAGTGGAATGCATACACACAGTCTATTTTATGTTTTACTAATATGTGTGTCCCTTTTCAGAGTGCGTCCTCTCTCCGACGGCAGTAACCCCTGGTCCACCAGCCTGGTCAAGTCTCAGAAGTCTGTCCCTCTTGCCGCACTGTTTGCTGATCAAGGTGAGATGAGAATGAATTGAGATTCTGTACTTTTCCAACACTAATACAATTAAAGATCTTGTACATACTTCCGATGTATCTCTGAGTAAACATTCTACACTGTGGCTTTGCTTGTTATTGTTTTCTTTTGTAGGCATGTTGTCTGAGGTGGAAAGTAACAATGATTTTGCTGGACAAATCCCTAGGTCTTCCAATGTTTCTATTAATTTTAAAGGGGATATGGTTGAATTCCATTGTCCTTCAGCATTATCAAACAAAATTTGCTAATTCGTTTTTAGGTGCTAGGTATGCTTACATTACTATTGAGGCATGGGGTACTTGTCTATGGAAGAGTTTATAGTGTTTGACTTTATCACCAGTTTCTAAGCTAACCAATCTGTTTCTGTGTTTCCAGCAGGGGCCGGTAAAGACGAGGCGTTCTCCCAGGAATGTCCCGACAGCAGCAGCTCCAAACCAAAGCAACTCAAGTTCCCCAACCAGGTGTACATAGATCTACCTCTCTGGAGGGACGAGCAGCAGCCTCAGAGCCCTGGGGGGCCTTGTGGGCCGGGGGAGGCAGGGGTAGGGGGAGCAGGTCAGGGTGGCGCTGGAGAGAGCCCCGAGGACACCTACACCACCACGTCCACCTCCTCCACCTCCACCACCCCCCAGCTCACCCCCACCAACAGCCTGAAGCGGGTGTCGGCTCGCCGCAAGACCGACTCTGTGCTATATGGCTGCGGCTCGCTGCTGGCTTCAGTGGTGCTGGGCTACGACCTTAGGGAGGCACTCAAGAACTCGGCGCCTGGCGAGGAGAACGAGCCCCAGCGAGAAGAGAAAGAGAAGAAGAAGAAGGAGGGCCTGTTTCAGCGTGCTACCCGGTTCCGCCGCAGCACCTCGCCACCTAGCAGTCGCTCCCGTAAAGATGAGACACTGTCAAGCCACACCTCCAATCAACCTGTCAATCTCATCTCCATGTCAGCCATCATGGAATGCAACTCCACTAAGTGTCTTTTGCAGTCTGAGTCAGAGGGGGCAGAGACGAGCCCTGGGAAGAACGGGCTTGCTGTCAATCATCGAGACCCACCCAAGCCCGGCTCTGCTGTGACAGAAGGCCAGAGTAACAAAACAGCAGCTAAAACACAGAACCAGACTGCGATACAAACCCAAAGCCAGGTACCAGAGCAGAACAACCACATTACAGGGCCGCGCCTACGCAGGAAGAAGTCTGCTACTAGCCACAACAGTGAGTAACGAACGTGAGGGGGGTGGGAGACTGGAGCAAGCAAGCATGTTTATGAGGTTTAGAAAATGCTTAAACTCTTAAAAATGTCTCTCCCCTCACTTATCTGTTTCTAGCTAATGGTCCACCCACTTTGCCTCCTCCAGCCCCCCATCAGAAGAAGCAGGAGAAAGAGAAGGACGGTGCATCGGAGAAGCCCTCCGGTGGGGAGGCCTGCTCCAGACCGCGGCCCCTGTCGCTCCGAGCCAAACCCCACACCTGGGCCCTGCTGCGGGGACGCAACAAGAGCTACTCCCTGGGCCACTACTCCGGAGAGAAGAGCGCACAAAGCCTCAACATGGTGCTCTCCTCAGAGGTGGGGGTGGGCTGCTCTCTGCTGGACATGGACACCGAGGGCCAGAAACGAGACTGCACCGTGCCGCTCTGCCGCATTCAGAGCTCCCCGGCACGGCCCTCCGTCTTCGAACTGGAAAAAGAGTTCCTCTCTTAGGACCCTCCAGAGCCTTGAGAATGATCCAAGTTGCCGCTGCTGTGGTCGTTATAGCTTATCTAGTCTAATCTAGAGTGTTCCAGAACATGCAGACAGAATTCTTGGCCTAGAACTCCTGGAGGGTTTAGAACCAAGCTGCCTTGTTTTTTTTATTCATTTTAAAAGTTCTAGAACATAGAGCCCAGCTTTGTCTCAGTTCTAGAGCATAGTGAACATAATCTGGGTTCCAGAGCGTAACCAAGTGCCAGACTTCTAGAAGACGGCCGCGTCACGGGGAGTTCTAGAATGCACGGCCTCGTCTCTCGGTTTGAGAGCAGTCATCAGCAGTCACTGCCTCGTCTCGTTCTAGAACACAGCCTTGTCTCCGTAGTTCTGAAAGCTGAACAGAACATTCCGGAGCTGGATCAACTCAGCTCTCCTGTCAGTTACCCCAGGGTGCTGCCACCTTTGTCCCCTCGTCCCTCTCGCTGTATCCATCACCTCTCCCTCTGTCCGCTCGCTCCCTCCCTGTTCTGTCGGTGCAGCTAAACGTTGACCGCTGCTGCAGCTCTCGCAACACGATACCCTCACCTTTTTATTTATATATATATTTTTATAGGTAATTTAATATGAAGAGACTTGACCTTACCTTTTAGCAACCAGCTGGACAAACCTTAATGGACATACATTCCATGTCAATTTCAAAGTCGTGCGCCCACGCTTTGGTTTAGATTTTTGACTTGAGAATCATGCATGCATGTACCCTTAAAATGTTGAACAAAAAAAAATCATTATGCCTTGTTTGTAAATATTTCTTTTTATCCATTATTGATTTAATGCCGGTAATTGTTTTGTATTGCATATATACTGTTCTATGTTTGTGTTTAATGTCAGCGATGCTGCAGTACAGTGTGTGTTCTGGGGACAGGTTGCATACTGGCTCATAGTAGGGATCCAAGCGTGTTTCCTCTTCATGCCCTGAAGGTTGCAGAGACAGGTAGAAAAACACTGGAAGTCCTACAAAACAAACCTGGAATATTTTCACTTAAAAGTTGGACTAAAATTACATTTTTAATGACCTTTTATTCTTGTCTAGAATATGGTCATGTGTTACTAATATGGATTTTTTTTTAAAGAGTATTTATAGCAAAGTTCTTTGGTTAATATTTGCATTTCCTACACTCAGCACACTGCGTCAGGGGGTGGGTGGATGGGGTGGGGGGGGGGGGGGGTCACTTCAGCCATGAATATTCACTTAAGGAAAACCTAAGTGATTAAATTTGTAATCCCCCTTTAACTGATCACAGCTGATTGGATGAATTGTAATGACACAGCATAATGTTAGACATGGGAGGACCACATGATATGCCCAGCCACAGTTTTAGTGGAGTTCTTACTACACAGCCCAGGAGTGACCACAGGAGAACACAATATGTATTTTGAGGCTTGATTTATTACCTCAAGGGCACAAAATGGTAACACCTGCAAACCAGTTAGACCTTGTGTCCTTGAATGCTCAAGATGCATATCATTCCCTCGTTATGGTTAATTTGTGCCCTCATTCTCATTATTTTGTGCACACAATTTCATAATTCATGCAAACAAATTACTAAAATGTTCTTATGGTTTTTTTTTTTGGTTTTTTTTTAAGCTTGTGCTCGATTTAGCATACTCTGCGTGTTTCACACTGATTTCACCGATTTGCCATAATTAGTTGAATTCAGGCTACTTGATTGCATTGATTTATTTGGTTTAATTAGCTTTATTTTGTTGAACAAAGATATATTTAGTTGAATCAGGTTTTTTGGTAAGGTAAAATGCATAGAGATTTGTTAATCAAGTTGTACTTCAGGTAAAAAACTCAGGAGTTGAGTTATCAAGGCATTGCCCGCTGAAAGCGCTTGTAATGCATGGCAGTTTGGTTAGGTCAATAAGAAAGAATTGACAAGGATATTGAGAATTAATGGGCAATATCATCGTCAATATTTAGACCTGAGGAATGTTATAGACTAACTGTCAATCAATTGCAAGTATTTTTATCAGTCAGCACTTGGAGCTCTCCGCCACGTCTCAGAGAAGGGCCTGGTGCGGCTGCACTGGCTCTATATATGAATTGCGCATGTTTTATTTCTATCTGCACACTTTTTTTTTATGCAACTCGAGCACATGTTTTATATATTGTGTGCACACGATAGCATGTTGTGCACATGAGTCAAACCTCGTTACCAGGGAATGCATTTCTCCCTACAGCATGGTCACTCCTGGGCTCCGTATGTTAGAAAGATGACTTGATGGTAAAACTTGAAAATTGATGAACATCCATTCTAAATTGTTCACTGATGATTACATTCTCCCTGCTGTGATTTCGCGCCGACTTCAGTCTATTTTTGAGAAGTTCATTTGAAAATGTGTCACACTTTTAAAGGACAGGAAAGGGACCCATTTGATGATGTGAAACCCCAAAAGGTGTAAATGTACATTTTATTCCTGAGGTGAATATCAATTTTAGTGTCTTATGATTTAGAATGTAAATTATCCCATGCCCTGTATTTTATGACCACTGACTGCTATCCAACCAGTTCCACCACTCTGAAGAAAGGCCTTACTAATCATGTGACCAATTTCACCACTGTACAGCCAGTCATTAAAGATGCAGTTTGTAAGCTTATAATCACAGAATATTCGGCATTATCATAATTCAAAGGGGATCAATAAATGCAGCTCTTTGTGTAAGTCATAACAAATCATTACTTTACTCTGGTATATTGCTTTTAAAATCTGGGGTTTCAGTCTGAAGCCAAAGACTGAAGCTTGAGGCCAATTGCAGAGCTTGATTTTAACTAGAGGATAACCAGAACATAGTTTCTAACAAGTTTGGCAACAACATCCCCAAATAATCATTCCAGAGTTTTACAAACTGCATCAATAATTGTCATGATACCAATTCTAATATGGTGCATTCGGGCTACTAGCTATGGGACCAAATGCAATACTGTCCAGCCAGGTTTTATAGCTGTAAGAATCAAATAACAAAGCAGACCTACAGCTATGGGACCAATTCCAACACTATTAAACAAGGCCTCTCTATCTATGGGACCAAAACCACTAAATATGACCAGCTGCTAGCGTAGAGTTCTTCTAAAGAAAACTACTCAGTGTGACAACTTAAGAAACCACCTCAGATGGGCAACACAGCTCACTTGCTGAAAGACCCTGATCAAATATAAAGACTTCTGTTAAATGTATTCCTGTTACCTTCCTTTTAAAACAAGTGAAGTGAACAACTGAAGACTTTCCTGTGAACGCCACACTGATTCAAATGAACAAAGAGGGGGTTTAGACGTGTCAGATTTAGTTTTGAACACATCTGTTTCAATGAATGGTTATTATTGTTATCATTACAGTATTGGTTTTTCACGCCTGATTGATCAAGAGAGTATCAAGTTTCTCAACATTTTGAATAAAGTCTAAATCAAGACTAATGTTGCCTCTCTGTTTGTTTTCAAGGTTGAAATGCAACAGGAATATTTGAAATTTACTCAGTTGAATTGTAAGTTTCAATTCATCTAATCCCACAACACAGAATCAACCAACGCAATCAGTGACTGGTTTTTATTTGTTCCAGGACACATGGAATAATAACATTTGGTACAATACAGTCTCATAGTTGTTGTGCATTTGAATAGTGTTCCAGTCGCTGCTTCAGATGCAGATTTGCACATGAAGCAGTCAAGCATTGCTGCATAGAAATCTCCCATGATAGTGTGGCACAGTTTTGCACTTTCAAGACAAGATGAACGTTATCAGCCCCTAAGGGTGAATGAGGTACAAACAAGAGGAGAGCGCACATGTATCGGCCTACAGCCTGAGTTCTGTCGGGAAAACAAATTAATTTTGTGGTGATAAAGTATTCATTTATGCACGTATGATGTGTAAAAGGTGTGAATACATACAAAATGTGCACATATAAAAAGTTAATATATAGATCCAGTGTTTTTCTGAGACGTGTTGGACAGCTGTAAATGTTGACCGATACAAATCCTTGCAATTAATCAATTATAAAGTCTATAACATAACTCAGGTCTGTATTGATAATATTGCCAATTAGCTATCATCCTCGTCAATTCTTTCTTATCAACAATAACGCCTTGCATTGCAAGTGTCAGTAGGCAATGCCTTGGTAACTCATCCCCTGAGATTTTGACCTTAAGTAATATTTAAAGCTTAATTATGCAAGATCTTTATGTAAAACTACACCAGTCTTATCAGCCTAAATCATAAAGTGGGGCTGCATTCAGGCTTTTTTCCCGGTAGGCCCACTCAGTAAGAAAGAATCTACACAAGCAAAATTACTATGATCCTAGACACAATACATTCATATTAAATGTTCTACTCTGCTGTGTTTGTATTTGTTTCAAGTGTGAGTTCTCGACTAGGCTTTCAAAAGGTAGTGGTGACCGCCAGCCAGTTCCCAGAATGGCAAATTGCTGGTGGATCATTAATGAATTCCTATAGAGCTATGCTTGATGGGGAAAAAAAAAAAAAAAGCACCACCACCAAAAACCATTTGAGTGAAATATCATTTTGACATGATTTATGCAGTTACACTGTGCTACAGGGTGGAATCATTCAAGTCAACGATAGGTGTGTTTAACTGGAATACTACATGGATCAAACAGTATGTAAGATGTAATATGCTCTGAATCTAAAGTGCATCACTTGTGTTGGCATGGACATGCGCAGTAGCCCTCGAGGTAGCGGTGGATAATCAAAGCTGAAGAGGTAACGGACGAACGGATGAATAGATGAGTGCAAATCTTCCCTTCCAGTCATTCACTGTATCATGTTGCGATCCCTGTTAAGACCTGGAGCTACAGTTTATCTACTGCAGGGAGAAAAAAACAGACTAGGAGGAAAAAAGGAAAAGGAAGAGAATGGAGAGAGGTAGAAGCGGGGAGAAAAAGAAGGATTATTAGATTATTAACTAGCACAAAGAAAATATTGTGCAGAAGTATTTTAGCACAGTTCTACACTTCTGTCACCAATCTAAAAATAGTGAAGAGGGTGTGGTGAACAGAGGTAATTATAGTCCTTGTGGAGAAACTATCATGTTTGGTTTACTCCTCCAGGAGTTTCATTTTCCCTCCTCTCTCTCTCCCAGTCTCACTGTCTCACGCGATTGTTCTGTGACAGCTGATACTTGACTTCTCATTTTGTAATCTTTTGTTCTGGCAGAGCGGTTACCTTTCACTTCCTAGTGCTACTGTGCAACTAGTCCATGCACACACACACAAAACACACAAAACACACTTGTCACCTGTCAGGTGTCATGTGTCAGCTGTCAGACGCAAAATCCTGGGTTACATAAGGTTTACCTGCTGGAGATACAGTGTGTGTGTGCGTGTGTGTACACATATTCATACCTGGGTGCTCAGAGTGTAGTGGCACATTTTGGAAAGCTACGCTCGCTGCTCTTGCCCTGCAGAGGGATCAGAGTCTGGGCTTGGAGGCAGTACTTGGTCTCATGGTTCAGCTCGTTCAGAATCAGCCGCTTGGAAGAGCAATCTATCTCAAACACCTCCTGTTGAAGAGAGGGAGAAGAGAGGAGAGAGAGGAAGAAGAGAGGAGAGAGAGGGAGAAGGGAGGGAAGGAGAAGAGAAGAGAAGAGAAGAGAAGAGAAGAGAAGAGAAGAGAAGAGAAGAGAAGAGAAGAGAAGAGACAATAAGGAGTTACACCAGTGTCAGACAGTTTTACTATCACACAAGTACTTAGGCGATGTTTTATATTGCCGCTACCCGCATTAAATGCCTTGTGTAGGACTGTAATGCGTAGAGCTGTGTGGAACAACCTTCCATTATATATTGTACAGTCTAATGGCAAATTGAGCTTTAAGACAAATGAAAAGATTATACTTAATGAAAGAATATTAAGCTTGTGTTATTAGTCACATCTTAAGTGCTTTCCCCCATATACTAATTATTATTAGTAGTAGTAGTAGCACTGGAAGTACTTCAGTGTAATCTGTACATAATGCATTACATTCAAGTCTTAACCTTTATTTGTTCTCTGTATATCTGTCAGTTGTAATATGCTTAATGTTTCTCATGGACTCCAGGAACAATAGCTGTTACCATGGTAATAACTAATGGATCTGGATCTGAACAACAAACAATATGGAGATGGAGGCAGGTCAGGAGAGGTTACTTAAAGGATAAGGCCGGTGTTTTTTAATGCATTGCTTACTGTCAACAAATCCGATGAAAATAACGAAATCAACAATGATTTTGTTTTGCCAACAAGTCTCGTCCATGCTGGTGCCCAATGAAGCCTCATGTCCCAGCAGCCATAGAACTCCATTGTATTAAAAAAACGTCAAAGAGCCATGCCGTTGCTCTGGGCAACATATTTCATCATCGTGATGCACCGGGCCAGCCGACTTTTCCTCAAACAACTTAATAAGCCTGCTGTAAACACTTCAGGAAAGTAGTTCCGTAGCACCGAAAATAGTCCCCGGCGTAATGAAGAATTAGTTCCCATTTGAATTTGATTTGCTAATAACTACAACAGTCTGACTTTTCGTGGTAACAGTTAGCGATTTTTAAAATTGAAACTATGTCTTTGTGAGCTGTATTTCAAGGTTTTTAGCTTACAATTGGAGTCAATGACTTCCGGGTTGACAGCTAAAAACGGTACGTGGGAAGTCAGAAAGTAACGGGAGTAGAGCAAACACATTGTTGATTTTGTTATTTTCATAGGATTTGTTGATGGTAAGCAATGCATTAAAAAACACCGGCCTTATCCTTTAAGCAACAAATGGTTGTGTGTGTGTGTGTGTGTGTGTGTGTGTGTGTGTGTGTGTGTGTGTGTGTGCGTGTGTGTACCTCCTCTCCACTGGTGTGTATGAGGTAGACTTTGCAGCATAGTCTGTTCTGCATCTTCTGGGCAAGCGAGTGGGGGGGCTTCACATGGACCACAATCCCTTTCTCTGTTGCGTTCAGCCTCACTGCAGGTGCGCTGATTTTAGCTGCAGAGATAAGTTTTTAGTTTTGTTTATTTGCACAATGATACAGCATAAAAGCACAAGGGCATGACAAAGAAACAAACATGAGAAAACAAATTCTCAAAGAATAAGTATGTACCACAAGCTTTTGAGTGTGTTTGTTAGGGTTCAGGGTCAGTTATGATATGGTAACAGATTTCATATTTCACTGAACATTATGTTAAAATGTAAGTTAACTGACCAAGGTGAACAGGATTATTGATCACATTATATCACAGTAAGTCATTTTTCAATTTCTCACCTCACAAAGCAGCAATTATATGACAAAACCTGTGTCGTTTTCAAGGGTGGAAGTAATGAATTACAATTACTCTTGTTACTGTAATTGGGTTGCTTTTTGGTGTACTTACTTGAAGTAACTTAATTATACTTTGTTGAGTATTATTATTATTACCTTTATTTAAACTCGAGAAAATCATTGAGGGCTGGCCCTCATTTACAATAATGTCGAGTATAAAAGATATAAAATAATAATAAAAATACAATAAAAGAAAACAATCAATTCAAACAAGTATATAAGTACAGTTAATAAAAGATACAAGATACAAAAAACAATCAATTAAAACATGTATGTACAGATAATAAAAGATACAGGATACAAGATATAAAACAAATTAAAACAGGTGCAAACAGAAGTTAAGTGATTAGTGATCATAGATTTAAATTGTCCAAGGGTTACTAAAGTATCAGTTTTTAGGGTGCTCTGCAAAGAGTTCCAGGCGGTCGGAGCATAAAAACAAAAAGCAGATCTCCCAAACTCAGTACAAACTCTAGGGACTTGCAGTGAAAGCCAGTCATTAGACCGAGTATGATGTGGTCCAATCTTTTGAAGTCTGTAATATTGCTTTTACTTAAGTATGTTTTGGCTAAAAAATTTACTTAGCTAATTGAGGAGCCATTATCAGTTAACTTACAGAATCAAGGTTGAACTTTCTGCCCTTTTGTCCTTTTTGCATTGCATAGAAAAAAATTATGTAGCAATGCTCTCTTTTGTAAAGAAGCAACTCGGTAACTTTTACTTTGAGTACAGTTTAAATGAGCTACATTTGACTTTAACTTAGTAGATTTTTACACCAGTAATTTAACTTTTACCTCAACAAATGTTCAGCAAAGTAACAGTACTTCTACCTGAGTAGGATATTTTAGTCCTCTTTCCACCGCTGGTATTTTCAAATAAAGACCTAGTTTAATCATCAGTGTCTGTGTAAAAACGATGTATTCTTCTATGTCTACTTAAATCAATTTGGGGAAGTGAGGAGAGAAAGAGAACAGGATGCAGAGGAAGAGGAAGGGGAAGAGGAAGAGGAGTGGTGTGAACTCACTGTTCCAGCGGGGGCTGAACCGGGGGGACAGCGCCCAGGCTGACCTGCTGGAGGGCAGGGAGCAGGCGTGCACTCTGGCGTAGTACCATTCTCTGAGGTCAGAGGTCAGGGAGCTGAGGTCGCAGTGGTGCTTATGGATCCCCTGACAGCCTTCCACATCCAGCCACTGTGTCTCGCCATAACTGAAGCACACACACACAGACAGGGATGCAGCCGTATAAACACACAGATTTATAACAAGTGAAGAGGAGTTTGAGGAGTTTTCTGTACAGAATGGGTTGTAGCAGCATGTACAGTGACATAAAGCTAGTCTTATTGGTGGTGTTAATGTTCCAATACAGTTTAACACGGAAGCCAGTAAAGCTATCATAATCAAAAGCTGACAGTTTGTTCTTTTGTTTTATATTCATCTTTGGATGTAAAAAAAAAAATATATATATATATATATCTACAGTATATATGGAGTCAAACGGATATATCATGAGTCAACAGTTAAAAAAAAAACAGGCTCAGTGTCCTCATGCTTACACTGTTAAACATATGTCAGAATTACCTGCTTATGCGTGTGTGTGTGTGTGTGTGTGTGTGTGTGTGTGTGTGTGTGTGTGTGTGTGTGTGTGCACTCACATCTTCCACTGTACGTCGTACTGCACTGAGGTGTTGTTGGAGGGCGGAGTCCAGTGCAGAATGTTCTCATAGTCCACAGAGTTAAACCTCACCTTGACGGGGGGAGCCAGGAACACTGGAACTGAGGGAAGGATTGATTATGTATTGGTTTATGAAAGGGTGGATGGATGGATGGATGAGAGCATCAGCTGAATATTTGAAATGTAACTGATTGGACGGTTGGTAGGAATGTAGGTAGAGTAAACTAAATTTGCTCCGCAGCCAGTAAAAAAAAAAACCCCACATAGTATACACATACAACAGTAAACACACAGTAAATAAATGAATACAAACAGCAACAACATCACCTAATGAGGGCAACTCAGAACTAGTTTGGATTCTACTGGCCAACATAATTCAGTAGCTGCCGGGACAAAAGATTTCCTGCAGCCACTGGTCCCACATTCCCTTCATTTCACTGTCACCATCAAACACTTCTTCATATCTGTCTTGTCAACATTAAAACTCCTCAGTTTTGTGGACAAACTACACAGCAGGGCGATAGTCATTTACGTGTATTATTTTTTGCCACTGGGACTACAGTAGATACCTTCTATAATCGAGGGACTCTCTGCTTCTCTAGTGATAGTTGGAAAATAAAAGACAATTCCAGAGTTTCCTTGCACAGTTTTTCAAGACCTTGCTGTTGTTGAATAACAAACCCATGATTGCTTATTGATGTCCTTAGTCAATTCTTATTCTATTCTATTCTTCATACTTCATTTTGTCAGTTTTTAAATAAAATTTGCTTGTTATCATCAATTCAGACAGCAGAATTGTCACAAAATCTTAAAATCACCATATCATCACAATATGATTCACTTAAAGATGATAAACAATAGTATTGAATTATCACCTAGCCCTACTCTATTCTATTGCTTTTGATTTTATTCTGTTCTATTGCTTCCTATTCTAGTCTAGAATGTAACGTGACATCATGCCTCAGTAACTAACACAATATAAGATGTTGAGCTGAGGAAGATAATCAAATTTTAAAGATAATTTACGTGCTTTTTTGCTTTTTCTTTTTTTTTATGCTGTTATCATTTGGTGTTCCTCAGATTTCCCTTGGGGATCAATTAAGTATTAATTATCACCATCCACGCCACACAGCATCATGCAGTATAAATACCTTGCTCTGTGAGACAGACAGACAGACTCCCCAGCAGCGAGGCTCCGAGCAGCAGACAGGTCATGGTGTTGATGCTGATGGTGGAAGACAGACAGACAGACAGACAGACAGACAGACAGACAGACAGACAGACAGACAGACAGACGGTCGGTCGGTCGGTCGGTCGGTCAGTCGACAGCGTCCCGCTCTGGACTGATGCTCACTGCACTGCAGCTTTTAAACCTGCCGCATACTTCCTCTTTTTATTCCATGATGCTGGAGCATTTATGATTTTTCTGATGAACAAATACGACAGCAGCAGCAGCAGCTTCACTCCTATGTTACATAATTTTGCACAATCATTGTGTTTTTGCTTTTGTTTTATTATTATCTTTACCAAAATACAGTACAACAAAGCATTGTAATTTTTTATGGCATTGTTTATGGTCATGATAAAAAACAAGTACAAAGTTGCAAATTAGAACTAAACCCTCTACCTGACTTGCTATTTTAGGTGGGAAAGTGCTGATAATCAAAATTTGATTACTTTTATTTTCTGTTAACATATAGGTCTAATAAAAAAAAATAACTTTCAGAATATCAATTTTCATGATATCAAATCATGGCAAACACTGAATAACTTTTTTTGTGTTCTAGCACTGCTTTCCCTCAACAGCACAGTCAATGTTTTTTTTTTTTGGTTTGTTTGATTTAGTTTTTTTACCTTTATTTATCCAGGCAACATTGATTTAGCACGCTTGCTCTTTTCCAGCAATGTGCCACTACATACTGACAGACACTTGTGATGAATGATGGCTATCTGCAATCCAAACATTGTACTGGAAATAGCAACAGCTTACTGGAAACTGTGACACAGCGTTGTATAACTCATGCTTCATTTCAAAAAAGTGACACTGCATCAAGATGCCTCAACCACTTGTTACTGTATGAGTGTGTGTGTGTGTGTGTGTGTGTGTGTGTGTAAAAGCGGATCTTTTATCTACTTTTCCCTTACTTCATGTTTCCACTTTGTTAATTATTCATTACATAAATAATTACAATACAATAATTTAATTAATTGTTAAGATTTTGTACAATAACTGTATTCACAGCTACTGATACTTTGACCTATTGTCAACATATTGTCCTGCATTAACAGGACAATATCCCAACCCTGACTGTGCATTTACAATTCAAACCTTTACCAGTTGGTTGGTATGTAAAATTTTAACATCAAAGGATTGTTGCCTGGATTACACTTAGACTGGACTTGTCAAGCTTGAAATAGTTTGTGGGGAATTGTTTTTATCTCTCTATCCTACTCTAGTTCCAGTCCAATATATCCGACAGTTACCTACAGTATAAGCTTACAACACTCATATGTGATGCCTGGCTTCATAGTTCTGTTGTGTCTTATATTCAGTGCTTCAGTGTAAAAATGGTGTTTGTAGCCAACAAAACCCCCTTAAACCTCCCTTGTCCTAAAAAATTAACACAAATTAGATGACCAGACATTCTGACTGATCCCATGTATTTCTTGTAAATCCATCTAAACTGCAATAATGATTTGCGAGAACTCAAAGCCCCTCGGACACATAATCAATAGTGAAGTCAGGTAGCTACCGTTACTGGAAGCAGAAGGTTTCCCTGCTCCCACACACACACTGAGCAAAGAGGAAGGAGCCATATATAGGCACAGACAGACGTCCATGAGCACACACACACACACAGTCTCACCTGTCACTCAAACCACAGGGTTTAGAGGAACGACAAGGATTGCGTCAAATGTCATGAAGCGAATGTCTGCTTTTTCCCTTACAGCGTTTAATGTTGCCATTTAAACAGAAGGTCAGTCCCACAGTAAGAACTCAGATTCTCACGTGTTTAACTTCTCTGAAATACCAACTTCCCTTCTTTAATGGGTAGCATTTCACTGACCTGAACACACTTCGGTGAAAACAATACAAGATTTAGGATGCTCGTCTTTGGGGTGTGCCGTGCACGTGCTCCTGTCTATCACGTGACATCCCTTCTCATTTTCCCATTCGTTCTGTTACAACTGTACACCATCAAATTAAGCTGAAAATGCACGAAATGAATAATCTTTATTGCAATGTAGACACGGCAGAACAGAATAAAACCATAAAACTGAAAAATCACATTAAGTTGAAACTAAACTGCCATAAACTAAACAAATTCATTTTGTAACAAGAGAAATTTAAGGATTCAAATAGTACAGAAATGGGCGTTAAAGCAGCACAGAGACAACCATTAAATGACAGAAGTGACCGGTAAATATGGCAGGATAATGAAGAGCTGGATATCAGATGAGGTATAACCAAACTACAAGGGATTCTGGTGCCTGCGTTCACAATGTTGGATGCATTTCCCAACATGATTTGCAGCTAAAGTCCATGATGCACTTGAACCGTTTCATTCCAACATTCATTGTAACAGTTACATTGGAATATTATAAACGTTACCTCTTTTAGAGAATCCTTTATGTAAACAGGTAAGTTCCATTGAGATCGAGATCTCCTTTTCAAGCAAGACCTGTGTACATACATAAACATAAAAAAAAAACAAAATAAAGTCCTTTGTTGGGTTCTAGTCATATGTCTGAAATGTTAAGCAATGAATCATCATGTAAATTTTGTTAGCATTTTGGGATGAATCCCTCTCTGATCTGGCAGCATTACAAAGCACCTAACAAGGTGTGAGCAACACATGGGCAGCCAGAGGTTTGAACAGCTATAACTGATGTAAGCATAATCAATAGCCAGATACTGTGATGATCCCCACGGAGCAGAAATGGGTTTTTGACTGAGGCAGCGCGTTCTGGCACCATTATAAAGACCAAGGGTCCAGAGGATCACTCAGAACCGTTATGTCACTGGTGATTTGCATTGACTTTTCCCTTTTGGAATGAGTGGACCAAAAAAAACATGTGCAAAAAACAAACAAAAAACAACAACACCATAACCCATTACAGAGTCACCATCACTGAGGAGAGGCTTTATGCCAATTGTTCGTTTCAACCAGACCCTATTAAAACATTATGAAAATGCATAAAAATGAGGCACAATATAAAGGCTAGCAGACTGTGTTATATTACAGCAGAAGGAGAGGTTTCATACCCATCCAGAAGGCTTACATAGCATTTAGGATTTCTTTTGAGTTGGTCACTGTTGACTACATACATACATAGATTTGTTTTCGGTAGAGTATATTAAACTCTGCAGCACAATACATATATGGACAACAGCAGACACTCCACACATTGGCAGTAAAAACTCACTCATGTTAGTTTTTCATGAGAAAATTAGATCAAAATAGTGCAAATGTGCTATACGCATTACATATGAAGAAATTAAAACAGTGCTGAACGTTTTCTATTAAAGATTTTAAAAGTGCAAATAAGCAAAAGAAAAGCATTAGTATTTATTCAATTATTCAGTATTTTTTACAACTATATATAACAACACACCATATTCACTGACTGAATATTTTGACCAAGTAACCCAGTACTGTACAGTACAGACCCAGTAACTGTTGAAACATGAATAATGCTTGCGTGTGTATACGTGTATACATGATACTGTATAAGTAAACACTTACAGAAGCTGTATGTTGAATGAATCTATGAAGAATGTTTAAAGCTGTACAAGGTGGAAGCTATATATCGTTTCACGGTAGTGATTTTGGGCTTTTGAGTCTCAAATGTCAACAGCTCATCTGTCCAAGAGAATATTTACATCATCTTCCCAGTCTCCAGGTCAATTTTGGGATGAATGCCTTTCTGAATAAGAAGAGTAAGACGGGCAAAGTTTATGTCCACTGAGGACTTTTTTAAAGTCCTTAGTTGACAAATTGATTTTGGCATTGGGAAGTTATTTAGTACTGAGAGCAAACCCATTGAAACTGAACAAAAACCAACCTGCCAGTGGCTTTGAGTGGAGTTGGGTCTGTGTTATGATCGTGTTTTAATAAGCAAGGCACCAATCAGGTTTTCTGGGGCCGATTCTCATTGCCAATTTTGTAACGGTGTGATCGGCTGATCCCCGATCTGCATTTAACCCAGACTTTCTACTAACAACTAACTAACATGAACGTTTACACGTTAAACAGATTGTTGTTATGGCTGCCTGACATATAGCTGGCTATCCATGTGTAAATAAATCACAGGGGGGGGACAAATAACTAACCTGTATATATCTAAAGTGCTTTGTGTCAAAGATAACATAACTTAAAAATATAAACAGTGCTACACTGTTCTGTTTGTTGCTTGCTTTTGTCTACAAGGTGAAGAATAGAAATGAGACTCCTTTTACAGAGAAATCAGCTGTTCTGCCCCTCTGCATCTCTCTGTGCTGTCAGTCTCTCCTGTATCTTTACATCGTTACATTACAGCCTTTGACATTATTATCTGCTCTGTTTTACTGCTCAGCTCCTCTGGTCCAGACTGTCCTGCTCCTCCTCAGGACGAGTGCTTTTCCTTCTTTGAAAATATTTTTCAATATTAATCTGGATTGAGGGAGCAAACATTCAGAGTCAGAGTTAAAAAGTTAATATTAACGTTATCGGTCCACTCAGCGGATACTGACTAGCAGCTAGGCTATACAGCGTGCTAATCTCAGAAACTCAGCTGTATTCCGAGTAACGTTAACTGTTAGTTTAGTTCTTTTCGGGAATTCAGTCGGCCGTCTTCTTGGCATGGAAAAAAAATCTCCCTCACGTGTGTGCAGTGGGAGGTGAACAGACGGGTCCGGGGAGGGAGGGAGGGAGAGAGAGAGAGAGAGACAGAAAAAGAGCGAGAGAGACAGAAAAAGAGAGAGAGCGAGAGAGAGAGAGATCGCGTGGAGCAATTAGGGACTGAGCGAATCAATGCGCTACACGCAGTTCTACGATTAAATAGTGAAAAAAACAACATTTGTGGGGTCACTGCTGATATTATGGCGGCCCGCCACAAAGTTTTCTACGTGTGGGAAACCCTGGAGGGGTAACTTAGAGCGAGGGGAGATTGTCCACTAGTTAATCGATCGCGGATGGCGTCGTTCTCTCGGACGGATAAAAAAATACAAATAAAAAATGCTGAAATGGGTCACCAAATATACTTTGGCAGCCGTTAATATACCTGGGCGGCCCGCCAAGTAAAGTCTGCAGCCTAACTCCCTGTGGCACATTTTCACCTGACCAAAAGTGGTGAACAGACCGACCGACCGACCGGCCGACAAAAGCCGCTTTTCCACCGCATGGTACCGGCTCAACTCACCTCGCCTCTACTCGCTTTTGGTAGTACCACTTGGTTTTCCACTGCAGATAGTACCCCCTCAATGTGTGCCCCCCCCCCGGCTTTGAGGTATGACTAAATTAAAAGACCAATTTAAAGCTACGCTAAGTGTTTTTCCGACCACTAGAGGGTGACAGAAACCGCAACACATTTGTAAACGCACAGCAAAACTACTGGGCGACTGAAGCCCAGGACAAACTGTGCATAAAGGTTAATGGCTAAAATAAACGTACATACGGAGAAATGTCGGCGGTTATCAGTCTCGCTTTGCCAGATTTTTCTCCCGCTGAAGGCTACATGTCCCACAATGACAAGTGAAGAGGTAGGTAGCAAGTTTACTACTTGAAAAAGTTTACTCGCTCGCTTCATCGATTCTGCCATTACCAGAATTGTTTTTAAGGATGGGAGGGGGCGAGTGCCGCTTTCAAACAGCGAGGAAGGAGACAAGCTAGTTTTAAAAAAAGGAAAAGCTACGACTCGGTCTGAACCTGACAACAAGCTTTAGAAAAGAGGTGAAAACAACAACACAGCTGGCCCGTGTGTGTGTGCCTATTTGTTTATATCATTAAGTCTCATGGAAATCTCCACGTGGCACATGTTAGTTTCAAGATTGGTTACAGGGTCTGAAATCGCTTATTGCAGATTTAATTTTATATCAGGCTGCTCAGTCTCCATAAAGAAGAGAAAAAATTTTGGTTACCGCTTCCACTCCTCCATTACTTGGCAATGAATAGGCTTGGTGGGGCAAGGGAAACAATAACACCACAGACCAAATGTTACTCTGCACTGGGTTTACTAAAACTACTTCAGTAACTTCAGTAACAGGCTGTTTTGGGCAGCCAGGTGCCTCAGAGGCGTTGAGTTTGAATTTTTGATTTCAGAGCAGGGTTCCCACACTTACTTGGACATTAAACTTCAAGGTCTTGTTTGGTGAAATTCAAGGACTTGTCATGTTTTGGGACATTGGTCAAAATTAGACATCATAGAGGCCTCATTTTTTCCTCCTTATCTTGTCAAGTGTCGATGAATTTGGGTGCTATATTTTAATTTCAAAAATCAAGTACTTTCAAGGCCATCTATTCGTTTTCAAAAACGTTCAAGGCCTTATGTTATTTTTCTCAAATCCACAAACCTTCAAGGATTTTCAAGGCCCGTGGGAACCCTGTCAGAGATTGCCTCTTTTTTCCCCTGACGTTCGAGCCCGGACACACTTGACACTTCAGATGGAAATTAAAGGTAACAAATGCCGTTGTTGACATGCCTCAAAAATTGAGACTTGTCTTCTTTAAAGAGTGACGACGCGGTTTCACCAATCTGCACGTCTGAGGCTTCAGAGCAGAACGTTTCAACCACGGTAGCCCTCAGCCTCGTCTCCTGGCGCCATCTCAACCACCGTGACCAATCTGCTGCGCTGCTCGTAACCTGAGGAGGATCCGCAGTCTTCGGTGAGGATTTCCCTTTCCCTCTCCTCCACATCTCCATCCAACCCTCCGCCCTGCGTGTACCCAGGCCCCTCCCCTTCTTCCACCCTTTCCTCCACGCGACCGGACACACTCTTATCCTGGATCGACACCCCGATGCGTAGGCGGCCTTCCTCCTCGGGGGTTTCGGCATCCGGCGATTCTCCGGATGACAGCAGATGTGTGTCCGTGGGTGAGGGGGGATGCACGGTGAGTGAATCTGGAATCAGTGAAGCGTCTCTCATGATCTTCTGCTTCAGTCGTCCTGTGAACGTCTACAAGACACAGAGGGAAATCGAGAGAGGGAGACGAAAGGGCGGCGGGGTTGGAGAAGGACAGAGCGAGGGCAAAGGGTTAGTGTCGGATTTTGAATACCTACGATTGATTATGAACCTGTTCTTTCAGCAGGGGGAAACTTCCTCCAGCAGAGTTGAAACTAAAGAATAATTTCCATTAAAACGAGGCTCATTAGATCAAAACAGAGCTGGCGGGATGAACGTACCATAGAGGCTGGTAAAGAAGCGGAGCCTTGGGTCTGCTTCCGGTACACCATGAAGGCGACGAAACAAAGCGCAGCACCAAGCAACAGGGGCAGCCCGATGTAGAGAGCGGTGTAATCTAGATCCAAACAGATTCAACAGTAAATACACATGCAGACAAATTCTCAATCACTTACACACACATACACAAATATACACAAGCATGCGGTTACTGATACTTGTGGTAGCTCTAAAGCATTGTGCTTTCTTGAAGCCATATTTCACTTTGGTAGAAATTTTTCGCTATTACACACATACCTCTATTGGAGTTCAGTGAATCATCAACCGCCAGTGCTGCATGCTCTGAGGACCAACAATCATCATCACACATTGTTTTGAAAACCTAGTCCAATAATCCTTATTTCACAAGATGTAGAAACATGATGCAGTGATTCCAGGTAACATTATTTAACTTTTTGTCCAAGATCCTATTTTCAAAAAGGTTTTCAATTATTGATTTTGAGGGTTTGTGTAGAAAGCCTGAGTGATGGTGATGACAGTGGATCCCCAGGGCAGCCATCCACCCTCAAAACTTTAACACTGTTGGCTATGTACCTTGCATTGCCCATTTGTTCTTTGGCGGTGTGTACTTTTCTTACTTCGGCGGGTAACTGGCCAAACGTAGACGACGAGATGTTACGTTGAGATACTTCCAGCGCAGCTACAATGGAGTTTTCAACTATCTAAAACATCAGGTTTTGGTGTCAGTCCCTCAGAATCAAAGAGCAAACGCTTCTTCCTAGACCCATTATTGTGTATCGGCATTCAACAGTCATGCAGGGAGAGGCAGAGATACCAATTTCTCCACCAACAGTAGCCCTAACAGACCACAATGCAACGCAGCCGCAAGACATGCCGCGTTTTGAATAAGGGGCCCCGACTCTCACATTTCTTGTCGAAAAACTCCACTCTTGCTATTGCGCTCTCCCCCTACACATGCGACGCACAGGTGAACGCACACACACATTCTCTGAGGGTTGTTGAAAGTCATTCTGGGAAATGTAGGAAATCATAAGGAAATAGAAGTAGACGAGGCAGGTTGAGGGAATGCGAGTACACACTTCATCACAAAATAAGCACTGAAAATCACAGATTGATGACATAAAAAAAAAAATCACTAAGTTTTACAATTTCACTTAACTGGTTTTGACGTCAGGCGCCTGTGCCAAGGCGCAGTACTCCTGTGTGGGGCGAACAGCTACTCTCTCCCACTGTCCATGTATCCTCAAACAGTGTTTCTCCTGCCCGCCATCCACTGGAAGCTCCTCCTCACACACGCTATCCACGCAGCTGAACTGATGCCGCTGATGTTCCTGCTGCACACACAACAGTACGGTACAGTTCCAGATATAACTGTGATAAAGACGAGCAATATTCAGCTGCTGTGTAACGGCAAGTACTGCAGTATAGGATGGGGTATGGCAGCACAGTATGCTATCCATATTACTGTAAGTTGTGTTACTACTACTGCAACAAAAACAACAGTAGTATTTGCTGCTTCTGCCACTGTTACTCCAACTATGAAATAAATAATCTATTCACTAAATAACCAAGTCAGCAATTTGTCTCCACTGTGGTCATTGGTGCATCGAAGTCATGGCAGAGTTTAGATGCTGTATACAAGATAAAGATAAGATAGTACTTTATTGATTCCCTTCAGGAATATACTGTATATCTGGATGTGTGTGTGTCAAACTGTATGCTGTCTGACCTGGTATGTATCTGCAACGTAGTATGTGAATTCGGGCAGTTCCTTGATCTGTGCGTGCTGGTGTTTCTTCTGCCTACTTTTCTGCTTGGGAGACAACTTTTGGTGGTACAGCGATGGATGCAGGAAGCTGAACTCGATAATGCCGTCTGGCTTGACGGTGACGTTGACCGGCGGGAGGTCGACAGAACCTGGAAACCAACATGAACATGGTTCACTTCTTGGCTGAATGGCAATTCATACTCAGCCCACAAACCTGAAGATGTTACCGTTATCCTACTATAAATGAGGAACTCTCTGTCCGTCTGTCTGTCCGCATCCATTTTGCTCTTCAACGGGTTGGCCGATCAATCTGAAACTGCACATGGCCATTGAGCATTGGCATAGGCAGGGACTGACGGAGCTGATTTTTCCATTTTCACAAATTTACGCTGTTTATACGCTGTTTATGCGCCTTTTTGGCAAGTCTGCGCGGACTTGTGGCGCGTGCATCCCCGGAAGTCTGCACGTACTTGTGTACGCATCCCCGGGTAGGGACTAGTTCATTTTTATTTACTAACCTAACCCTTACAATCATCTTGAATCCTAATGCAGTCAATGTAAATCTTTGAAGAAGGGTTTTTGTCTCCTGTAATAAAGTCTTGTCTGCACCATACGTGTGGTCCTCTTACGTTTCCTCCTGCACCTACAGTGTCAAATCCTATATCATTTAGCTGTCCTGCAGTGTGTCAGCAACAATTCACCAAGTCACATTCCTTGCGCACCCATTGGCAAATAAAAAGATTCAGATTCTGACATCTTGACAACATACTGTGCAAAGAAAAGCGCCTGGTTAAAAACAGGTTATTATGCAATGCCTCCCTTCTTGTGTAGATCAAAAAATGTCTAAAGTAAATTCACTCAAAAGTAGATGTTTGCAACAGCTATTGTGGAATACAATTCATTTATACAATTTATTTACATACATGTTTCATTATATCCTCAACTAATATAAGGTTGCCACCACTTGGTTTCATGCTGCTCAAATGCAAAGCACCAGCAGATTCAACAGCAGACCATTTAGCTCAGAATAATACCATACCATACCATAAACGGGTCTCCAAACTATTTTTAACATGAGTTGCGCCAACAGCTATGGTGTCAGCAACGCTGGCCTTTCCTCCGAGAGCAGGAGGGGCTCATGGGGGCCGAACAAGCCGGTGTACAGGACAGCGGCATCTAGTGGTGTAGTCAGCGTTCAACTGACCATTCTGTAAGGTATTGATCAACAACCTTATCAAACCCCTGCACATATGTGATGTTTGCCCTTATCTGCAGCCACAGGCCATGTCTGAGACGTACGATGCTAAAACAGCTAGCATTGTCTGTGTTTAAGTTTCCTCTCTTTTGCAACTTTTGACTGATCCCAAATGTTATATCTCAAAGTGGCTATTTTTAGTCGTGAATTTCATGAATGGGCAGTTCCTAGATTCAGATGGATCAGTGTATGAATGAAGCTAAATGTTGCCACTGTAAGCTAGATGAATACCAACTCCTCCACTCACACTTCTGATTTGACGGAGAGTCCTCGTAATAGCTGAACTTTATTCCCTCGGCAGGGGCGGCGTCAGATTCGTTCCCTCCAATCACGGCGGTTACAGTAAGGTAGTAGTCATCACTAGGATCACTGAGGAAGGAAATGTCACTGCGGAGGTTTGGTGAGTTCTCCCACAGTGGCTCGTAACGCCTGTAGAAGAGAAATAATGTGAGAACTATGTAAACACACACACACATACACAATCACAGTAAACAAAACAGTTATTTATCGTCATTGCTCTGCAGTTATCTGGCTATCAATTACAGTGTACAAATTACACATTAGTACGCAAACAAAAATGACAAAACTGTAGATACAGTTTAGACAGATTAAACTAAATTTCCTCTAAACTTTACGAGAGTACGAAAGAAACGCATGTATGCACAAACACAAACAGACACACACAAACATGCACACTTTCTACTGACCTTCTCATTGAGCCAATGTCTATCCTAAATCTAGGCATCAAGTCCAGCTGGCTGTAGTTCCAGTGCAGAACATTGCGGAAGTTGTGGCAGTGAAGAGTCACATTGGCCGGTGGGAACACTGCAGAGGGAGACAGATGTTAGACTGCTGATATTCTGAGGGCTTAAAATGTACGGCCGACTGTCTTCAACCGTCAAATGAAAACCATAAAACTAACATCAGACCGTAAAAATGTTGGTGGACCTTCCTTTATGCTTCTAAATGGTCAAAGACAAGCGTTTAGACAAGTCCTTTCAGCGTGGAGCGCTCAGAAATTTCCACTCAGTCTGGGAACAAGCTTTATGTTCATGAAATCATCCCTAAAAGCTCTTCTGTACTCTCTGAGCGCTCACCTCAACCTCTGTGCTACCCATCTAGTCCATGACGTTATCCCTCTGTCTGTGTGAATTTCCCCAAGTGCTATCTTATCTCATTTTATAAGCCAGGGAGGCGGAGCTGTAGCTATGTTGCAATGACATAGAATTCCCACTAGAGGGCAGATAGGTACTGCATGGAAACTGACACACACACACACACACACACACACACACACACACACACACACACACACACACACACACACACACACACACACACACACACACACACAGTCAACTCTCATAAACTTAGTGGTATTCTTTCCTGGTGAACCTTTCTGAGAGGGTCTTTATGTTTTTTCCACACTCCACACATACAAAACACAAAGACACATGTGTGAGAGCCCAGGGAATTATGTCCGGAGAGTTTTGGTTTTATCAGCCAAGTACAGAAATGCACAAAATTCTGTAAAGCAGGGACGCACAGATACAGATATCTGATTTTTCCCCACTCATATCGACCGATACAGATTGTTGTGAAGAATTTTAGTACAAACGCATGTTCAAAACAGGTTAAGCTGTTCAGACATGCTGATCTTCAAATAATCAAGTGTTATGAACACTGAAACATGTAAATCATGATCATCATCATCAAAAGCCAAAGCCCTTGCTAATGTTACTCTGATGTTCACTTGACACTTGTATGAAGCAACACCATCCTAGTAAAATGTCACAAAATGCCATTTCTAGAAAGAAAATAAGTATATACTGTACATATATATATATATATATATATATATATATACATTGTCACACACAAGCAGCAATTCCAGGTCACCTATACACAATTGGTTCCAACAATCAACTGTAAAAATATAATCACACTGATTCTGATTGTGCTTTTCAAAACCCAAACTGGCCGATACCGATTGCCTACTGATACTGTATATATCGGTGCATCACTACTATAAAGTTTGTAGGTGGAAAATAAGAATGGAACTGTGAACCTGTCAATTAGAAAGTCCATCACTATATTTTTCAAAAACTATAAAACTAATTAACTCCAACTTCTCACACATTTTACATTCAAATGACACCTAAATTGACACACATAATAATAAAGACCCTAAACATTAAAAGTTATATAAGGTTTGTAAAAATATCAAAATTTGAGCCCGCAGTGCATGAAAACATCTGACTGTGAATGCTACTGTACACAGTTCCTGTACTATCTCACTTGATAACTATCCAATCTTCATGAAAATAGACTGTTGTTGTACAAACTACACTTGTGATGTAACCAGTCTTGGTAAAAATAATTGTCCAACATTTTCATATCATACAGATAAACCACACAAAGTATCAGAATTTTATCTTTAAAGCTGAAATGTTGACAGTAAATTGAGTTCTGCATATATCCCCTGCCTAACCCCGGTGGCAGATTTCCAAAGTCTTGCTGATAAATTGAGTGAGACCGGGAACTAAGTGGCTCAACCTGTTCATGACCTGCTCATGGCGCTGAAGGTTGTAAGTTCAAGTCCAAAGTTGTCATGAAGAAATGTATGTAAAGAAGACTTTTAGTACACAGACAGCTTATCAATTAAATGTCTTTCTTCCTTTCCTCCTTTTGACTAAAACTGCCTTCCCATAAACTTTGCAGACAAGTACAGTAAAGTCCCAAACTAGGTATACTGAAATAGAGACAACTGCCAAATGGTAGCACTACAGTAACAGTTTAAAGTTTAACTAAACTTAAAAAAACAAAAAAACAAAAACACTAAGCTATTTGTGCTACAGGCCTGAAAATGTAGAGGAAACTTTTGTAAACTGCAAGTATGTGGGAATTAAGAAGTCCATCACTCTGATTTTTCCAAAAAATGTAAGTTAATTACAAATTTCACCAAAATTGGCCACAGGCATCCATCATGCTCTATTTTCTCGCTTAATAGAGTCCAATCCTTATGAAAAATAAATGACATGTTCAATAGATGTTGTAGATGATCTGTGTGCAGTTTCATCATGATATCTCAAAAAATTAATTTTTGACAAACATTTGAATTTAGCTGTCATGTACACGATGGTAAATTTCCTAAATAGTTTGACTAATCTTAATAAAAGTTATTATTTCAAAAATTGTGCACATAAAGTGTATCGATTGTCAGAATTTAATGTTAAATACTACATTTAAGGCAATTATTTGAATTCTGCCCTTATTGTCAAGCAAAGCCTTCATTCAGTGGCAGAGCCACAGGCGTCCAGTGGGTGGCAACAGTCAGGGGCCAAAACGCAGTTATGATAGACTGAGGCATACTGTATGTTCATCAATGAGGTGATTTAGACAAATTTTGGATTTAGCAATCATTTGATAGACCGAGGTTGTCACATTTTATTTTATTTACAGTATGATCATATTCTACTGCACATCATTTTTTTCATTTCTGCTGATAGGTGATACCGTAATAGTTCATTGTATCATGCCTGCTGATTACTACTATGCTAATCTTTCATGCCAATAAACGGTGCTGATATACTAATGCAAATGCAGTATATTGTTATGATCTATAAGGCTTGTCAATATCTCCAAAATTGACCAAGCTGTGCATGTAAATGTGCTATAAAAGCACCTTGCTGCCAAATGACTCCGCTTTTCCCCAGCTGCCTTATTGTTGCTTGCAGCTATATTTCCTCTTCTTTTGCTTTAGTGGCATGGCTTACAGTTTAATGTAACTTCCGGAGCCTGACAAGAAGACCAAATTATTTTAGCTGCAAGTCTGATCAGCCCTGCAGATCTTAATCTGTTTTTCTAATGCAGGTTTACACAATCCTAACATTTTAACTCTCTGTTACGGGAAGCTTGATACTTGCACAATCGATGTGTCTGCATACACACGCACACAGTTATCAGTCAGTCTCTATGGGCCAGCCACCCACCCAGACACACACACACACACACACACACACACACACACACACAACTTCCTCCACTTCAGAAGTTCTTTATGTAGCATCAAACAGAAATATTTCCCTTTTGAGATGACCACCAAGAAACTCCAAATCCTCATTATTATTATGAAGCACTTTCATATTATGAAGTTTGGAGACTTTGACCAACCAACAAGCATTATTTTATTATTTGACCTTTTCCATTACGTTACTTTCTTTTATGTATTCAGGCACTAGCTATTTCAACATTCACCTCGTTCATTCGCCTCTGCACCTATTTTCACCTCTCTATTGACCTAAATCCTTATCAGAAGATAAGTAATAACAAAACAAATAGCCTATTATTTATGTAGCGGTAATAAAAGTGTTTTATAGAAAGGAATAACAAGAGTAGGAAAATGCATGAGACAAAAGTAAGAAGCACAAGCAAAAGAAAACACACAAAGCATAATAAACAGATACGTAAAATACAATCAGATGAAAAAAAAAAATAAATAACACAAGATTAAAAGGGGGCAGTTACATAAAAGCAAGTCTAAAGAAGTGTGCTTTAAGAAGTTATTTAAAAGATGATACAGACGTAGAAAGCCTAAGTTCCTGAGGCAGGTCATTCTACGGTCTAAGAGCCCTGTCAGCAAAAACCACAATTATCTTTAGTCTCGAGTCTAGATTGGACTGAAAGAACAAAATGAGGAAGGAAGATTGACTTGTGTCCAAAAAGCAGGCCGGATGTACGGCAGGGAGATAAGTTACATTGTTTCCTGTGATGGTCAGACAAGTCACAGCCTGCTGCTACCACATGACAACACGACAAACAGGACAGAGGAGGAACAAATTAATGTGTTGAAGTGTTCACAGAAAAAGAAGCCAAGAGAAGGAAACAGAAAGACAGACAGGCAGACAGAATACTTCATTAATGAAACTCTATCAGCAACATTTATTTGGCAAAATAAAACTTTTAGTTGTTGTATGTTTTTTAGCATGAAGATGGTTTATTGTGGCTTGGATTGTACCAAAGGCATTAGGGTTGGGCGATTAAATGTATATATGGGAAAATTCCCTTGCCGATTTAAATTACCTTGTTATTTGGTCATTTAAAATGTAGCCTAGTGCAAGACATTCAGGATTCAGGATGCATAGATAGCTGCCATAACAAAAGAACACCCCACCTTGACTATAAAACTAAAAAAACTTTTATAGGTTATAAGTGACTTATAAGTGACTTATAAGAGACGAAAGTCACAGAGTCTCTCACCAACATCTGCTGACCAAAATTACCATTGCGATGAATGAGGAGCATATTATTTTGGGAGTTAACTTGATTGTTACAAATTAAGTATTAATTAAATATCAGCATGGCCTGGTATTTAGCTCAGTCAGCAAGTAAGTCCATTAGCAACCTCAATTTATTTCCTTAAATGTCTCATATTTTACACTTTCCAGTGTTTTATTTTATGTCTTGAGGTCCATTAAAAGCTGTTTGTGTGGTGTCATGTACCAAAGACACTCTCAATCCATTTTTACATGTTCATTTTCCAGCATCTCTCTGAGCCTTACCAAGAACAGGCTGTTTCTGTTGCTGTGTCTTTAAGGCTCATTAATATTAACGACCCCTCTGTTCTGATTGGCTAATCGTTTCAAGAGTGAAACGTGAGACACCACAGACCCGGCAGCTACAGGTAGGGAAACTCAACTGCTTTGAAAAAAAGCACTTTGTTAGCATATTATTTCTGGTGCTGTAGGAGGACAAATGATCATGAGCGAACCTTTGTGACGCAAACAAAGATAAGATTGCACTTTGATCCCCTAGGGGCAATTCAGGTGTCACAGCAATTGGCAAAGGTAATGTAAGAATCCTGTAAATCGTACAGGAAAAGTAACAGGAAAAGGTAATAAATAAATATAAAACTACAAAAAGATAAAACATAAAACTATAGAAAAAGTGTCTAAATTGTCAAATATAAAACTATTAAAAAAAGTGTCTGTACTTTACCGGTATACTTTGTTGACTTTTCAATCGCAATGAAAAATAATTAGAGTTTATTTGCCTTCACAGAAATGGTCGATAGAGATCATTCAGTGTGTGCGTTTAGGTTAATCAGCCACTACAATCTTGACTAACAAATTGTGGGAAACACTGAAGGTCAAAAATGCTCATCAAGCTGATTTTAAATTAGTTAATGGTACATGTTATGTTTTTCTTGATTGGGAGGACTTCAACTGCAATTTAAAAAGTGTGATACCTTGCACATTTGAAAGCTATGTCTCAAATCTAAGTTATCGCCCACACTGTGTCGGTGCAATGATGATGAATACATCGGGGATCGGCGATATCTGTGACGACAGCTGGTTGATGGGAAGATGTACACTATCACCCTAAAAGGCATTTTACAGTTCAACAGAGAGATCTGTTATTGTATGAGTTAAAAAATACCTTCATTTAAGTTTCTGTGACTCAACTGTTATCTCAGCTCACATAGGTTAGACAAAACAGAGTAGGGCTCACTTTCGTTTCCTCTGTAAACATGAGTGTACGCACATGTACATTATACTGCACACACACGCCCACACACACACACGCAGAGGTTCAAAAAGAAATTTAGGTCTGAGAGAGCGAGAGAGAGAGAGAGTGACAGAGAGAGAGAAAGAAATCACAGATCACAGCATACATAGTGTAAACGAGGTGATAACCGCAGCAGTAAAACTGGTGGATGAGGGCTGTCACCACAAGCTAGCCCTGGAGACACACAGTTTCTCTCTCTCTCTCTCTCTCTCACACACACACACACATATTTAAGCACTCTGTTCCATCTAAACTTTAATGTAAAAGATTTATAGAATCCAGACTGAGTGCCTGAAACATCTTAACTTCGAAGATTTACTACAGCAGATGTTTCACTCCGAATTTCCTGAATGGGAGTAATTCATATAGTTTTTAGCACCAATATCCCATCTGAGAAATAGTTTAGGAATAATGGAAAGGACCTTTAATGGCTTGAGAATCTTCTTATCGTCATTACAGTCATTACAATCTGTACAACACACTACATGAAAATGATTTAGGTTAAATATAACAAACTGACATTGATGTACAACAAAATGAAGTTTTAATTGACTTTGATTTTCCTTTATCAGTTCTAGTTGATCAAGTTTAAGAAGTTCATATAATTTAAATGAAGTACATCCATGCACATCCATTTCAACCCTAGTAACAAGGCCCACCACTTACATTACAGCTGAGAAGCCTCTTCATTCTTTCTGAAAAGTTTAGTTGAGTTAGTTAGTTAGAGTTGATTTGTAAGTGAAACACCTAGTAAAACTGTGCTAACCCTGTAATGTTGAAGCGATGGTTGAAGGAAGTTTTGGTTTTGGTGACAGTTTTGGTTCCAATACATGTCAAAGTACATAAACTATTCTCATTTGGATAATTTATTATGAAATAAAATTCCTATAATGGTTTAAAGGAAATCATTTCTGAACTATCACAGGGAAATATATGTAAAGTAGTCTGAAGAAAGAGAGAAAAAAACTTTGTTTCTTTTGGTGTGCTTACTACTTCACTACTGGTCACACATACCCTACATACCCTACTAAGATGGAGTACAACATCCTGGTTGAGTGCGATCTCTATTTTTATCTATTTAATTGAGCCATTACAGTGGAAATGTTGCTAAGATTTTTAAGCAACACTTCAGGGAATTTGTCTTAGTCATCCTCTGCAGAGTTGTATGCATACAACCTCAGAACTACAGTCTGAGCCTTATTTGACTTTGAGGAAACCTAGTGTAGCTTGAGCTGGCCTCCCTATGACAAAAAAAGCAAAAGTAGCGGAAAAGACCGTTAGGTCGACTGTGAATCTTTGTCTTCTCAAAGCAAACTCTCCTTTCAGAAGTAGGAAGAGGAAGCAGATGTTATCAAGTTTAAAAAGGAGGTCACTGGTTGGGTGCACAACACACAAAATGACTGTATTTCCAGAATGCTGCTGCAACACACTTTCATAATTAGTTCATAAAAGTAGAAGAGCCCAGGCAGCCGTTTATTTAAAAAATGGCAAGATTTCGTAGCTGAGAAAGTGGATGGAGTCAGCATTGTTTTAAGGGGTGAGAATGCTGGCAGTGAGAGTGGCAGGCAGCCATGATGATGGCACAATAGCCTATTCAATGACTGTCGCTAAGTTATGATTCTACTGGTGCCTTTTAGAATGCTGGGCATTTCCATGGCAATGTTAAAGAGGGCATTGGGGGTGTTGGCATTGTCGAAAGGGATTAAGCATCTCTGCGCTGTGTTTCAGCGTTTTAAACAATAAACTGATTGGCTGATTTGAAATTTGAAAGGCCATAACTGCTACACCACTAGCCCAATTTTGACAAAACTTGGGAGGGGTGGTGCATCTTGTCACTTAGGCTCGGGCGGTATCACGGTATTACGGTATACCAGGGTATTTAGAAATCCCGACGGTATGATTTTCAATACCGTCAAAAATACAGACGCTCCTCTTTCTATTAAACTGATACGGAGATGCTGTATTGAGGTGATGTATTGTAGTGCACAGCACGCGCCAGCAGAGGTCAGTCTCTACTGGTGGAACAGGCAGCTGAGCTGAGAAAGATGGCGACTGCGAGTGGTGGAGATACAGGACTAGTAAAAAAGAAAAATGCCTCGGCCCCTGTTTGGGACTATTTTGGGTTTAGTCCCGATGAAAAACGATGAGCCAGCCAACACGGACGAAGCTGTGTGCACTATTTGCCTCAAGAAAGTTGTGGCTAAAGAGGGTAACACGTCAAACCTCCATTCACACATCAAAGTGCATCACCCATTAGCTGCTGCAAAACTGAAGCCATCGTCAAAGAGTACCCCAGCCGCAGGCTCTCCAGCCACAGCCATCAAACCCACGACGAGCCTACATCAACCAACCATATCGGGTGCTTTTGCTAAATCAACAAAGTACAAAAAGGATAGCCAAAAATGGAAAACGTGCACAGAGGCAGTAGCAAGATACATAGCAAAAGATATGGTATCCTTTCACACCACAGAGAAAAAGGTTTTCCGTGAGATGGTCAAAACGTTGGACCCTCAATATGAGCTGCCTGGAAGAAAATATTTCTCTCAAAAAGCCCGACCTGTACAATAAAGTTCGGGAAGAAGTTAAAGTGCTTGTGTTGGAGGCAAGCAACTATGCTTTAACAACCGACATGTGGTCAGCAGAGAACATGGCCCCCCCTACATGTCTTTGACAGCACACTTCATCACATTTGACTGGGAACTTGAATCAAAATGCCTTCAGACCAGCTTTTTCCCAGAAAACCATACAGCCGAAAACATAAGTGAAGCCCTCCGTGAGGCACTCGAAGATTGGGGTTTAGATGAGAATAAACTAATAACCACAGATAACGCAGCCAACATCACAGCCGCGATAACGAGAAACTTGAAATGGCCATGGCTCAATTGTTTTGGGCACAATCTTAACCTTGCCGTTACAAATGCACTGGCAGACCAGAAGCAGAAGACTGAGAGGGCCCTTGGAGTATGCCGATCCATTATAGCCGCCTTCTCCCACAGCTGGCCCCGAAAGAGGGAGCTCAAAAAGAAGCAGCAAGAATTGGGACTACCGGAGCATAGTCTCATAACAGTATGCTTGGCTAATCAATATTCAATCCAAATGATAAACCTGTCCCTTGCTTAGGTTAATAAGGCTACACCTCTAATTATTAGTTAATAATTATAGCTTACATGCTTGCTTCTAGGTTTAATTAGTAATTAATAATTATATCGCGTTAGGCATATGCTTGCTTCTAGGTTTAATTAGTAATTAATAATTATATCGCGTTAGGCATATGCTTGCTTCTAGGTTTTATTTTTAGGTTATTACCTGCCTTATTCATATAGGAATCTAATAGGCCATTAAATTAATGAACGCATTTGATTGAAATAAATGTTTCATTTTGTCGTCAATAAAGGACACTTCAACTTCTGTGATTCAAATCCTTTTATGAATGAAATTATTATCATTATTATTAGGCTATTATAAGATTATTATTATTATCAACAACAGATGATCGATCGGATCATTGAACAGGCTCGAGCCATTCGACAGGCGCCAGCTGATGACAGAAGGGCAATCTCCCTGACATGGCAAGACCTTGATGTCCTTAAAGCAGTCAATGAGGGACTGAAACCAGTGAGCAACTTCACAGATGCGCTGTCGGGTGATGCTTATGTGACCAGCTCATCCATCCTCCCCATTCTCCAACTCTTAAAGCAGGACATTCTGGCCCCATCGGAAAGTGATGTGCAGTTAACGGCTCAACTGAAGTCGGGGATGTTGGCTAAGCTGGATGCCAAATATGCCAATGACTCACCAAAACTGCACCTTTGTAGACCCCCGTTACCGTGGAAAATATGACAGCAATGTGGATGAGATAAAAAGGGAGACAGAGACAGAGATGATAGCACTGGGAAGGCAAACGGTCAAGTCAACATCAGGGTGGAGGAAGGAGAGAGCGCGCAACAAGATGGGGGAGACCAGCAGCAGGCCAAGAGGAAAGAAACAACTTTGGCCAGTCTATTGGCAAGGAGAGCGGTTGCGACAACACCCGCCGTCACTATAGTGGAGCGAGCACACGCAGAGCTGGTTGTATATATGCAGGAGGACGCCATCGATACGGAGGCAAACCCGCTTCAGTGGTGGAAATTAAATGAAACGCGCTTGCCGTTGTTGTCCAGGGTGGCCCGCAAATACCTCTGCATATGTGCTTCAAGTGCAGCGTCTGAGCGAATATTCAGCACAGCAGGGAACACGGTCACCCCACAACGCTCCCAACTGAAGCCAGACAAAGTAAATATGCTTGTCTTCTTGGCAAAGAACCTAGATGATTGAGGTCCGCGTTAGATGCGCCAATAATGTGCCATTGATTCGCTTTTTCCTATTAGGCTACAAACCAGCCATAGCCCTACTTGTAGGCTAAGGATTTAATTTTTAATTAAGTTATTCAGCCTTTTTATTTGTATAAGTGGGCCCTATTTTTCTATCTTTTTTGTTCAGCCAAAATAGTCGCAAGTGTCTTTAGTAGGCCTGGGCTTAGCCTAAATTATTTTTATTCGATTTGCCATTTGTACTTTTTTTCCCTTATTAATAGGCAAGCATGGAGCTATACGCAATCAGCCAATAGGCCTATTAGGCCTACTTATTTTGTTTAAGACCAGCTTTAACTGAACATGTTACAGGCTTGCCCATAACGGTGTCCATTCCGTTCGTTTCATTTTCATTCTCCATTGAGAACATTTGTGAACAACATTGTGCATGTGAATAAAGTTATCTGAACTCCGCCAAGACAAAAGGACATTTTGAGTGCTGGCTTTTCTTTCTTCAATAAAGTTATCTGAAACATAGAAGTTGCAACTGTTTTTTATTGATGGAAAATAAAAATATAAAATAAAATGAATTTATTACAACAGGGAACTTAGCCAACAGAATAATTACTTGGAGGTAGAAAAGAATTGGCTGGTCATTTCTGCTCTATAGGTCTCCTAGCTAATCAATTAAATATGACTAGATATGGAATCATGAAAATATTGCCACATAACTACAAAAACAGTTTATTAGCCACATGATTTTATTCAACTGCCAGTCTGCCACCACATCTACTCCTGTAAACTGCACATCATCACATCATCTACCGCCCAAGCCTATTGTCACTGATTGGCCCAAGGGATGCCTGCATCATTCATGGGGGATGATCTTAGTTCTAGACAATGGGCAGCAACTTAGCGGACAGCCTGGCCAGTCTAACCCTATCACCAGGCTTCACTGGCAACTGCTTGGTTGATCAGGAACAAATCTGTATCTCAAACTGAATGAGTCAATACACTTTTAAACATTTTTGCAAAATGTGAAGTTGGTTGTTTTCCTCTCCTATTCAACATAGGAGTGACAACAAAAAGGAAAACATAACTTTACAGCGCGAGCATTGTGGTGGATTGTGGGTGTGACATGACATTTCAATGGATAAGTCTATGCATGTCCAGGCATAAATGAAAGCAAAATCAAAGGCTGGGACTACGTCTTGGCCTTGGAAAGCCCCAGGTGCAGCACTACACACTAGATAAAAGCTATGCCACTGTACAGTGAGTCATCAAAACTTGGGACAGCGTGGATGGACAACAAGAGATAAAACAAAGAAGATTTTTTATGGTATCTCTTATTTTTCATTTTAACAATACATTAGGGCTGCAACTAACGATTATTTTCATTGTCGATTAATCGATTAATCGTTGCAGCTCTACAATACATGGTTCAGTCAACCACTGCAACAGGAATTCGTCCAACCTCACCCCTTTGTTTATGTCTAAATATAACATTTTTCCTTTCACAACTGAGTCCTCACTCTCTCTGAAAGCTAGCCTACTCTGTGTGGAAAGCCTGATTGAAATACCAATCAATTAAAAGATTCAAGTATGTCAATCCTGTGGTCTATAAACAGTCCAATCAATATTTGAGAATATTAACATGTGATGTGATTAAGATGTAAAATCAGGAGACGCTACACATACAATAAATGCAAAAAACCTATTCATATTCCCAGAAAATCCTGTGACAGCACTTTATCAACCTTACTATCTTTCCCAATCCATTCTCAATTTTATATTTTGATGGCATTACAGTCTTAGGAGACAGTTGTTCATGTCCACATATTGATTAGGCTGTGGTACAACATAAAGCTGAAACGATTAGTCTATTAATCGTTCGACAGAAAATTAATTGATCATAATTTTACAATCGATTAATCATTCACTGATTAATCATTGGCCAAGTAAAAATACCAAACATTTGCTGGTTACAGCTTCACAAATGCTAAGATTTGCTGCTTTTCTCTGTTTTAGGCCTATATCATTATTACATAATACTTTAGGGTTTTTTGGCTGTTAGCCAGACTAAGTAAGCAATTTTAAGAATCGCTTTGGGCTCTGGTAACTTGTGATGGTCATTTGTTATTATTTTTGACATTTTATAGACTAAAAGATGAATCAAAAAAATAGTCGATAGATTAATCGATAACAAAAATAATCGCTAGTTGCAGCCCTAGTAGAACATAGGAGAAACATATCGATTCTTAAATTGATTTCTTTTTCCTTTAAAAACAAAGCTAGACCTTCTGAAAGCCACAGTGGGTAGTTCAAACCCACACAACATGTGTCACATGTCACCCTACATCAGAGGTGTGCAGCTCTAAGACCCGTCACAGACATGGTGCCAACGAACTGCAGTCTGAAACTACCTGTGGTTAACTGTACAGTCTCCAATCCCACACCACGCCTGCACCAGTGCAGGGAACTCCCTTTTTTGTCAGTCAGTCAAAATATCTCCAAATTCTCCAGCCATTTTTACTCATTTACTTGTCAAACTTATTTCCAGAATAGAAAAAAAACATAAAAGGAGCAATAAGTAAAATTTTTACTAACGATGGAGGACGGTCCTACGAGCAAACCACCGGCATCGCAAGGCTTAAGCCTAAGCCTCGTTCTCAAGCCAAAGGCAAAGAAGTATTACAATTAGAGTCTTTTGCATCGTGGTAATTTACCTCCTCAGTAGATGTTTCTGTGGATCTCTGCTCTAATTAGCTAGCTTACTGGTCTCTATTGTGAAAATGTGACTTTATTGTTTGTGTTATTTACAAGCGACTGTGCCTAAAGGGTACAGGAGGGCTGGGAGGGCTGTGCATAGGAAGAGAGAATTCCATTGATGATAGTTGATTAGCTCCCACATGTCCTGCACTTGGCTGGTGTTAATTTCCCACCCTGATGCTCGATGATAGTCCTCTCTAGATCTAGGGTACACACCCTAGCCTGATCACAACATCAGATCTGTGAGGATACAGCTGACGTCAGGCAAAACACTCAGCCTTGATGAGTATTGATTTTATTTTTAAAAATGGGAATAGGCAGTTCACTCTTTGCAAGTGTTTTCTTGGGATGTTTTTTTAGAATAAAGATGGGGAAAAGAGACAGGAAAGCAAATAGGGAAAAGTGTGACAGAATAGCCTGAGCCGAGGGTCAAACCCATCACTGATATGTGGTATATCTGGTAGAGATATAACACTTAACTAATATAATAGATATAACTCTTAATACAACTAAACTCAGTACCAAAGAGTACCAAAGAAATCTGAGAATTGTAAAGTCTTCTTGAAAAAAGGATTCATAGTTTCTGTAAAGTAAATGCACCATTAAAATACTTCCAGAAAATAATCTTTATGATTGAAAACATAATTACTTCACATAGTTTAGCTATTTTTATCTACAAACTACAAAAATTGCTCATGTTTGGTTCCATTTTAGACAGTCACAGTTGTCTTGCACACAGTCAGCTAAATAAAAAGTAGTAGTGATGTTTCAATAAAAAAATATTAACATTATAATGGCAGCATAAGGCACTATCACCATTGATTCCAATTACAGTCAGCTGAGAAGTTGACCCAGGTAAGATGGCTGCCATATGGTCCCATTCCAGAATAGGAATTATGTATGACATGTCCCGTCTACTGTTATATCTCTATGGCACATACTGTGTAACTGCAACGTTGTGGGTTAGAATCCAGCCTGGGACCTTTGCTGCACGTCACCCCTGCCCCCCTCTTTCCTTTCCCTCTACTGTATATATAACTATCAAATAAAGCCAAAATGCCAAACAATAATCTAAAATTATGCTATGTCCTCCAACACATTAAGCTACCAGGACAACCCCAACTCTAGGTAATGTGGGTAGGCAGATAATTAGGCAAATCTTGATCCTGCAGTGTCATGCAGCTACTGCAGTGTTTTCTCCGGCAGGGTAGGGGATTACCAGCAAATGAAGAGAGGCCTTCCAGTTTAAAGGCAGCCTAGAGCTGCTGTACCACACTGGGAGCTAGATGGTATTCCTACTAATCTCCTTTGGCCAGGAATAACTACAGGCGTGTGGTTTCTTCGGGGTTTGATTCACACCTGCGTTGCACTGGCATACTCAGTTCCTTATGTCTCTTTCTAAAGACAAAGTGCTGGAATAGATTGCACAAAATTACCCAAGACCGGGGGTCTTGGGTAATAGTGAAATTTAGAAGAGGAAATGGGTAAACCAAAAAGATGATAAGGAACAGAAATGGCAAACTCAGTCAATCTAAAAGCCTCATCTGTACGTCAGTTGAAGCAGTCAGCCGTATCGCAATGCTGTACTATTTGAATTATTTTTTTTTTTTTTTACTCAAAACTGAGTTACCCACATATTCATGATCTTTGAATGCCAATTTATGCTTGTGTGGTGATACTTTTCAAAAAATTACATTTTGGGGTTAAATATTTTAAAACATAGCCGTCAAAACTGATGCTCAACAGCTCGTAACTGCACTCCACCCAGATAAAACCTTGTTTACAAGTTCAGACATCGCCACAGACAAAACAGCGCCATTACGTTACTATAACTATATCAATAGGTTAAGCGTTAACTGTAGTACCTTAATATAAAACCTAAAACAAGGTTACGAATAACACAAGTTACGTTTTTACTAAACAAAGTAAGGTATAAGCCTGCTTATACAAAAGGGAAAGCCTACAAAACGTTTTATATTCCAGGACAAAAATCATCACACGCTAATAAATGGGCAGTTGGTTTGGCCTAGTGGGGTTTTGTGGTCTGTTTTCCTCTTGCTAATTTACAAGCCTGTGATTGTTATATTTAACGTTACCTCCGCCAAGGAGGTTTGTTTTCGGTGCCGTCTGTTTGTCTGTTTGTCAGCAGGATTACGGAAAAACTACTGGCCCGATTTTCATGAAACTTCGTGGAAGGGTGTAGCATGGGCCAAGGAAAAACCCATTTACGTTAAATTTTGGAGCGGATCCAACTCATGAACAAGCAATTCGTAGAAGACTGGACTATTGGCCTTGGCGGAGGTCTGCGCTCTCCCGAGTGCCCTTCTAGTTTCTGACTCATTTCCCCACCTCATGACAGCGCTATGTTATGATCAATTACATGGTATTGAACGGGTTGGTGCCTGTAGAGCTGGGTACTTACCGTGGGCGGCGACCCGTAGCGTTAGTGTCCCAACCACAGCCAAAACAAAGGCGATTCTGCTCGTTTTCGTCGCCTCCATGTTCCAGTTAGTCACTCACTGCCTGTTTTCTAACAGGAGAGGGAGAATGTGGCAAAAACCTACTTGAATTTGTTAAATGCGACGTCGCAAGCCCACTACGCCTGCCTTTTTCTCGCCGCAGCAGCTGCGCATGGCGTTTCCCGAAATCAGCTACAGGATAGTTTGTCGGTGATTCGTTGGACGCGAAGACAGACAGGCGAGTGTCACTTCCAACCTGGATAAGACCCGCCTACTTTCACCCCCCAAAAAAACAAAAGGAAAGAAAGAACTTGTGTGGATGGCGTAGACATCTGCTGCCTTCACGTGCTCCTTGTAAAATCGTTTTTTTTACATTTTCGAAGTCGTAAATCCGAATTGTCACGGATTCAAATGTTTTTCAATGGAAATAAGTATAAAAATGGCACTTTTGGGGCGTTATTTTATTTTAGAAATGAAGTGGAACAAAGATAATTTGTGCTGCAGCAGAATATGAAGAGGAGCAATGTAGCCTACATCAGGTATGATGCACAATCACATCGGTGTATCACATCGGTCCATCCCTAACATCAGGCCTGTATTTGATGTTTTTTTTTGTATCACATATCTTTATTGATTTTGAACATGTATTTGATGTTTTAATTAATTTATTAGCTAAACGTAATTGTATACGCATGCCAATTAAAATTTGAACTGGAGTGAAAAAAATCAACATACAACAATACTAATTGCTTGAGATAGAATGCTGCAGAGAGCATGTAGAGCATGTCAATAACTGGTAGTAACGATGATGCAATTGTATCCCATGCAAATAATTAGCATTGTTGTATGTTTCTGTTTTCACTCTTTGTTTAGGCCCAACTTTTAGCTGCCACACGTTTTTGTTTTAAATAATTTAAGACATCAGTTACATGCCTGACATGGATTTTCTCCTCTTCATTCTGTCACCGCAGCCCAAAATAACACTGTGGTGCTTGATTCCTGGGGTCCATTTTGTTACTATTTCCGACCAGAAGCACTTTAATGCGTGCGATGTGAGAAGTAGGAGCTTACAAGGAGCACTTAAGGCAGCAAGATTTTGTTTGTTGGGTAGATCATGTGAGGCGAAGTCGAAAATCCGATATTTCCGACAGTACCTGAAGGCAGCAAGAATTGGCTGTTGACGCTTACTACGTGTTACAGTAATGTCATTACTTTTCCCAACGAGTAAGTTACTATTCATTTTCAGTAATGCTATTGTAGGCTACTCACCCATAAAAATAAATTACGTTTGTGAAAAAGTGTGTTATTTTTTGCTATGAATGTAAATTACATTCATTCACTCCTATATATGTTTATAGTTCTGCTGTGTATTTGTATAGTATCCTAAAATTTATTATAGGATTTCTACTGGTCAACGGCCCATGAATGGACCTTTCCTGGTCTATTGATTCTTATTAGAACAATCATAACATGCCATTACAAACATATACATCTTAACTCAGCGCTGGATGTGTTACAGCTTCTCAGTGGGATACTTCCTCAGTCCTGACGTCAGCTGGATTTGTAATATTTCCTCCCCATCCCAGCCTCACTGACGCACTCGCATATCAGCTCTTCAGCAGCGTCCTGAGGTGAGTTACACATGAGAACACTAAACTTACAGGCAATATGAAGCATGTAGGAGACAAAATGTGTTATAATACTGATGACCACCACATTTATACACACTTCAGTTTAGTTCAACAGCTGTGTGTGTGTGTGTGTGTGTGTGTGTGTGTGTGTGTGTGTGTCCTGCAAATTATCTCATGTGTAATCTTGTGAGGGAAGAAATCAGAAAGCCCAGCCTTGCTGTATATGTCCTCACATTACATTACATAGCCTGTACATTCCGGTCTCCATGTTATGTAACAGAAACATTCTTGCAAATAGCTAGTGTGTCTAAAAAAATGTCTGATTCGTTCAGATGAAAACTGTGAAATGTGTCACAGAGAAATATGCCGGTTGCTTTTGATGCTGGAAAATAACTAAAAACTTGTCATTTCACTATAGGATGTCACTTGGCAGACATCTGATATGTCTTCTCCTGGGAATAAACAGACTTTGGGAGTGGTTAATATATTCAATTTACTGGGATTACTGGATTACATTTATAGAGAGTTTAAACCAGGGGAGATTTCCCTGTCCCAAGGAACTGATAATATTTGAGGTTTGAATAGCTTTAGGCCCACTTCAGGCCAAAGCCAGTGAATCATAGCTAAGCCATGCATTGAATGTGTTCACAGTCACAGGCCATCTCGGAGTTGTGAGCTCTGCATGGTGTCGAGTCACTTTCATCTTACAGAGTGGAGAATCTGAAAGTATTACAGCCAGGACACAAAAAGAAAGGTATTTATTTCCCTGTGCTAACTAGGACCCAGACTGAGTGAAACATATTGCTACTCGTGACATGTGCAGGGGCGGACTAAGTGATTTGGGGGCCCAAGGCAAAAACAATAGCAAAAGCAATCTATACATTTACTCCAAGTATGCCAAGTATGCATGTAAAGGCTGGACAGGAACACTAGAGCTGATCTCTCCTGACTGAGAAAATAATGATACTCACATGGCGTCACTCACCATGTTTTGATTCTGGTCATCATCCTCCTCATCTTCATCGTCATCACTATTTCTAATATTTACTTCCCCTTGACTCTCAGCATCAGTTGGCATGGCAACACATTCACCACCATTGTTTGGGCTGCTACCTGTGGTGGAGCTAACCTTTCCTTCAGTAGAGCTTGTGGAGATTAGAGGAAGTGATAATGTTGCTAGCAGCAGTTTATTCTTTGATGAAACAGTAGTTGACAAAACATCTATTGTCTTCTCTCTTTTTTGGTTCTTCTCTGCCAGTTGGGTAATTGTTCTTGGTTTGTTTTGCTTCTCTAGCAGCAACTGGTGCAGTAGGAAAATAGACAAAAACAGGTTAAATTGAGGAAACATACGTTTAAATGTTTATATTATCTGGCTGCTGTTGGAGTTGGAGACCCGCCAGAAGTCAGTCTGTGCTCCATTTTAGGTCCTAATCCATAGTCCATTATCCATACTTTAAGAAGTCTGTTTCAAGCTTCCACCCTGCTGAACTGTCCTAGAGCAAGACACTGAATCCCTTCCAGCTCCGGGGACACTGTTCTGTAGTTGACCTGACCTTTGACCTCCCTGTGTAGGGGGACAAGCGAAAAGAGAATTTCCCCATAGGGGTCAATATAAATATAAATATAATATAGTACAATGTAAATAATAATAAGTATCACATTGTCATTACAGTATTACTGTATATGGACAACAATGATCATAATCAGGGCTTATTACACTTTCTGAATATGGGCCTGAACAGAAGAGGCAGCCTACCTGCATTAGTGCTGCATACTTAAATTTAAAAAGTCTTGTATAATTAACAAGGGAATACGACTCATCGAGAATTCATAAGATTCCTTCCCTAAGATTAGAAGCTGGAAAATGAAACATTTCTGTTCGATGTTATACTAGACCAAAGGAAGAACAGCTGTCACCTCAGTGCCGGCTAATGGGGATCCCAATAAACATGATATACTGATACTGTCATGAGGTGGGAAAATGAGACAGAAAATGTAATGATATTGATATTTATGGGCCTCGATACCTCAATATTTCCAAAACAGGAAATATACCAACATCCTCGGTCCCTCCTAAAAAATCATTCTGGATTTCAGTTAAACAGATCAAACTGTCCTAAGTCATATTGATAGCTTTTGTTTAATTCTATTTTTCATGAATATAGCAGGCGGCTGTTTGGCTAAGCACAGTGAGGAGCAAACAAGGCGAGGATGAGAGGCTAGAGAAAAGACAAACCCAGGAGTATTACATGTCACACGGCTCAATGTTGTTTTACACAAAGAGTAGTAAGTTCAATAGTTGTCAACACCCCCACAAGCCAAGATTTCAAAACTTTCCTGGAATCTTTCAGCAATGTCCTCAGTGACGTGTGTGTGTGTGTGTGTGTGTGTGCGCGCGCGTGTGTGTGTGCGTGTGTGCATGTGTGTGTGTGTGTGTGTGTGTGAAATTCAATGAGGGCTGTCAGTGCTAAACAATGCACCCCATACTGTAGTGCAGACACACCCATATCTAAGACTAAGGAACTAATGGTGTATGTGTGTGTGTATGCATATGTGTGTGTGTGTGTGTGTGTGTGTGTGTGTGTGTGTGTGTGTGTGTGTTACACAGTATTGATCCAAACCAGCTGTCAGTGTGTCCACAGCTCACTATGCGGGTCCCCTCTCTTCTCGCCTTAGTAATAAAATACCTATTGGATGAGAAATGCATAGTGGAGCGACCTTGGAGCCTTTCACTCCAATGAGGAATCTATGAAAGGAATCTATATGAAGACATGAAGGCAGAGTAGGTTTATTTATGTGGTTGGAGCAGTTTTTGCTATTTCAATCAGTCCTGTGCATTAAACAAATCCAAGAAATGTCAAGATTCAGTGACAGTTTTTCTGACCAAACAAGAAACAGTTTGTTGTAGTTGTCAGAGCGTCTGCCTCTTTAAAGGAAAAATCCACCCTGAAACACTTCCACACTGTTTGGTGGTGTATTTTTGTTATTCCCACGGATAATTGGCCAAACACAGATGACGTCAAGACAGAGGTGTGATCAAGTCCCAAGTCTAAATGTAGAACACCAAGTCAAGTCAGAGCAAATCAAGAGTCCAGAATCAATTTAATATCTTAAAGAAAACAAAATAGGAAGCTTCATGAGTTTGATTTCTATAATAGGTTTCAACTTCAATAAATGCAATCATTCCATACAAATTCAGAAAACAGAATGTAAATTTAGTTGTCTGGTGTAAAAAATCTCTTAACTTTACATTTCTTCTCTTTTGCCTTTTGTCAAGACTTTAGAAACCTTTTGAAGTCATCAAAGCACAAGTCAAAGTCAAGTCCCAAGTCACCAGAACTCAAGTCAAGTCAAGTCTCAAGTCTTCTCTTAATGCATCAAGTCAACTCTAAAGCAATTAAAACTGTGACCCCAGCTCTGCGTCAACATATTTCCAGTGCAGTGATAATGGAATTTAATAAGAGACAAATCTAAAACATCAACCGTAAACATTAGATTTTGGTGTCAGTCCCTCAATCAAAGAGCAAGAGCTTCTTTCTAGACACAACATTTTGCACTGACGTTCAAATAAGAGAGAGAATTACATCATAGAAGAGGAGGAGATACCAATTTCTCCACTGACAGTAGCCTTAATAGACCATAATGCAAAGCAGCCACAAGACATGTTGTTTTGCATAAGGAGTAGGTACAACTCTCATTGGCAACGACAACTTGTGCTATCGTAATTGCTCTCTCCGCCTATACTTAAAAAACGAACTAAAATTTGGCTGATATTAGATATCGGATTCTTCAATAATTTAGCAAACAAGTAAAACCACATTGATGAATATATTTGTATTACTGGAAGAGGAAGAGCATTTTACAACCACTCGTTTCAATATTTGAGAAAATATATTCACAGCTAACACACCCATTCTCTGGGGGTTGTTGAAAGTCATTCTGGTAAATAGAGGAAATCACTCACTGAAATAGGAGTAGACGAGGCAGATTGAGGGAAAGTGGGTGTTACAAAAAGGTAAATTAAAACGCTTCATCACAAAATAACTCCTGGAATGCACTGAACATCATATAGATGATGTATTACAGTGTAAGTGCCTCCAAGGGTGGAGTTCTCCTTTAAAGGTTCAAAGACCAACAAAAAGACCCACATTTTAACCAGATGAAATACATTTAGACCAGACACAGAATCTGATGAAAGCGTTGAATGAAGTGTTGAATGTGGAATTCAATCAGACACTAGGGAGCTCCACATCACAACAGACAGTACTGAGCTAATGATGAGCGTTTTGCCAGGCTGTACCATGGGCAACGTGTCGCTGTCCCTTCTCTAGAGCTGCAAGTTTTGGCTGATATTTAACAAGACCTTTCATAACATTGCCATGGTGAGATGCCATTGGGTTTTTTTTAAACCAGTGGGCAACAAATCACCAGTGTCTAAGAAACTGAAGCCATGAAGCAGGATGGTGAATGTAACTGACAACAGCAACAGCCAATCTCTGTCTGAAATTCTAAAACAGGATTGAAAAAAGTTCCAAAGGCAACAAATGAAACCAAATCATTTGTATTCAAACCTTCTACGCACTCTCATCTTTCTATTTTATCATTTTCCAACTGCAAATTAAGTGGTTTGTCTGTTTAGTATTCTTTTGCTGCATAAATATGAGTGTTAGGTACAAGTGGTAGGTAGTGAAAAATTACATTCTCATAGACCTAAGCAATAGCAGCTGTAGCAGGAATAATAAAACAATATAACGATCAATTTGAGTGTCTGCCCACTTGTCCGCTCTCATTCATTCTATCTCTCTTTGTCTCTCCAGTTCTTTCCTTGTTTTTTCTTCATCTCTCTCTGTAATCTTTCCCATCTTGATCATCCTAAGTGTATTATGGTATCTGCTCTGAATAAAAGTATGTACTGAAACATCAAAACTTTGATTTGCTGTGAAATTGGGTTGTCTTTGCACACAGGCCAATTTTTTATTTATTTATTTCTCTTGGACCCACTTCATTCAGGTGTGTTATTTGTGTGTGTGTGTGTGTGTGTGTGTGTGTTTGTGTGTGTGTGTGTGTGTGTGTGTGTCTGCACAGATATGCAGTGTGCTGAAAACAACTTGGTCTCCCTCCTGATGAGTGTGGTGGTTCTGATCATAGGTAGAAGTGGTGGTGTGTTTTTTTTTGTGTGTGTGTGTGTGTGTGTGCGCGCGCGCGTGAGTGTGCGTACAAGACAGATATTTTATTCTATTTACTTTTTCCTAACATTGAGTGTGTCTCTCTCCTCTCCTCTGTAGGCTCAGGCAGGTGTGTAAACGGAGACACACACCCACCCACACACACACACACACACACCCCAGGAGAAGGTCTGATCACCATGCGACTTGAGCCTCTCCTCCAACAGTGATGCCTGCCTCCGGCCCCTCTGCCCCTCTGCTGTGTGTTCTGGTGTGTGTGTCGGTGTGTGTGCGGGCGCTGCAGCGGTCGGAGCTGCGCCTGGCCTATGTGACCCAGCACAGCCTCTACTACTGCACCTGCGTCCGGGACCCGCACCCCTGCAGCCTGCTGTCCCCCGCGGACTGCAGCTGCAAGGACCTCCCACTCTCCACGCTGCACCACCCCCAGCCACACTCTTCACCTCCCCTACACCTCCACGCCTCCTCACACGCCTCCTCCCCCGTTTTCCGAGCAAGACGTCTCACCGTCTGGTACACGTCGCCGTCCAACGCGGCGCACCTGCTCAACAACTCGGAGGTGAGGCACCTCACCCTGATCCGCTGCGGTCCTGGGGGGTCCAGAGTGCCGTCGCTGTCCCAGGAGGGGAATTTTGCCGTGCAGCACCTGGAGCGACTGACGGTGGCGTATCTGCAGTGGAAGCCGGCTCCGGACCGGGACAGGGACAACAGGAACACAGACTCAAATACTGACCCAGAGACGGAGAGGGGCGGCCACAGGGACACAGATAGACACACAGACGAGGACAGAGGGGACGGAGACACCAACATGGACTCAGAAGCCCCGGCCTTGACCCCCTCCTCACCCCAGATCCAGGACATCTTCCTGGGCAGGGAGCTCGGAGCGGCGTATCACGAACAGGCCCGGCTGGGGATCATTCACTCCTCGGTGCTGGAGTGGGGAGCGGCGGTCAAGGCCTACACGGTCCAGACTCACATCGACAGTAACGGAGCGCTGCCCTTCCCTAACCTCCACCTGTCCAAGCTGCCGGAGACATCCAGCATATATGTTTCTTTTATATACTGATGCCAAGTTGTCTTTTTAGGGAAGTGGAAAGTGAAGGACTTGATGGATTGCAAAGTTTGGTATCACTTTGTTCCGATAGTCCACTGTTGACTCTCAACAGTGTATCAGTAGATATTCAATAGTGTATCAGCTGACTGTCGTCAAGAATTGTTTCAACAGACTATCTGCTATTTTCAGCTGACTATCGACGAATGTTCGACACTGACAAACTATGTAATTTATGTCATCTATCTAAGTTGATTGTCAAGTACATCTGCTAAAATTACTATCAATAGACTCTTGGTAGACTGTCAACAACTTCAGTTAAGGTTAAGGTTAAGGTTAGTCACATAAAAGAAATGGGTAACGGTTAACGTTAGGGTTAGGTTTAATTTAGCGACATATAAAAACATTTAGTTAGGGTTATCGGACAGTAAGGCTGTTGACTCATACAACAATGCCATAATTCAATCCTGATAGTCAGCAGAAACTCAGCTGATGAAGTCTATTGATCAGCACTTGAGATGCCTCTTACAGTCTACTAGTGGTTGGTTGAATACAAATTACTTGCCTGTTGAGACAAACCTTGTTGACAGTCAACTGACATATTGTAGAGAGTCAACAGTGGACTCTCAAAATAGTGTAGTCCTATAAGAGGCAGTGGATCCAGTGTTTAGGGGACTGAGCTTGCAAACAAACCCTTTCTTGATCCCCAGTACATTTGAGGGTTTTCTGTGGCACGGCTACGCTTTTTTTTTTTGTTTACATTTGGCATATGAATAATCCCTCTGAGCTGGGATATTAACTGGTCACTAGTTTACAGATTATATCAGTACTTAAAGTTAGACACAAGTTTCCACAAACTGACATTTGGAAGAAAAAACAAAAGCAAACAAATCTTCTCTCTATATATCAGCATGTTAGAAGGTGTCAAGGGCAATATGCATCAACAAAGGTGTTTTTTAACCTGCATTCAGTTTCAACTGTCAATATGGGCCAGCAGGGCGGCTAGTGGTTAAAGAGACCGTCCCTCAACCGGAGGACCTGAGTTTAAACCCCCAAACCCTCGCCCAGCTGAAGTGTCCTTGAGGGAGACACTGAATGCCTTTGACCTCCTTGTGGAGGGGAAAAAGCACAGAGAATTTACCTCCAGGGATCGATAAAATGTACTATACAACTACTTTTTCTTCTTCTTCTTCTTCTTCTTCTTCTTCTTCTTCTTTTTTTTCTTCTTCTTCTTCTTCTTCTTCTTTTTCTTCTTTTTCTTCTTCTTCTTCTTCTTCTTCTTCTTCTTCTTCTTCTTCTTCTTCTTCTTCTTCTTCTTCTTCTTCTTCTTCCTCCTCCTCCTCCTCTTCTTCTTCTTCTTCTTCTTCTTCTTCTGTTTCTTCTTTTTCTTCTTTTTCTTCTTCTTATTCTTATTCTTATTCTTCTTCTTCTTCCTCCTCCTCTTCTTCTTCTTCTTCTTCTTCTTCTTCTTCTGTTTCTTCTTCTTTTTCTTCTTTTTCTTCTTCTTATTCTTTTTCTTCTTCTTCTTCCTCCTCCTCTTCTTCTTCTTCTTCTGTTTCTTCTTATTCTTATAATAATAATCATTATTGTTGTTATTATTATTGTTATTAGTATTACTATTGTGGTTGTTGTTGTTGTTATTAGTAGTTGTAGTACTATCTCAAAGAAATACAAAACGCATGTTTGTTGCCAAATTCAACCACAAGATGGCAGCATACACCAGAGTGAGTCAAGGAGTGTGAACTTACTGTGAGAAGTGCTGAGGATCTGACCTAGGGGAAAGTATACTGATGCCATAAGCACAAGATTGTAGTGCTGATTTATATGGTTGCAAGTTACTTATCAAAACTCTCAAGGAATCCAGTAAAGCCAGAGCAGCAAATTTGTCATGACACATTTTAGCACTTTGAAACTTTGTGCAGAAAGATACATGCCATCATGCAAAGAGTTAAGAAAGCAGAGGGTAATATTTAATGATCATAGTTCAAAAATTAAAATAAATAATGTCAGCTGTTGTTCATAATAAAGGCGCTTCAAGACTGATGTTAATCTATTTGTCTGGTATGCTCGCGAATTTGAATGATAATAATAGCTAACTTATTTTTTTCATTTACATAGTCTATTTTTCTCAATAATTGTCCCTTAAGAAATCATCAACAAGAAGTACATATGATAAAATGGGCACAAACATGATTATTAAACAATGATGTGACAGTATGCCTAATTATATGATCTTGATCTTAGTATAGGGCGTATAAGCTAGGCCTATGTCTTAAATGTCTACTAGATCAGGTAATATATTGTGGGCACTTAAGGGCAAACCCACCTGTCATTACCACTTTCTTACTTGCAGAATAGTTGACATAGTATAGTAGACATAAATCTCTGACATAAATGCATATGAGGAGTATCAAACTTAACCACATAAACGCAGAATTTAAAGGAAAAAAATGAATGCTTTTCTGAATTTTTCTGTTTCTATTGGTGGTTGTTTGCCTCATGATGATCATAGTCAGTTTATTTACCACTACATCACTGATGAGGAACAAACCACTGCATTAGGCTCCATATTGAAACCTCACGCAGTCTACAGCTACATTTGACAATTTGATAATGAAATCAGATTTGTGTTTAAATAGGCTATGCGGTGTGTGTGTGTGTGTGTGTGTGTGTGTGTGTGTGTGTGTGTGTGTGTGTGTGTGTGTAGGTGTGTGTTTGTGTGTGTGTGAGAGTGAGTGACACCTGCTAGAGTGCTGCTTATTTGCATGATAAACGTGCAGCCCGTCTTGTTAAGCGCCGTGTGAATGCAGACTGATGCAGCCTGTTGATCCCGCACCTGAGAGGTCAGCGCCAACCCCACACACACCGGGGGTAATTACCGGGGAAATCACCACCAACCGGCGGCTCGGTGGCCCCCAGACGGCCGCACGGCACGGCAGCCCTGCTCTCAGCAACCGACGACGGTGGGCGGATCGGCCCGGCACACAAAGACCGGACCGCTTTAAGGCGCTCTCCTTATGGAAATAAGCCGTAAAGGTTGGGGTGAACTCTGACCTCCAGCTGGAGATCATCTGAAGGCAAACAACCACCAATAAAAACAAAATCAATTACATTTTCAGCTTGATACTTATGATGTAAGCTATACTATGGATTTACATCATAAATATGTATGTCAGTCTAAAAAGGTGGGCAGGCCCGAGCTAAATAATAAGGCGAATTGACTTTAGGTGGGTTCACCCTCCTCTGCATCCCTGCAAGTGAGTCTATAACCGCGCTGCTGCGGTCTCCTTACCGGCAGTTTAGCACTAAAACATTTTTATAATCAGACGTTATTGTTCGCCGCCTCCTTGTGGGAGATGCGCCCATGTTCATTTTTTAAAAGGGCAAATCAGCCATAATTCAGTTTATAAACTGCAGCGCGCAGGGGAGAAATGCCTGGATGAATATTCATTAGGGCCCGCCCGAACTGCCACGCTCGGTGATTCATTAGGCATATGTAAATATCACTCACTTTAATTGCCCCTAAACTGACTCAACATAATGTTGTCATTAGCAAATTATTACTTATTTGTGATACTAATGGTACGGTATGGCGCGCAGTGCTAAAGCTCCACATATATGATTGCAATTACAGCTCTTTTTATTCACAGGATGGCGGTGGCGGATTCTGATGGATCGACTGTTCAGTGTGTGTGTGTGTGTGTGTGTGTGTGTGTGTGTGTGTGCGTGCTCTGTAATGTGCCAACAATTAAATCCACTGACACATGGATGAGCGACTTAGTCAATCACTGCCGCCGATCCCAGCCATCAGACACAGACACAGACAGAAAACACACACACACACGCACACACACACACACACACACACACACACACACACACACACACATACACACACACACACACACTGAACACAGGCAGGCTCCGTTTGGGAATTTAAAAATATCTCTCATCTGGATTGGCTTCAAAAATTAACTGAAAATAATTTCCTCTTTCTATCTCATTATATTTAGTTTCTTTCAATTATTGTTACTGAAAATGACTGAATAAAATGAATTAAAGAGGAAAAGAATGAATTAAAATGAACTTAAAAAATAGAAATGCATTTGTACTGATGCCACTGGGGGAAAAAAATCCTGTTTTAAAAACTCACACCACTAAAAGCAAAATGAATGGGTAAGTAGCCTACATGTTGTAACTACATAATTATACAATAAGAGAATTATGGAAGAGGAATAAACTGGGCATAATGGATCAAAACAGATGTGTGTGAAGAAACATCCAAGACAATCAAAATGTGACCATCATGAGTGAATATTAATGTAATTGCTTTTCCTCATAAAGAAAAAAGAACATACACACTTTTAAATATGATTACCACTAGTTCTGTAGGTAACTAAATTATTCACAAACTGGTGTTTAAGCAAAGTCCAATCCAACTGGACTATGCATGAAAATAAGATCTTTGTGAATGGAATTATTCACAAGAGAACTGATATCAACAATATTGACTCTGCAGTGTGATTATGCACAGAATTTTATATATTTTGATATTTAGAGATCGCTGTATATCTTTAATGTTTATATATGTCTTATATCAAAATAAGTTGTTAAGCTGTTTTCATTGTGGGGGTTTTTTTGGGGGTGGGGGGTGGGGCATTTCTATTAAAAAAACAAGAGGAATGCTCCGTTTATCCTATGTTTCAAAAGATGTGCTCTGTTTTGATATTGTTTTAGTGTCTGGCAAAGTATGTTTAGCCAGTCTCAAATATGTTAGAATATCTGACCATATTCAAACATACAGTATTCCTGAAAAAAGAAAATCTCATCAAAATTCATACAGATGAGCCCAATACACTCCGCTTTCCCAAATTCTTTCCATTGCAATAGTTCTTCTTAAAACTATTCTAATGTACGTCTCTCCTCAAAAGTGTCTCATTTCATGCTCATCTGAGGAATGACTGTCTGGGATCAATGGTACAACACTGTCTGTCTTTACAGTTACTGTATGTGAAGGATCTGTTAAACACAAAGGAACTTTAGCTTTGGGAAAGCCGTCCTGATTCCCTAACCTGCCGTTTGTCGACCGCAGCATCAGATTTCTGACATTTACCCAAATCTTCTGAAACGAACCGCTCCATGACTCACCCTGAAACCGGAGGCTCTCTGACATCTTTGAAACAAACTACTGCTGCATTAAAAAAAAAAAAAAAAAACAATCCCTCCCTGCCTGTCACAGTCTGCACAGCCTCCACAACACAAAGCTGTTTGGAGTTGTTTTATAGAGCCAGCAGCAGTTTGAAACAACAACCATGACAAAACAGGCCCACAAAACAGAGGGAGAGAGAGAGAGAAAGAAAGAGAGAGTGAGAGAGAGACAGATAATGACTGTGTGTGTTTGTGTGTGTGTGTTTGTGCGCGCGTGTGTGTGCGAGTGTGTGCATCTGTGCTGGGAGAGAGAGAGGTATAAAGCAAAAAGAGAGAGCCAGAGAGAGAGAGAGAGAGAGAGAGAGAGAGAGAGAGAGGACAGAGAGAGTGTGAGGAAGCTAATAAAGTAATGTGATGGATGATCTCCCTTTTCCCAGAGGGACCAGCACCATGTAAATTGGCCCACACAATGCATTATGGATAAGGCAGTTGAGATTATAGCTTGTTAATGTGTCCCTCCCTCCTCTCCTCCCTCCTTTCCTCCCACCTCTCCCTCCCTCTTCCTCTCTCTCTCTCTCTCTCTCTCTCTCTCTCTCTCTCTCTCTCTCTCTCTCTCTCTTCATCCCTCTGCTTCTGTTCAGGCAGTGACATGGTCACCTCATTGTGGGGGCGCGTGGGTCTTTTAGGTGCAGATGGAGAGGGAGAGGAGAGGAGCTGCAGCGATCTGCCAGGCATTGTCGAGTAAGTTTGTGTGAGTGTGTGTGTGTGTGTGCGTGTGTGTGTGTGTGTGTGTGTGTGTGTGTGTGTGTATGTGATAGAGAAGGAGGATATGTAAGCTGCTTAACTGTGTATGGGTGTGCGTCTGTGAGTTTGTGTGTGTGCACGCATTTGTGCATATGAGTATTTGTGTGTGTGTGTGTCTGTGTACGTGTGTGTGTGTGTGTGTGTGTGTGTGTGTGTGTGTGTGTATGTGTGTGTGTGTGTGTGTGTAGTGTGACAGGGAGCCAGCCACCAGGCAGCCAGTAGAGACAGTTAGTCGGCAGCGGCCGGGGCTGTGGACATATGTCTCCTCCCTCACCCGCCCCGCACCCCCCTCCGTCCTCCTCCGGGGGTGCCAACACCCCACCACCCCCCACCCTCCGAACCCCCCACCCCACCCACCCCCACCTTGCAGGCCTGTCCAGGGACCTGTCAGGCCATCTGTTGAAGCAGGACTAGAGGAACTAACTGTTAGCATGGTTATGTAGCTAGCCTGGCTGACGCTAACTAGCAGGGGCATTGTAAGCGTGTGTGTGTGTGTGTGTGTGTGTGTGTGTGTGTGTGTGTGGGCTGGGGTGGAGCTGGTACATGTGTTGGTTGTAGGGTGTGTGTCAGGAGGTCCCAGGGTGGGTGGTCCCTAACATATTTCTCCAACAAAAATAAATGATTATGCATTTTAAGAGGACTCTCATCATTTATGCTTGGTCTTAAGCAATCTAGCAAAATGAGCGTCGAAGAGCCGGCAGGAAAATCGTTACATGATCCCACTGAGCCCACAACACCTGCAGAGTCCCTGCTCACCACAACAGCTGCTCTGATGCACCGAGTTGCCTTTCTCTCCGTTTGGAAATACAAGCAGATCTGTACAGTGGACCAGGTGCTTAAAGATGTCAGCATCCTATACTGTGATTATTACATTTGTCTTTTCAGTGTGTCTTTTATTATCTGATCTCAACAGGGCAGATTTGAACATCACCTTGGACAAGCATTTATCTTGCATTGTGATAAGTAAGTGTAACTGCACCAGATTGATGTCATTCATTTCTAGACCATTGGACACTTTTCACTATGAAAAAAAACATTTGAAAAAAACCCAGGAAAGCACAATTTTATGCACCTGCTCCTTACTCCGAAAAAAGGTCCAACATTAGGGCATCCTGGTGGCTCAGTGGTTTACAGCGCATATCATATAACATATATCCTGGGTTCAGATCCAGCCCCAGACCTTTGCTGCATGTCATCAAGTCAATTGTTATTGTCCCAGATGGGCGATGTGTGCCGCAGCAAGTATAAAAATACATATCACAGCATAAAACGCATTAAAAGAAAAGTGACAAAGGAGCTGCTACAAGAGTTCATTCAAGATCCATTAAAATAGGCTTAAGCGTCCATCATGACCATGTGGCCTACAATAATATCATATACATCCCTCTCTCTCTACCCCAATCTTTCCTGTCTCTCTCCACTTTCAAATCTCAAAATCTCTAAAGGCAAAAAAATTATCTTAAAAATGTCCAACATTGCACTTCAAGATGGCTGTACCTTTTTGTCTCAAACGTATGCAAAAGTTGCAGTGTTTTAATTTTTTTAGGAGCAGGTACTGTATATTGTGGTGTCCCAAAAGTCTTCTTCCATAGATAACCTTCCTAGCCTCTAGGCCAACTCTTGTTAGTCGACTATGGATAAAACAAGTCAATGCTATTTGTCCAAACCTGCCAAACCCAACTATCAGTGAGTCTCATTAGGCCAACCTGCACTCTCTGTATAATCTACAAGCCAAGCAAGCTTAATGTAGCTGGGCCTGGCTAGTGTGTGTGTGTGTGTGTGTGTGTGGCTAGACCCTCTGGGGCTGTGTGTGTGGGTGGTGGCCTAGACCCATTAGAACGGGTCATCTCTCTCTCATGGAGAGTTTTCACGGCTGTGGAGCGGATTAGGAGAGAGAGAGAGGGAGAGCGAGAGAGCGAGAGAGAGAGAGAGAGAGAGAGAGAGAGAGAGAGAGGAGGGAGGCAGGCTGGGCTGGTAAACAGGAGGAGAGAATCACAAAAAGAGAGAATTAGCATCTACACATAAGCATTTGTTTGTGGTATGTAGCTGACACTCTCATCCGGAGTGACCGACTTTACAGTGAGAACAAATGGCAGAACAAGTGAACACTGGTATCTCACCATCATCACAAGTAGCTTTCTAACAAAGAAGTACATGGAGAGAGGAGAGGAGAGGAGAGGAGAGGAGAGGAGAGGAGAGGAGAGGAGCTTTGAAAGAAAAGAAGAGAAGAAAGAGAAGAGAAAGGAGGCAGAGAAAGGAGAACATTCAGTTAAGGACAGACTGTCCAAACACTGCGATAATTTCAGTTAGTTTATTTGCTGCATTTTAGCTTTATCTGGTCTGCTGTGGTAGTGTAATAAAAGACAGGAAATAAAATGGACTGTTTTACTGTGATTTGCATCTACAATAATCAGTGCCATTCACTTTCAAGGGAAAACCACTCAGTGTAAGAATTCACTAGCTGTTGTTCAATTCACTAGATATGTTTACATCCAAACTGTCAGGCTAATTTTACGTACACTTTCAAAAAGGTGCAAAAAATAAAATGTAAATTAGGTGTATTTCCATTGGCAGGGTTGAAGCAAACAAATCGGCTTCCTGAACATCATAAAACTCATTCACGAAAAAATTGGAAAGAGTCTTTCAAAAATTGATTAGTAGTGGGCAAGCTGTTGTTGTACTTTAGTGTCAGCTAATGTTGACCATATTTCATGTTTTCATCTGAGGAGTGAAAACAAAGAAATGCACTTGTCAAATTTCTAATGCACCAACTGATGGCCACACAACCATGATGGAGACGTTGTACATGTACAGGAAACTTTATCGAATGTTGCCATTTCCATTCCACAACCTACTGTTGATCTTAGCGGACTACTCCAATTGGTCACCTTACCCACTATCTGATGAGAGGATTGGGACCAAACTCCTAAAAAGTCAGTATAGTCCTTTCAGATGTAAAACATTCCAGTCAATATGTATGAACATAAATCCCTATTGCCCAAATCTATCAACTAATTTGTATGTCATACTGTTGCACAGCCTCGTGTTGCTCTGTTATCAGTGAATCGAAGACTGACTTGAAGCACTCATACAATGTCTGAACTTTAATTTCCAAATAAGCTTCACATTGTGGTATTATATTCTCCAGACAAGACGTAATGTTTTAACTTCCAGTCACCTTTTACATCTTTTCAAAGTCACTCTCAATATGAGGCCACAAAACAAGGTGGGTCAAAGACTTCTCTCTAGTTTCTGAGTATGTAACAATAGTGAATGTCACTAACACAGACAAAATTAAAAGATATCACCGTATCAATGCAGAAATCCAGTGGTATATCCCTTTAACTCCCTCACATCAGTGTGTAAGGCACGTGAAAAAAACACCTGGCAATGTGCCACAACACAGGTAGGTAGAAAAATAAGCGACAAAACTAACAACCCCAAGGTGTCATCATCTCCCGTCTCACATCCCTAATGGATTGCTACTATGACAATCAGAAATGTCTTAACGGGGATATATGGCTTTCTTTATGGAATGTTTACTTCATATCTTAGTGGTTTGCTGAATGGTTCCTGAAGGTGATTAAGACCCAGAGTGTTCGATTGAATCAAACATTAAAGCAGAGAAAGTTTCACATTTACAATTAGAAGTTGAACTATGGTCTTAACTGCTGTCTCCCTCCATCATGCATACACACTCACACACACACACAAAAATGCATCCACACACACACACACACACATACGCACACACACTCAGCACCAGCCGCCAGTTGGTTTTAAAGAGGCAAATTCCACCGCAGCATTTTCTCAACGTCGTAAAGCGGCTGCCGTTAAAGCGATGTTTTTTCAATCCGTCTGCTCTCCCCGACGTTTCCAGATAACGTTGGCGTTAGGTTGATTTGGGGGAATTTGCACACCATATGCTGCTGTGTCAAACACCTACATTTAAGCGGGCTATGGCTCTGCATTCCCTAATAGCAGCATCATTGGAGCTTGTTTATCTAATGCGCCTGTTAATGTTATTTATTGGGAGTCTGCCCGCTATCCCGTTCCTCCGTGCATGCTAAGGAGACAGACATAAGATATGCAAATGCTAACGTCGGCCCAACTTCACGGCAGTAAAACAGAGCATTTGCATTTGATATAGCACATAATAAACTGGTTATTAGCATTTTAAATACGTCAAACAAACTTGAAAAATGTGGCCTGTACTGGTGTGGTTTTTATTGCTGCTGCTTGTAGTCAAAACACACATACACATGCCACACATGCATGCAGGCACGCACATGGGTACACACACACACAAACACACATAGACATTAACACCCCTGCGCACAGGAGCAAACTGTTGTCACAAGGCGAGGAGTCACAGGACAGATGATGCGTTTGATGAAGTTGTTTCTTCTGAAGCCCTTCCTACTCTTCCTCTCTCTCTCTCTCACTCACTTTTTAAACCTTCTCTCATACGGAGTATTTAAATATACAGACAATCCATTTCTCAGAGTCATCCCTCCAACGGCAGAGTGGCTCTAGCTTTGACGAGGAACGACGATGAACAATCTGAATTAATAGTCTGTTTCCATCACTAGGCCTGCTGGTGATTCATCTGTGGGCTCTGAGTCATTCAGCCTCACAGATTTCATTTGAACTGTCACCTTTGGAACTGTTCAGACTGTCCAAACACGAGGTGCAACGCTCCAAAATGCCAGCTAGCAAGGAAGCAACATAGAAAACCCAGAGAAAACCCAGTCAACAAGCAACACATTCTCTTTAATTTACACAAACAACATTCAGTTTGTTGATAATTTACATGTAATTAGACAAATAATTAGAATCCAATGCATGCAACATCATCACAATACAATGCATCTGCAATGGAATGATACAGCGTTAGCGGATACCCTCTTTTGAGAAACTTCAAGTTAAGAGAACACTACTGTATATAAAGTCAAAAGTGTAAATATTGGCATAAAATGTGTTGATTCGACCACAGTGTGATATTGTTGTCACATCAAAAGGTGAATATGGAAAGATGCTGTCAGCATTTGATTATGGATGTTTTATGACTACAGCAGCGAAAAAGACCAACTTTTGTTCACCGTAGCAATAGTTAGGAGGATAATCACAATCCACTGAAGTTGAAACAAACGGCTTCACAGTGCTGTGCCTCTGGTGAGGTTAGGAAGAGTATGTAAGCAGGGTGTCCGCCTGTATGTGCTGCACTTCACTGTAGCTTACAGACTCGTGCATCTCTGGAAATCACGGTGAATTGGCTAATAAACAAGTTAGTCTTATAAACTAACTGACATACACAAGAAAACAATTTGAACAACAGATTAAAAATCATCAACACTATAAAAGTTAAGTGAGAGAGTGAGTGGGTGAGAGAGAGAGAGAGAGAGAGAGAGAGAGAGAGAAAGCATCTGTCTGTGTATCATGTGTGTGTGTGTAAGTGTATTTATTTTGTGTTTTGTGTATCTGTGTGCCTGAGTGTGTAAAGCCCCATTTGGACATGATTAGTTTCTCCAGGGTAGGTGGGGTAATTGTAATTATTACTTGAGCTATTCATTAATTTTAATCCCGTCTGGAGCGACCATGTTGGTGATTTTCCCCCTTGACCCCGGCATTAATTTCAGCTCCAATTACCAGCACAGCCGTACTGCAGGTGGACTGATATGTCTCGTTCATTTTTGTCTGTGAAAGTGAAGATGGGCCAACATGGAAGCATTTGAGGAGGCTTTTTGATAATTTAACTGTACTGTGCACTCCTGCTTGGTAGCCAGTATGGTGAAGGAAGAAGTTAAAGCTGCACCAGGGAAGATTTTATGTAAAAATAATTCCATTTTATCAGCCTAAAGTGGGTCTGCAACAGAGAAGAGTGTATGGTCCCCCCAATAGAGACACCATAGACTCGCCCAGATCATTATTATTGTTATTATTTTGGTGTTGAGTATTGTCACTGGTGTCCATCTGTGTCCATCTTCTATGCACACAGGAAGCGACAAATCAAAACAAAAAGAGCGGCACATGCTGCTGTTTAGGAATGCTCCATCCAGAGAAATTAAGGTCTGAGGATTGTGCAGTTTGAGAAGAAAATTTTGTATTTCGCTCTTAAGTTTTGATGCATCACTTTCTGTGTGCTGAGAAGATTTCCCACCACTGACTATACCCAACACCTGAGAGTAAGTTATGGGATGCTCTTCTCTGTTGCAGTCCCCTTTTGTGATTTGGACGTGTGTTTTTACATAAAATCCTTGTCTAGTGCAGCTTTAAAGTCCACCAGGAGAGCTAGATCTTATCTTTTTTGGATGCCATGTTGATTTTTTAAGTGCTGTTTGTATTGGGAAAAAACAACGTTAGTAACCGGGGACATCTTACTGTACCTCTGCCTGTAATTTGGCATTGGTTAAAAACTGCCCAGAGCAATGAGTAAAACAACTGAAAAGCATGGCTAATATTTTATTACCCTCGTTACCCTGCAATTCTAATCCTGAGTGAGAAAGAGAGCGGGAGCAGAGGGCAGGAGGTGTGTGTTTCTATTGGTTCGTCATTAGCAGTTAATGACGTGATAATCTCTTTCCCTAACAGCAGCCATGCCTTACAACACCTCCACTAAGTGGGTGTCTGAATGTGAGTTTGTGTATTTTCCTGTGTGTGCATGCATGCATTTGTAGTCCCACATACATGTATTTGTGTGTGTGTGTGTGAGAGTATTTGCGCATGTGCTTGTGCGTGTTTACATGCCTGTGTGTGTTTGTACCAGCATACATGCATGGGAAGTGTGTGATTCTAGGCTCCTTACTTCACACATTGCTGTATTCACTCATGTGTAATTAATGAAACAAACATGTTGAGAATGAGATGGACACTAGTCTGTAAGCCACACACACACACACACACACACACACACGTGCGACGACACACAAACACACCAGCCAGACCTGATCCGAACTTTTCTCTCTACATGTAACCCCACTCCAGCACAATACCTTGCCCCTCACACCAGCTTAGCTGCCAAAGCTTACATGTTAATCTCTCTCTCTCTCTCTCTCTCTTTCTCTCTCTCTCTCTCTCTCTCTCTCTCAAATACACAAACATACTCACTTTCATTCCCTACTCTCCCTCTGCTTGCGGAGCCCCCTGCTTCATTTTCTGGTCATGTGCACCCATTGGGAGGGGGCGAAGCGGACACAAAGTGACACAGGGAGCAGAATGGGGAGGAGAGGAGGCGAGGCTGGAGCCGAGCCTGAAAGGAGGCGATGGGAGGTGTCCGATTGTCCCGAACTGAAAGGGACAGTTAAAAGGAGAACCTTGTTGCAAAAGCTGGTGGGCTGGGTTGGGCTGGAGGCTGGTTAAGTGGTGATTGTGGTGTGTGCGTGTGTGTGTGTGTATGTGTTTGGTAGTGGAGGCATTGGGCTGCTTTAGTGTGCATGTATACGTGTGTGAGTATGTGATATAATGATGAGAATAATGAGGATGATGATGAGGACTGTGGAGGTGAGGATGATACTGGTGACGATGATGATGGTTGAGCTTTGAAGATCCAGTTCATCGATATTATGATCATATTCATCAAACATGTCACAGAATCCAAAGGCTCTCATACAACTTTAGTACCTGCTGTACCTTTAGCTTAGCAAGCTAGTTAATGAGGTGCAGGTAAGTGTGGACAGTGCATTCTGGGATGCCACATAGTCCCTGTTTACACTAGTGAAAATCATGCTAGTCAAGGAAGCTCTAGCCAAAACAGAAATATTTTGTGGGGTGTAAACATGTAGAATCTTGCCTTGACCTCCATAGGTGAATGAATGAATCAAAGACTCAAAATCATTTTGTGCCATCAATATTCCTCTTTGCCTTGAGCTTTAGGGTTATCAGTTGTAAAAAAAAAAAAATAAAGGACGAGGGGGAAAATATGCCTTAAGATAAGCAGTTGTGAGTCCAGGCTTTGGATGGAAGATCTATGAAAAAAAAAGTTTATTGCATCCAAAAAGGTGTGGCAGCTTCTGTTCTGCTCGATAAAATTCACTACCATCAGCATGCCTTCAGAACGCTTTGAGATGCCGAAATTGTATCAGAACTTGCTCAGACCGCATAATATAAGAACATGAATGTATGTTTTTTTTTCATCCCTGAAATGTTAATTTCTCTTGTTTTTGCCTAATTAAAGCCAATGTCTTGCAAGAACAAAACAGCCCTACAAATATTAATTAGGACCTCCATATTCATGTTAGCGGAGATCGTTGTGAGGTCTGTAATTAACGAGCTTTTTCTCGTTTGATCATCTCCTTAATTAAAGGCTTTCTATAATTTGAAGGTTTGTTTACTTTTCAGATAACTGAAAACAGGAATGAGGAAGGCAAAAAATCTTATTGATATTCTCTTTTGCCCAGCATAACCCAAAGAAAACTGAGAGGAAAAAATAAGGCTTTTAAAAGTTCTCCAAACATCTCTGCAACGCATATCTTTTATTTTTTTTCACTAAGGATTCTCTGAAATACTTTTGATGGAAGGAAGCTGGAGTGTTTTAATGCTCCTGTCGCTGTCCCCCGTCTGCCATTCGAATGCTTCAACCTTTTGTGAATATCTTTTTGTGAAACTTCAAACTGTGGTTTGATGGTGCCTTTGATGGACAAAATGAAAGGAGGATAGATCAGCAGTTACATGCACATTTAGACAAATATACTGTAGGCCCACTCAGTTCTCACTGGTACATTCTGGGTATTAATTTACACAGAATCTCCACCACTCTCTCTAAAGTACAACTACCAGAGTGAAAATATCAGTTTAAAGATCCTCTTTCACATAAGTCCAAAAGGAATAAATAGGATCTCTAAATATTATTGGACTCAAAAACTCCTATATTGGACAGCTCAGAAATTCCAGTGGACTGTTCATTAACTCTAACTAAAAATCCTTAAATTTTGACTGGACTCTTAAAGAAAGTAAAAAAATGTTCAGGATTGTGCCAGCATTATCAAGTTTTTTGTCCATCGATCTTCAGGGACTAGCAACGACTTTCTATCTATCTCCGGAAACTTTTTTTAATGGAAACTTGCTCACATAGCTCCCGATGCTTACTTACTTTTTCTTCTACATAAATTATCTATTATTTTGACAACACCGGCAACGTGTAGAATTCAAGCGTGGACGCTGGAGTATGGACATGCCCCCAAAATACTCAGTAGCCAGTAGAAGCTAATCCTTAATCACCCTTAACTGCAGGTAATCCCGTCGCTTCACCATGCTAACCACTTCCTTAAGTGTGTGCAGTGGTGGCCGGGCCATTCTGGCTCGCACACTTAAGTAGTGATTAAGTATGCTGTTATAAGTGGAAGTTTCACATTGAAATATATACTCAAATAATACACTGCATAACCAGGCCAAGCTATAAAACACTACAGAAGAAAATCAACATTTGGCTTTTCAAAAATACAAAACATAATTAATAATTCTAGAATCTGTTGCTATATTATTTAAAGTGTTAGTTATTTTGGCTATTATTTCAGTTATTAGTGTAAATTGTACTTATCAGCATCTATCAATTCCTGATAAAATCATTTTTCCTCTGACATAATGTTGTTGTGTAAAAACAAGTCATCTGGGTAAACACTCTCCACCACTACAGATAAATCCCCTCTTACATTTTAACCATGCTGCTCATCACTTGCTGTGCTCACAGCAATTACAGCAAACTGAAGATGAATGTGCTCATCAGTGGAGGTCACTGTTTGATGTTGTTTGGTGATCCATCGAAGGTGCTATTATTGATCAGGAATCATTCCTTTGCAGTCAAACTCTGTCTAGTGGAATTATGGAATTAGTACTCTTAGTACTTTGAGAAATTAGGAATTAAATGATATCCCTTTCTCCCTGCAGGATAAGACAACACAGCACACACTTGTTTTCGGCCCAGTGGTGAGATCCAGGTGATGTCTCCGGCCTTCAAGTCGACCCAGAGCCACGACAGTCAGAAAACTCCTCAATGATCCCTGGATGAAAGGAACAAAATTGTACGGTGTTATTTTTGTAAGGCATGCATCTATATTTAATCTGACATGTTTTTTTACAACCTCAACTCTAGCAGCGAGCTAGCTTGCCGCTAACCAACAAATTACCACAAGCAGGCTAACTAGCTAGCAAGCTATCATTATGATACCTCAGTGTAACTACAGCAAACAAACGAGACCATGGTCAAGATGATTGGTAGCTTCTATCTCATGTCAGTTGTTAGTGCTAGTGTTTCTCAAAATTAAGACCATATGTCCCATAACACCTGATGCTTCCTGTCACAAGGATGTTGCTACTTGCTCCATTTGTGCTGGAAGAACAGAGGCCCTCTTCTTGATTTGTGCCGTAAAGCAATCTTGATTTGTGCCGTAAAGCAATACAACGAATTTCCTGCAAACTCCAACCTCGTGGCACAGGCAGTAGAGGCTGCCAGTCTTCTTGGTGATGGTCTCATTAGTTCACAGTAATTATACTAATATCTCTCTCAAAACTGATGTGGTAATGATTTATTGATGTTAAAATGCCACAAGTAGCACCTTTAACATACCAAGAGATAAACCAACTGCTTGGGCTGATCCTCAACTGTCAGTGGCCAAAGCTTTGATGGGATACCATCACATGCAGACTGTTAGTGTTAGAGATGGACTTTAGATATACTTTGGGTCAATGGGAGCTCCAAGGCCAAACTAAACTAAAAGACTGACAAATGACGCGTCTGAAATGGCGAACAGTAGTTGTTTATGTAAACAGATGCCGGTTTCGTCCTTTAAGGAATTTTTAACCCGAGAGAGCTACAACCAGAGTTAGGGATGGATGGATTATATTTGATGGGATTACACAAATGTGATTACAATAAATTAACATAATCTGTAGTAATTACAAGAAACGTTCCAGTAACTAATGGGATTACAGATTCTTTAAAAAAAAAAAAAGAAAGGTGATTACATGAAAAAAGCACGTTGACAGAGAGCTTTTTAACTGAACATTGTTTAACACATTCAGAAGTAATGGTTGACAGTTGCTGTAGTAGATGAAGATGTAACTGAAACAAACCTAATTTTCTATGGCTATTGTAGGCAAAGCACTTCCAAAATATATCTGAGTTTGAGTAAACCAGTGGATTATAGATTACAATATAAAACAGATCAGTTTTCTGTAACGGATTACATTCTGAACGCAACCTTGCCACCTTCGGCTGCGACCTTGACCTCGTGTCTCCCTCCAAGTGTGTATTGTGTCCCATTAAGAGCCGCCGGTCCTTTCAGCTCAGAGATGTTCGACTCGCACTGTTTGAGTCACAGTGATAGTGAGACGGCCGCCGCTGACTATAGGCTGCGCTGTCTTTACATACTGCTGCAGAGACGCCTCCATTCACTGTTTACTGCCCCTGGCTTATTAGAGGGGGCCACCCAGGAGAGAGAGAGAGAGAGAGAGAGAGAGCTGAACTGAACTTCACTACATATAAAAATGTCAGAGACCTATTTTTCCTAATTCCAACAAACATGGGTAATTTTGGGTAACTCTCCCCTGACAAAAGACTCCTGTATATCATTGGAGAAAAAAGTGAGTGTGCCACTCTAGCTGCCATTTATATAACAGATACAGATGACCTAACTAATAATACTTTCTATTTTGCTTTTTGTGTGATCAATTAATTAATTAATTAATTTTGTGTTGTTCAATTATTTGTATTGTTATTATTGCTACTTTTATTGATTATCACTCTTTTGCTTTGGCAACAGATACTGAAGTGGGCTATTTAATGCCAATAAAGCTCACTTGAATTGAATTGAATTGAATTGAGATAAGAGAGACAGAGAGAGACAGAGTCAGAGAGTGAGAGAGTGAGAGAGAGAGAGAGAGAGAGAGAGAGAGATAGATAGAGACAGAGACAGAGACAGAGAGTGAGTAAGTAAGTGTGTTTGGGGAGTCCAGAGGTTCAGTTCTCTTGTAAAAAAAATAAAAGGCATATAACTGTGTGTTACATCTTGGAGGGAGCAGACAGCACAATATGTACTGTAAGCCGACGCCACCACGAGTGCCGCCTGCTCACTCCGCCTCCTCAGTCTTGTAGAAAGACAAGAAACTGTGACACACAGCAAACTAACTGTCCTTTTGCTGCCGCAACACCAACAAACCAATGTGAGAGGGCAGAGCGCCACTTATGAAAGAGAGAAGGATAAAGAGAGAGAGAGATAGGGAGAGAGGGAGATAGGAACAGCAGAGACAGACATAGAGAGGAAGATAAAATAAAGCATCAGAGAGGAAAGAGAGAGAGAGAGAAGAGAGAGGGAAGAGAGAGGAGAGAGAGAGGAGCAGATAGACAGGGAGATACAAACAGAGGAATAATGGGAAAGCGTAGAGCTTATGCAGTGAAAGGAACACATTAGAGGCGACCTGCTGCGACAGTAGTATGGGGAACACTGAATAACTGCCTCCATTTAGACCAATGGTGGTGGTATGGAGCTATGGGCCTCAGATGGACACACACACACACACCCATGCGTCCATACACACCCACATGCAAGCACACACACACTTGTGAACACACACTCTTGCGCAAATACATACGTGGAAGCAAAAAAACACACTCAAACTGCATGTAATAGCCCGTGCAACACACACTCTTACGAATGGATGCACACAGATGTGAGAGCACACACACACACACACACACACACACACAGTATACCTCCGTCCAGCTCTCCTCCTCATCTCTCCTCTGCCCCTCATTCACACATTTTTCCACATTGGCCGGATTAGGAACACTTTCTCTTGGATGTGCGAGGCTGCCCCGCGCACAAAGAAACACTTGGGGACAGGATTAGTAGGCTTAAAGGGGATTCACATATGTCCAGTTCAAGCAATTGGTATTCAAAGCTTTACACTTTCAAATGCCACCAAGAGAGAGCAAAGCCGACCAGCGCTTTTCTTTGCATTGGCAGCACCTTTATGAGAAGGGCTCTTTTGCTGGGCCAACAATGAGGCCGTGAATACACATTTTTACTGTTCTACGAGGGGGATCTCATTGGCGAAGGATAGAGCACCAAGTAGAATCTGAGACAGACTTTATTATTGGGGTTTGAAGTGCTGGGTGGGTGGGTGGATGGATGGATGGATGGATGGATGGATGGGTGGATGGGTGGATGGATGGGTGGGCTGACGGGACGGTTAGATGGTGGAAGAATGAGTGCTTCAGTTACTTCCACATGTTATTGTTTGTGTCCCGTTCCTCCACTCCTCCGGAACAAAAAAGACTTGGAGTACACTCTTCAGAATGGAGAGAGCGCTCTCATCGCCTCAATATAGCCAATACTGCCTCAATTTAACATATTGTCTCAATATTTCAATATGGCAACACCTTTAATGAATGAAGCGGTTTCGCAGTGCTTCATTGGTTTAGCTAATTCATCAATAAACTATGTCTTGTGATAATTGAGTTACTTCTCACAGTAGGTCCCTCTATTTTAATTTTTCATAAATTGCATTTTCTTTGTGTTAAGCTATTGGTGATCTTAACTCAATTTTTATTTCAGTCAAGAGGGTAGCTTACTGAAATATGTATTCATCATTAGTTGAGTAGGTGAAATACAGCTCCTCTTCACTGAAAAAAATAATGTTTTTAAGACATTATTATGAATTTTAATATTATTTAATATGATCTATTATTTCATATTATCTAGGTTTTTTTTTTTTCATTTTTATAACCATGAATAGTTGAATATTATAAATCAAATTTCTGTTTGCTCTTATTCCATTTTTTTCTCATTTTGCTTCATCTAAAATTGAGAATTGATGCTCTCCTATTGGCTTAAAATTATTTGTGGATCTTCTAAATGATATAATAGGCTATAATATAATGTAATATAATAATGAAAATAGTAGTAGCCTAGTAGCAGTATCATTATTAGTATTTAAATAATAATAACAATAATAATACTATAAAATGAAGATTTATCTCGCAGTAACACATCAAAACAAGTGATAAGTTTCCTAAAGCGCGGACCTGGAGCGGGCCGGACCTGCCGCCCACATGCTGCCATATGGCCAGCAGCGCGCAGTGTGTCGGAGCGGCATGTCACCTCTGTCCCAGCGGAGGCCCGCACCCCGCGGCTGAGGCGCTGCAGAGGAGAGCAATTTCCCGTCCCATTCCTTCCCATTCCCTTAGGCAACCATGAGCCGAGTCGGTGCAGCTAATTGCAGACACTTTTTTTTGTTTAAATTTTGAAATCCAATGAGCTGCCAACGCAACTCTTCAAATTTAAGAGAGCAAAGTGCAGGCTGTGTGTGTGTGTGAGAAGTGATTAGACTCTTCGTGTGGCTGATGAAGTTTTTAAGAGGCCACAGCATATTTTATCACGTATTAGCCTACTGAACGCGTGTTGATTCAAAAGAAAAGATTAAATGTGAAAATTAATTGGAATTATTAATTGATTATTTTACAGTAGTCATATCATGCGTAAAATCTACTACAATGCAGTCTATCAGAAAATGCACAGCAGTGCTGGAGAAATACATCAGAAACACAGCAGTAATTTATTAGGCAATCAGTTATAACGAATTTACAGTTTCAGCAGCATTTAAGTACCCTAAAAATGAAGTCGTTGTTGAAGCAACTTCCACGACATTTGCAACTGCATTTTATCTTTTAACAAAATGTTTTAACTGGACTTATAGGCAATTCCCAAGAGGAACAATTTCAAAACTGACCCGTTTGTCCCAGGAAGAGCAATTTCAAAAAAAAGAGCTGATCCACGACAAGAGAAGAGAGGAGAGGAGTTGGGTGAGGAGATGAAAGCGGAGGAGGAATGATGAGATGAACGAAAAGAGAAGAGAAGAGAAGAGGAGAGAAGAGGAGAGGAGAGGAGAGGAGAGGAGAGGAGAGAAGAGGAGAGGAGAAGAGAGGAGCGCTGTGCCCCCAACAGTGTCATGACAATGGCAGTGAATGGCTGCGCACCGTGGTCACTGGGACAGTCAAAGCACACCGCCCCCTTTCTAACGGGCACGTCATCCTAACTAGGCGTTATGAATAGGAAAGCCGCTTTTGTCTGCCCGCATATATAAATACTGACTATCTGTCTCCTCGCCACAGAGAAACAGTGTGTGAGAGAGAGCGAGTGCGCTTAACACAGGACCGCACTCACAGCACAGAGAGAGAGCGAGAGAGAGAGAGAGAGAGAGAGCGAGAGAGAGAGAGAGAGAGAGAGAGAGAGAGAGAGAGAGAGATAACTGGCGGTGCGACCGGCAAGTGTTGGTTGTTGTGATAAAGAGAGTGAGAAACGTGGGACAGCACGGGATACCGACAACATCAGGTGACCACAGAGAGGCTTAAGGCTCCAGAGAGACCGAGAGAGGGCAAGGAGAGAGAGGAGTGAGAGTGAGAGACAGAGAAAGAAGGAGGAAGCGAGCCGCGACCTCCTACCCAACCTCGGAAGCAAACTCATAAGATGAATTCCGACTCCAGCTCCAGCAGCAGAGCCTCTTCCCCGGACATGGACAGCTTGTTTCTCCGTGACCACCTCCCGCACCTCCAGCACCACCACCTCGGCTCGGTGTCCTCGTCCACGCAGAGCGGCGAGCTGCGGCAGAAGATGACCGGCGGCGAGCACCTGTCGTCGCGGTCCGGGGACCCCAAGACGCCGGGGGGCAGCAGTAGCAAGTACAAACTAAAGAAGCAGGTGACCGAGCACGAAGTCCAGCAGCTTCGCCTCAAGATCAACGGTCGGGAGCGGAAGCGCATGCACGACCTCAACCTGGCCATGGACGGCCTGCGCGAGGTGATGCCCTACGCGCACGGGCCCTCGGTGCGGAAGTTGTCCAAGATCGCCACGCTGCTGCTCGCCCGGAACTACATCCTGATGCTCACCAGCTCCTTGGACGAGATGAAGCGGCTGGTCGGGGAGATTTACGGAGGGCACCACTCCGCTTTCCACTGCGGGACCGTGACGCACGCCGCCGGCGGTGGGCACCCCGGGAACCCCGTCGCCGCGCACCAGATGCATCCTCTCCTCGGGAGCGCACTGACTTCGTCCACGTCGTCCACGCTGTCAAGCGCGCTGCCGGGGCTCACGTCCATCCGGGCGCCGCACGCCCTGATGAAGGGTTCCCCCGCCGCGCCCCCGGCCCTCCAGCTGGGGACGGGCTTCCAGCACTGGGCCGGGCTGCCGTGCCCCTGCACCATCTGCCAGGTGCCCCCCCCTCCACACCTCCCTATCACCTCCACCGGCCTTACGAGACTCACGGGGGAGAGCAAGGACGGGATGAAATGATGCCCGGTGTGACTGAGAGACAGAGACAGAAAGAGAGAGAGATGTCAATAATGTAAATAGAGAATTTTGGGCATGAGGGTGATCAAGGCCTCAGTGGTGCATGCGCTGTTTTGTCTGTTCTCTTGTTTGGCGTATGAGAAAAAAAAGTTTATTTTCCTCCTTGTAACAAGGACTTTGTCTAAAAAGACTGATGATTTTCCCAGTGAAGGTTTAAAAAAAAGTTTTGCTGATAGTTCGGTGTCATGCAACACGATGTGACATTTCTCTGAGTCTCATCTCACATCACAGTGTGGAGGGGAAGGAGGTTGCATGAAAGTTTTGATTTGTTATTACTTTTTTGTATCAGGCGTCATTTTGTGAAAACGAAGAATGCTCTCTGTGCCTTGTACCAAGGATTTAAAACCTGAGTTCTACAGTGTATGAAAATGGTTACAATTATGTATTTGACTTAAAAAAACATGAAACAATGGATTTTGACACCACTGAATTCTGGAGGAAAGACGTTTTTAGGTTTATTCTAATTTTGTGGCGTTACTGTATGTCCATTTGTGTTCTGATTTCGGAATTCTTTGGCATGATGATGATGATGTTGATAATAATGATGATGAAGGCCTGTGTGGCCAGACATCACAGCATGATTGTTTTTGCTGAACAGAATTTGTTATGCCCAGAGACCCCGTGTCTTTATTTTTGTACATTGTTGATGATTGATGAAAATATTTATTATCGCCCAGCGTCCCTGGATGAAATTTCAATAAAACTGAAATAATGGACCATATCCGCTCTCTTTCTGTCCTCATTAGAAACTCATATTGGTTTTCTGTGGTTATTCAGATTTGTTAAGGGATGGAAAAGAAGTCTATAGGTTATTTAAAAAAAAATAAAAAAGTTTGTTAAATTCAAAACAGTATTTGTCATGTGAACTTAAACATTTTTGATAAGTAGTTTAAGTGGTCTGTAGGCTATTTTATCTCTTTTATTTTGATTGCACGGGTGCATATTGCCTGCCCTAACTCAATAGGATAAATCCATGTTCACATCATTTAAAATACCATATAAAATCCAGTCTCTTCTTAAGTAAATGAACGGTTTCATTTCCAAAAATCTATAGCCTACATCCATTTTAGCCAAAACATTCGTACTTCTTGCTCTTTGCTCAGTATTGCATTTATTTGAAACGTTAATTATTTTTCAGAAAGCTTATTGCCTCAGAAACTCAAGCCTATTTAACAGAGTAGCAAAAGGCCTCAGCTTTACAAATACCGGACGATCAGTTACCTTTTTAGTTTTATGGGCTAAAATGTTTTCATTGGCCACCAACTTGCAATATTAAACTACAAATTAACGAAGGATAACGCAAATGTTTTGACTATACGCCAAATATCTGAAAAGAAAACTGTGAGTTGGAAGAATAGTAAGTAATTCCTATGATAATTTAGTTTTTCTTTGCTGTCTTTTTGGCTTATGGCAAGCCTTCATGGATTTTTTTTTTCTATATCTATCAAAATATATTTAAGAAGAAACTAGTGTTGAAAATGAAATTGGAAAAAGCCTGAAAAACGTTTTTTCAGCAACAACAAGGCTATTTCACGATTTAAAACAATTGTAATACTATAAAACAAATTTCTTACAAGCAAATATTTAAACCTAGTATTATATCAATTGATAATTTTATTATTCTGTTATCTCACTGTTGCACCCACTCAGACCCACAGGCCCCAGGCTGCACACTAACACGTTAATGATGAACTGAAACAGAAACATGGTCAGAAAATAACCACAATTGCTTAAAAATACAGCAAACCAATTCTGACAGTAAACAAAAAGAAGAGGAAACACAAAACGAAGAGAGGGATTTGGCTGCAGCCTAATGGAGCCCGGTTGAATTTTTCCCTGTAACAACTAGAAAGTGATCCGCCTTGGGAGCGCAGAGCAGTTTGTCCGCCGGGTCCCTTGGGTGCTTCCCCGTCTCATCTCCGCAGCGACAGAATGTATGTTTGTGGAGATTACAAGTTAATTGTTCATGGGGGACTAAGAGGAGAGAATCACATCAGAGAAAGGCGTCGGGATTACAGGCTACTAAATGCAGAAGATTATACATTCAGACCCCTCCTCATTCTCACCGCATGCAAATGAGTGTGTGGATTTGACAAAAAAACAAAAAAAGAAGAAGAAGAAGCCCTTTTGTAACTTTTCTCTTTGGAGGGGGGAAAAACACCAGTTCTGTGTGTTTGTGGCTAACTTGGGAAAGAGTGAAAGAGGGAAAAGAGTTCATTTTACACTTTTTTTTGTCTTTAGGAATGAGTATAGCCTGTCTGTGCCGTGCAGTCTGCCAGATGGGATGTAAATAGCTGGGTAGCTGCAATGGCCTTTTAACCACACAACACTGAGGAGGATGTTGTCAAGGGAAGCTGGCGGTTTGCGAGTTAATAGTCATGAGTTGGGGTAATTACTTAAGGTTTATTATGCGCTGGTTTCAAAGGAAATGGACTCTTCAATGGGCCGAGAAATACTTCTTAATTCTGGCTAATTAGGAGCTGGGTAAAGCAGAGACAACTGGTGCTGGTGTGCGATCAAGCACTGTTAAATTCATGGTGTGCAACCCAGAGCCATAAAATGATACACATAGCAATAATGCACATGCAAATAACACGCACAAGACGATTGGAAATTATGGCAATTGTAGTTTAATGCAGATTAATTAGTGAGAATGTGATGCTGTAGCTTGTGGCTCACAGGAAAGCAATACTGTAAATACTGACAAAACACTCACAGCTTTTCCAGCTTCTTCAGTCTCATACAGTGGAAATGTAAACCTAATATTTCACTTTTACATTGATCATATGGTAACAGGAATTTTTCTGGGTGCTGTGGTCCTGACCTGCACTCCCCACTAGTGTTGATTGTAATTTGGGTGATCTAGGAATTAAAACCTATTGTAAGAGTGTCAGCTAAATTCCAATAAATGTAAAAGTAAACCACAGAAAATAAATTTCAGTTGAGAGAGTTATGCGTTATAATGGGTTTTCTCTTGCCATGGTTGTCATCATGGCAGAGCCTATCTTCTTTGTAGGGTCCAAAAAAATGATCCACATTACTCAGCCTTTATTTATTTTTTTATTTTTTATTTAACCAGTTAGGTCCCATTTAGATTAAAAAT